>NC_061514.1:325348603-325511509 GCF_022539505.1 Lolium rigidum | reverse complement strand
GAGTCCTCTTTAATCAGGGGCGCTGACGTCCTCCGGCTTCTTTGACCGTCATCCTTCTCTTTATCGTCAGCCCTTCGTCTAAAGTTACTTTGCTTAGCTCATCTTTGTCTTCTAGCCCTGGAGAGAATCTTTGACCAGCTTTGCCGACAAGCCCTTCCTTCCGGTGGCCCGGTACCTTTTCTATCCGGTTCCGGTATCCCTCTTATGAGGATACCGGCTTAGCCTGTTCAGCCAAACGCCTATCTTAGACTCCGGCATGAATGTCTAACCGGTATCCTGATGGCTCAAACCATCCGGTTTGGCATGCCTTTGGCATACCGGGGGTCATCCCCCCAACAATTGCAAATATATGTTGTAGAGATGGCGTCCCCAATCAATTTTAACCAGTTCCTAGAGAAAGAAAAGCTTAAGAGCAACGGTAGCAACTTCACCGACTGGTTCCGTCATGTGAGGATCTTCCTCTCTGGCGGAAATCTGCAATATGTGCTTGATGCACCGCTAGGTGACCCTCCTCGCGAAACTGAAATCGATGAAGTAAAAGCTGTTTACGAGACTCGGAAAACTCGGTACTCTCAAGTTCGGTGTGCCCTCTCGTGCGATCTGGAAGCCGATCTTCAAAAACGTTTTGAGCACCACGATCCTCATGAGTTAGTCAATGAGCTGAAAGCTATATTTGAGACTCATGCGGCCGTGGAATGCTATGAAGCATCGAAACACTTCTTCAGCTGCATGATGGAAGAAGGCAGCTCCGTTAGTGAGCACATGCTCGCCATGACCGGGCATGCGAAGTAACTCAGTGACTTGAGAATAGTGATTCCTAACAGACTGGGGATTAATCGTGTCCTTCAATCACTACCACCAAGTTACAAGAACTTTGTGATGAACTACAATATGCGGAACATGAACAAAGAGTTACCTGAACTCTTTGGCATGCTAAAAGCTGCTGAGATTGAGATCAAGAAAGAGCACCAAGTGTTGATGGTCAACAAGACCACCAGTTTCAAGAAACAGGGCAAGTCTAAGAGAAAATTCAAGAAGGGTGGCAAGAAAGCTGCCACGCCTCCTATGAAACCTAAGAACGGCCCTAAGTCTAATGCTGAGTGCTATTACTTGCAAGGAGAAGGGACACTGGAAGCGTAATTGCTCCAAGTATTTGGCGGATCTGAAGAGCGGCCTTGTCAAGAAGAAGAAAGAAGGTATATCTGATATACATGTTATAGATGTTTATCTCACTGGTTCTCGTTCTAGTACCTGGGTATTTGATACTGGTTCGGTTGCTCATATTTGTAACTCGAAACAGGAACTAAAGAATAAACGAAGACTACTGAAAGATGAAGTGACGATGCGCGTTGGAAATGGATCCAAAGTCGATGTGATCAATGTCGGCACACTTCCTCTACATCTACCTTCGGGATTAGTTTTAAGCCTAAATAATTGTTATTTTGTACCCGCGTTGAGCATGAACATTATATCTGGATCTTGTTTAATGCAAGACGGTTATTCATTCAAGTCTGAGAATAATGGTTGTTCTATTTTTATGAATAATATCTTTTATGGTCGAGCACCCGAAAAGAATGGCTTATTTCATTAGATCTCGATAGTAGTGATACGCATATACATAACATTGATGCTAAGCGAATTAAATTGAATGACAATTCTACTTATATGTGGCACTGTCGTCTTGGTCATATTGGAGTGAAACGCATGAAGAAACTCCATACTGATGGATTACTTGAATCACTTGACTTTGAGTAACTTGATAGATGCGAAGCATGTCTGATGGGAAAAATGACTAAGACTCCATTTTCTGGTATGATGGAGCGAGCTACTGACTTATTGGAAATCATACATACCGATGTATGTGGACCAATGAGCGTAGCATTGCGCGGTGGTTATCGTTATGTTCTAACCTTCACAGATGATCTGAGTAGATATGGGTATATCTATTTCATGAAACATAAATCCGAAACTTTTGAGAAGTTTAAGGAATTCCAAAGTGAAGTAGAAAATCAACGTAACAAAAAGATTAAATTTCTACGATCTGATCGCGGAGGTGAATATCTGAGTTATGAGTTTGGCATGCATTTAAAGAAATGCGGAATACTTTCACAATTGACACCGCCGGGAACACCACAACGAAACGGTGTGTCCGAACGTCGTAATCGAACTCTCTTAGATATGGTTCGTTCTATGATGTCTCTTACTGATTTGCCGTTATCATTTTGGAGTTATGCATTAGAGACAGCCGCATTCACTTTAAATAGAGCACCATCAAAATCCGTAGAAACGACACCGTATGAATTATGGTTTAATAAGAAACCTAAGCTGTCGTTCCTTAAAGTTTGGGGTTGCGAAGACTATGTAAAAAAGTTACAACCGGACAAGCTAGAACCCAAAGCGGAGAAATGCGTCTTCATAGGATACCCTAAGGAAACTATAGGGTACACTTTCTATCACAGATCCGAAGGCAAAATATTTGTTGCTAAGAACGGAACCTTTCTTGAGAAAGAATTTCTCACTAAAGAAGTGACTGGAAGAAAAGTAGAACCCGATGAGATTGATGAATCTATACTCGTTGATCAGAGTAGCGCAGTATCGGAAGTTGTACTCGTACCGCCTACACCGGCAACGAGAGGAAGCTAATGATAATGATCATGAAACTTCGAACGAGGAAACTACCGAACCTCGCGGATCGACAAGGGAACGTGCCACTCCTGATTGGTATGATCCTTGTCTAAATGTCATGATTGTGGATAACAATGATGAGGACCCTGCGACGTATGAAGAAGCGATGATGAGCCCAGATTCCAACAAATGGCAAGAAGCCATGAAATCCGAAATGGGATCCATGTATGATAACAAATTATGGACTTTGGTAGACTTACCTGATAGCCGAAAGGCTGTCGAGAATAAATGGATCTTCAAGAGAAAAACGGATGCTGATGGTAATATTACTGTCTATAAAGCTCGACTTGTCGCAAAGGGTTTCCGACAAATTCAAGGTGTTGACTACGATGAGACTTTCTCACCCGTAGCGAAGCTAAAATCTGTGAGGATTTTGTTAGCAATAGCTGCATTTTTCGATTATGAGATTTGGCAGATGGATGTCAAAACGGCATTCCTTAATGGAGACATTGAGGAAGAGTTGTATATGGTACAACCCAAAGGTTTTGTCGATCCTAAAAATGCTGACAAAGTATGCAAACTTCAGCATTCAATTTATGGACTGAAGCAAGCATCAAGAAGTTGGAACCGACGCTTTGATAAGGTGATCAAAGACTTCGGGTTTATACAGTGCCATGGAGAGGCCTGTATTTACAAGAAAATGAGTGGGAGCTCTGTAGCATTCCTAATATTATATGTAGATGACATATTATTGATTGGGAATGATATAGAACTATTAAGCAGTGTAAAAGGTTATTTGAATAACATTTTTTCAATGAAAGACCTTGGTGAAGCATCGTATATATTAGGCATCAAGATTTATAGAGATAGATCAAGACGCCTAATAGGGCTATCACAGAGTACATACCTGGACAAGATTCTAAAGAAGTTTAGAATGGACGAAAGTAAGAAAGGGTTTTTACCTATGTTACTGGGCAAGGTCTTGAGTAAGACTCAAGGACCGGCTACGGCAGAAGAAAGAGAAAGGATGAATCAGATCCCCTATGCTTCGGCAATAGGCTCTATTATGTATGCCATGCTATGTACAAGACCGGATATAGCGCATGCTGTTAGTTTGACTAGCAGATATCAAAGTGATCCAGGAATGGAACACTGGACAGCGGTCAAGAATATCCTGAAGTACTTGAAAAGAACTAAGGATATGTTTCTTTGTTATGGAGGTGACCAAGAGCTCGTTGTAACAAGTTACACCGATGCAAGTTGGAACACCGATCCCGATGACTCTAAGTCACGAGTCCGGGTACGTGTTTATATTGAATGGTGCTGCAGTAAGCTGGGCAAGCTCGAAGCAGTGCACGGTGGCGAAGTCTTCAACAGAATCGGAGTACATAGCGGCTTCAGAGGCTTCATCAGAAGCGGTATGGATGAAGAGGTTCATTGTAGAACTCGGTGTGGTTCCTAGTGCATTGGACCCACTAATCATATACTGTGACAACATGGGTGCCATCACCAATGCACAAGAACCAAGGTCACACAAGAGGCTGAAGCATATCAAGCTGTGTTATCATTCGATTCGCGAGTACATCGAAGATGGAGAAGTAAATATTTGCAAAGTACACACTGATCTGAATGTAGCAGATCCGTTGACTAAAGCTCTCCCTAGGGCAAAGCATGACCAACACCAGAATGTCATGGGTGTTAGGTTCCTTACAATGCAATCTAGATTATTGACTCTAGTGCAAGTGGGAGACTGTTGGAGATATTCCCAAGAGGCAATAATAAAAGTGGTTATTATATATATCTTTATGTTTATGTTAAATGTTTATATACCATGCTATAATTGTATTAACCGAAACATTGATACATGTGTGATATGTAAACAACAAAGAGTCCCTAGTATGCCTCTTAACTAGCTTGTTGATTAATGGATGATTAGTTTCATAATCATGAACATTGGATGTTATTAATAACAAGGTTATATCATTGTATGAATGATGTAATGGACACACCCAATTAAGCGTAGCATAAGATCTCGTCATTAAGTTATTTGCTATAAGCTTTCGATACATAGTTACCTAGTCCTTATGACCATGAGATCATGTAAATCACTTATACCGGAAAGGTACTTTGATTACACCAAACGCCACTGCGTAAATGGGTGGTTGTAAAGGTGGGATTAAGTATTCGGAAAGTATGAGTTGAGGCATATCGATCAACAGTGGGATTTGTCCATCCCGATGACGGATAGATATACTCTGGGCCCTCTCGGTGGAATGTCGTCTAATATCTTGCAAGCATATGAATAAGTTCATAAGAGACCACATACCACGGTACGAGTAAAGAGTACTTGTCGAGAGACGAGGTTGAACAAGGTATAGAGTGATACCGATGATCAAACCTCGGACAAGTAAAATATCGCGTGACAAAGGGAATTGGTATCGTATGTGAATGGTTCATTCGATCACTAAAGTCATCGTTGAATATGTGGGAGCTATTATGGATCTCTAGATCCCGCTATTAGTTATTGGTCGGAGTGAGTACTCAACCATGTCCGCATAGTTCGCGAACCGTAGGGTGACACACTTAAAGTTGGATGTTGAAATGGTAGAACTTGAATATGGAATGGAGTTCGAATATTTGTTCGGAGTCCCGGATGAGATTCCGGACATCACGAGGAGTTCCGGAATGGTCCGGAGAATAAGATTCATATATAGGATGTCATTTTATGTGATTTAAAATGATGCGGAAGGTTATATGGAAGGTTCTAGAAGGTTCTAGAAAAGTCCGGAAGAAACCACCAAGGAAGGTGGAGTCCCGGAGGGACTCCACCTCCATGGCCGGCCAACCCTAGAGGGGGAGGAGTCCCAAGTGGACTCTCCCAAAGGGGGCCGGCCACCCCCCCACATGGAAGGGGGGAATCCCACCCCAAGTGGGATTCCCACCTTGGGTAGGTTTCCCTATCACATGGAAGGTTTTTGGTTCGGGTCTTATTCGGAGACTTGTAGTCCAACACTTGGGGCTTCCACCTATATAATGAGGGGCCAAGGGGAGGGGGCCGGCCACCCCAAGACCTCAAGCTGGCCGCACCCCCCAAGTGGCCGGCCACCCCCTCCAAAACCCTAGCCGCCCCCCTCTCCTCCATAGCTCCCGCGTGCTTTAGCGAAGCTCCGCCGGAGTTCTCCACCGCCACCGACACCACGCCGTCGTGCTCGTCGGATTCAAGAGGAGCTACTACTTCCGCTGCCCGCTGGAACGGGAGGTGGACGTCGTCTTCATCAACAACCGAACGTGTGACCGAGTACGGAGGTGCTGCCCGTTCGTGGCGCCGGTGATCAAGATCTTCTACGCGCTTTTGCAAGCGGCAAGTGAACGTCTACCGCAGCAACAATAGCCTCATCTTGTAGGCTTTGGAATCTCTTCAAGGGTGAGACTCGATAAACCCCTCGTTGCTACCGTCTTCTAGATTGCATCTTGGCTTGGATTGCGTGTTCGCGGTAGGAATTTTTTTGTTTTCTATGCAACGTTATCCTACACCGAGGCCATTCTTTCAATGAAAGTATCATGTATAAATATCGTTACAACACAGTTGACCATCTGCACAACCACACATACAAAACCACAAGGATTGCAAAGAGTGAGATTACCTCGACGCCATGCATCCTTGGCACCTCGTGCTCAAGGAAGCTCGTGTCATCCACCATCGAAGAGTAGGATAGCGAGGCATCCTATACGGTGGTTGGAGAGTTAAAAGGTAGCTCACGCGCCGTGTACCTAGGAGCAGGCCAAGATAAGGGAAAAGAAACATAGCTTTGTGAGAACATCTACAGTCGCGCCCTCGTACGCCATCCAACAACATCGCCAAACGACCACTATTGGAGTGGCAACACATGTTGCCGCATATGGGTCCGCCTCTCCCTAGCCACGCCCCCGACAAAATCATGTGCCATTTCATTGTCACATGTTTTCCTAGGCCCTTTCATTCCAGTTTGAATTTCATTGTTGTGGGTATGGTTATATGCTAAAAGGTAGTTATTACACATTATTTCATGTGCCATTTAAAACTTCAACAGTTGTTTTGCAAGCAGCATGCTTGGAGGAAACCTTGCGTCTGTGTCATCTTCCCACGCCAAAATCATGCTTGTCTCTCCTAGATTCACAAATGTCACCACCATTGCTTTCCATCCTGGCCCATCGGACACTCTTTGTGGCATCAACACAACTATTATGCCCTCGACGATCCACCCTTCCTAGCCACCTCCACCATCGGCGCGCCTCCCCCATTCATCAGGAAAGTGTGGATAATCTCCAGTGTTGTCGTGCCCAAAACCCACCGCCATGCTTCATCTGTCTCTAATACATCAGGTCGTTTGGGTGGTTATGGTGAACGTGTTCGTGTGTTGCGTTCTTTTATTTGTGGGCATGTGATTAATTGGGGTGTAGTTATTGAGCTAGCGGAGTTGAGTTGGTATTTTATGTTAGTGATGGAGGGTGCGAGTGTGAGCATGTTTAGTTGTTAACAATGTTGAACATATGAGAGAGTTTTCGATGGATGTGAGCGATGGCCGTAAGAACAAGTTTTTTTTCTCTCCACGCCGAATGTAGACTAATTTTGAACCTTAGTTAACTATTTGCGATTAGGCCAATCGAATTACTGATGCACAACACCCTATGTTGATCATGTTGTTGGCCACCTCATTGAGTTATGGAGTCTACACTACGAAACAATGATGGATGCATCTCGACTAGCTAGGAGGCGCGAAAGAGGCCCGCGTATATCGGACCTAGCTACTTGCAAGTACAAAAGTTGATGGGCTTGTCTCTCAACTGGTACATCATGCATGTCAATTAGTTGTGAAGGATTAAGACTTAGGATTCAAACAAATTTGATTTTGGTCCAAGGAGCCAAAATTTGAGCCCAACGTGATAGACACGAAATTAGGAGTGCTACTTCGTTCCTGATGCTCACAACATTTCAAAACACCTTTATGTGACCTAATTAAAAATATTAGCGTGAAATGAAAATTCAGTGGTAACCAGGGTATCAAGTGAGATCCCACCCAAGTCGGTATTATAGGACAATTTAGTTTTTCTAGTGCAACTTTTATCTCAAAATTTATACTAAAAAGCTAAATTTATAAATTTACGCTATAAGTAGGACTATCGCGGGATCCCACTCGACACCATAGACATACCTGGGCATTTCTTGGGCTAGGCTGGGCTCCGGGCCAGGCGGACCAAACCCCGACGCAGGAAATCTAGGCCTGACCGTTGGGCCAAAAAATCGGGCCCAGACCCGACGCATCAGAGAGAAAACACGTTGGGCTTCGGGCTTCGAGCCACGGGCTGGGCTTCTTAAGTAAATTGCAGAAAATCAAGGTCCAAACCTGACCGTTGGGCCAAATATCAGGCCCAGACCCGACCCAAAGGCATGGTGAGTTGAGCTTGGCCCTGGATTTTCGGGCCGGGCCAGGCTTCACGTGCCCACTATACTTAGGGGGTCCGGATCCCCTGGAGTTGGCCTCAACTCCACCGCATGGAGTTAGATAAATCTTAGCCCTTCTTTTCTCTCTATGGCTCAGATTTCTCCACGTCTCTATATTCCCTTAAAGGCATGGTCTTCTCTTCTGGATAAGGTCGTGAAGCTTCAGGACAGAAACAATTCCCCTTGTCGACCTCCTCCATCGGACCCTCGTCAGCTCCGGCAGGAGGAACGATAGCCTGAATCCGCTCTCCTCCACCGAGTAGCCACCACAGCCGCGAGGACCTCCGCCGAGGAGTCAGGGCGACACGATCTTGCGGCCTCCGCCAACTCGCCGGCGCAGCAGGAGCTCGCCCCAAACCGCGAGCGTGCAGCCTCGACCGATTCGCCGCCGCACTTGGAGGCTTGGAGCTCGCCCCAAACCGCGAGCGTGCAGCCTCGAGTGAGTCGCCGCCGCACTTGGAGGCTTGGAGCTCGCCCCAAACCGCGAGCGTGCAGCCTCGACTGAGTCGCCGCCGCACTTGGAGCTCGCCCCACTTCGCGAGCTTCTAGCTTCCATGGAGATGGCATCGCACCAGGTCAGGGGCGGAGCTAGAACCAGCTTAAGTGTGGTGCTAATCTTGCTTACTGGTGTTAGTTTCCTAAGATTTTTGTATCTGTATCTCTGAAACTTAATACATGCTCGTGGTAATGCAGCTCCTGGCTATACCACCGGTAGCACAGGGGCTAGCTCCGCCACTGCAGCAGGTGCTCGCCCAAGTCCCGAGCTTGCAAGCTCTGCCGCTTCCACAACAGCAGTTCGTTCCAACAATACATGCTATGTGAAGTCAAGCTTCATGTGAAGAAGAGAAGATTCTGATGTGCACGCACAGCTATTTCAGTACTCACTCCAGCAAACAAAGTAAGGAATATTCAAATCCATCTATTATTCTTGTTCTGGTACTATGCAAGAAAAAATTTAAGGGAGATAATGTCTGTATTGTCATGGATTAAATTTATTATTACATTACATATAAAATAGATGATGTTTCTTGGCTTGTTCACAAGGGCTGATTGTAGTATCCTGCAAATTGGCTTGTTCCATTGTTGTTTGCAGGAGGAAAATACAATTGTTCGCCTTGGGTATACCTAATACTTGTTTCCTGTTGGATAGTAGATGCAGAAAGTAAGTAAGCACGGAATGAAATATGATATGTTGCAATTTAGTTATGTTTTAACAACATATAAGAAAATTACGTACTTGACTGTATGATGTCGTATGCATAAGATTAGTATGTGATGGAGGTAAACCATTATCGCACGATCCCTGAATCATGATACAAAGTTGTGAGAAACCAAAGTTTCAATTTTCTTAAGTTTCGTCACAATAAACTAATTAGAATCTTACCAACAACGAATCTGTGAAACCAGTAGATGTTGTATACATACGATTAGTATGTAATGGAGGTAAACCATTATCGTAAGATCCCTGAATTATGGTATAAACTTGTAAGAAACCAAAGTTCCAATGTTCTCAAGTTTCATCATAATAAACTAATTAAAATCTTACCAACAACAAATCTGTGAAACTAGTAGATGTGGTATCCATAAGATTAGTATATGATGGAGGTACACCATTATTGCAAGATCCCTGAATCATGGTACAAACATGTGAACAAACAAAGTTTCAATTTTGTCAAGTTTCATCATAAATAAACTAGTTAGAATCTTACCAGCAACGAATCCGTGAAACCTGCATCATCTCTATTTCCATTCATCCACAACATATCTATCGGTACCTCGACACCCTATAGTTAATAAAAACAATAGTATGGTTAGACTCATACATGTAGAATAAATATTTATGGTGCCATGAGCTGAATAGTAGTTGTTACATTATTGTTGTAGTATTGTACTTCATCACCTCGACCTTTCTTTCTGTTGGTTCCACTCTTGCTTGTTTTGTTTGATTTCCCTTGCTTTGACTTGGACTGTTTTTTCTCTTTCTTTTTAGCCTTTTCTTGCATTGACTCGACCCAATCCTTTGGTCTCTTATTACTCTTCCGACCTTCTCTCTTTTTTAAACCAGCCACTCTACTGTCCAAAGTTTGTTCTGGCACCGGCAAACTTTCTTCATGGGAATCTTCTGGCTTGAAAATTTCTTTTATTTTATCTTCTATGGTTTTGTTCATTGAATCAAGTGAACTGTCCAGTAAGAAATATGATTCATCAAAGTCCACTGCCCTCGAAGCCATGCGAGCAAATTTTTTGCATACTGATTTGTATCGATGCAATTTTTCTAACTTAGGATCTTCCACGATATCCTTTCCTTTGTTATCTTGCACGATGTCTGATCTTGCTTCTTTTGTCCATCGTTTAAGAATATATGCTTCTGGAATCAACTTGATATTCATCATATCTAGTGATTTTAAAGCATGGCTACAAAGGATTCCGTGTTTCTCAAATTTCTTACAACTGCAAGAAACTGTTTGATTAATGGGATGAACAGAAACTTTGTATCCATAAGTATTAGTAGGCCGCCCTTCAAGATTGCAAATGGCAACAGTAAACTCATTAATCGAATCATTTTGCACTGAGTTCTTGATATAAGCTGCTGTTGATTTTTCAAACTCCTCCTGGAAGAGTTTAAATATAGGTGGTGTATAAACATTTGCTGCTTGCTGTAGTATCGGCGTGCCCTTCAATTTTAGCATCGGCAACTTTTTCCTAGCTTCATGTTCAGACTTTACCTCCTTGTCCCGCTTCTCTTGTACGGCCCTTTCAAAATGTTTGAAGAACCTCACTATGTCCAAATTAAATTTCAGATGCTGCTTAAGGTCCTTATTGAAGCTCTCACTAAGTTGTGTGCTTCGCATTCCCAATGTAAACACATCCTTCATGTAGCAGTACGCCCACTTGTGCTTTAGTTTGTAAATGCCATCCAACCAGCTTCCTTTCTTCACCTTAGATTGCATTGACTTGAAAACTTCTTCAAACTTCTCTTCTTTTTCATATAAATACATGCAACGATTGTATTCCTTCAGAATTGTTGTTGCTTCATCCTTCTTTTGATTTGAATCACTAGGAAGGTCCCCTTCTGTTGGTTCTTCATCCTCTTTTTCACCAGGGTCACTAGCGAGGACCCCTTCTGTTGGTTCTTCAGCCTTATGCGAGCTTAAATGCTTTATTGCATTCTGACCCATATGCCAACAACACAAACCATGTATTGTATCAATAAACACCTCACCAACTGCCCTTCCCATTGCCGCATTTTGATCGGTAAAAATTGTTTTTGGATGCTTCTGATTATGTGCTGATAGGAAAGTTTCAAATAACCACGTAAAAGAATCTAGTGTTTCATCATATAAGAGAGCTGCTCCAAAAACAACTATTTCTCGAAAATGATTAAATCCTACAAAAACTCCAAAAGGTCTGTACTCTTTGTTGGTAGAATATGTGGTATCAAATGTAATTACATCACCAAATAAAGCATAGTCTATCAACATCTTAGCATCAGCCCAAAATATATTAGTTATTTGTTCTTCACTATCTAGTTGAATAGCATGTTGAAAGGATGGATTGTCAATGACTTGTTGTTGAAAATACTTTAACAAACCTCCTGCTTCTCCATACTGCAAGCTACGTTAGCGCTTACTCCTCAAATAATTTTTCCGATCTTGCAGTGTGTACCCAAGATTGGACGTTCCACCAACAACTTCTCCAGAAAAGACATGCGCTGCTTTTGGTGCAATGCCAGCGTGATCTGCTGCTTCTATGTCCATGGCATCCACTGGACATACCTTTCGCTGAGATGGGATCAAGTGGATCATATCTGCCCGATACAAGATATGATTGTGCTCTGCCTCAAAGTCATGTACTTTATATTTGTTGGTATTTCTGTCTAGAAGAATTCCCATGTGTGCTTTACATCCTGTTCTTGTTTCAGCTCGCGAAGACTTGTATTGGCCCTCACGTTTATCTTTTGATCGATGACCTTCCTTTCCACATAAGAATCTTGTTGATGTCACAACTCCATCCTTATTCTTATTGCTGTAATGCTTTCTAGCATCAAATCCAGTTTTTCCTGCATAAGAAACCCAGAAAGTCCATGCTTCATCTGTAGTACTGAATTCCACTAGTTGAATGCCCGTGCGTTGCTACGGTTGTAACTTATAAAAATGCGGGTACATGTTCATCCTCTAGCCGGAATTCATCCTAAAATCTAAAGGGTGCGTATAAACGTGCAATACATAGTTTTCTTATGTAAATTGCAATGTAAGATTTGCAACGAAACAAGGAATAAAGTAATGCACAAGTTTTATATCATTATTTCTCTTGTAAAACATTGATAAACCTGCCAAGAATGATTATCTTACTCTCTGAATTGTTAAGAAAACACTCAAACTTCAGGAGAGGCCGGCACAATCATTAAAGGGAGAAACATAGGATTTACTTGCAATTCAGATGTGAGCTTTGAGAGATTTAATGTGCAGGCGCAATGCATGTCTTCGTCCCAACCAATACAGATTAACAAAAACATATTACATGTATATTAATAATATTAAATTAATCCCATTTCTGCTAAAACCATTTGCCAATACATAGCCCTAATATTATATTCGCAAAATGGTCGACGGAGAAATAACCACTTCTCGGTTGCTTTTATACATATGTTCATATAGACCATACAAAATGTTTGCTGAGATGAACTAATTTATTAAATTGCAAAAGTTGTCTTGTTTGTTCTTGGAATTCAGAAAAAAACAGGAAACCTTTATCATAGCGTTAAACCTTCTTAATTGTCAGGATCATTTTAAAAGAAGGGTAAATAGCCAACTAACCTCAAAATTCCATCTCTTGGGTACAAGAGGTAGACTGTTAGTGAATGGACATGAACCTCGGCTGTTTCTTGCTTTTCATCGCGTCACCTTAATTAAGGATAATGACCAGATGCATCTACAAAGGAAAATAAATACACTTAACTTGGTAATTACCTGACGGGTCAAAATCATGCATGTACACTACTTTTGCAATATGATGTTCATTCTATATATCTTGATCTTGATCCACTTAACATCCTCATCAACTTGCCAAGTGCAAATGACCTACAAAGTTTGGAAATAAATCAGTAGAACTTAAGCATACTTGGTACATAAACAACGAGCGTATTATGGATCATAGCAGCATCAGAAATTACAAACCTGTACGAGTAAACGTTAGACATTTTAAAAAGAGCACCAGCACCGTGCTTTTCTTTCCACCGAATTTTGAGTCGTAATTTGTCCGTTTGCTGATGTAGTTACAAAAAATAACATGGTTTAAAGTGTAAAATACATCTTGGTGATTGTATGAAGCAGAAAAAAGTCATGTCATCTCCACCTGCCAACTTATATCTCGACTAATTCGGATGTGTGGATCTTCTTCACTTGTAGGGTCTCGTCTAACCACGCCTAGACACCCTCTTTTAAATTTAAAGAACTTTATTTTTTACAATATAAAATTAAATGATAAGAAATCAAGTAAACATTCGTGTACAAAGCTACTTTAATTCGATAAATAAACAAGGAAGAACCTATAAGCTAGGGAAGTTTAGAACAACAAACATGTTCTTTCCGGAAACAATCAACTACTAACAACTGTGTTACCACTTCAAAAGTTTAAACCAAAATAACAAAGGTAAAAATGACGTGGTGGTATAGTCCTATGTGGCTAGATTGATGAGAGAAATAAGAAAGAGAGAATTGAAAATTTGCCTAAAGATGCAACCTTCAGGCATGTGAATCTCATGTACTATCTCTACACTATGCGATGATTCCTCAATTATGCAAATCTTCAAGGTTAATCTCAATAGGCTACACCTGCCATGAACTATAACACCTTCCTCAATAGCTGCCTGAAATATCAAAACGTGATTAGAGAATTGCTAGAGTGTAGTTTACAGAACCTGAAATGGTTGTTGACTGAGTAGTGATAGGTTCGCATTAAGGGTATCTTCAACTTTCAGCTTCTTAACGCTTCCTCAGGTTTATTACAGTAGTTAGTTCTGTGTAGTGTAATTATGACGATGCTATGGTAGGCTCTATGGTCTAAATCTATTTATTTTTATTGGCACTGGCAAGATTACAAATATATAAATCAAATAGTCGTAACTCTGGAAGAGAGCTCACCTAATTACCTGAATTCCAAGCCTCGCCTGCAGAAGTAATCAACCACAACGTGGATACCATTGAAAGTTTAACTGCAATTCACATGTGTATGTTGTCATCAGACAAGGTTTGGTCTGTCTCCTAAATCACCAAAGGAAACCTAAAGCGTGAACGAAAACCTGATCAATAGGAGATGAACAAAACCTTGGTGGAGCCTGCCATCAAGGAGCTTGAAGCCTTGGAGGTGCAGGGGACGGGTGGGTGCGCAACGGCGGCGACGTGCAGCAGGGATCCAGCAACGGGCGTGGAGAGCTGCAGCGGCGGAGTGAAGGGATCCGGCAGCGGGCGTGCAGCGCCGCGGCAAGCAGGACGGCGAGGATGTCGGCGTCCTCGACTACGAGGCTTTCCCGTTGGACAAGGCGGCAGCTTCATCCTAGCCGCTGGCCAACAGGGTAGACGCGTTGGCCACATTTTGCAGGGCAGCGACGTGCGTGGACAGGACGGGTGCGTGGATGCACGCCAACTTCATGCGGCTCGTCCTCCGTGCGTGCGAATGATACAGGTAAAGAGAAACAAATTAGGAACCGCGACCCTATGAACCTGCGCCTCCTGGGCCTTCCTGCGGCCACGCACCTCACCTACGAGTCGGAAATCCTCGACGCCATCCTCTCGCCGTCGTGCTGGCAGGAGACATTGCGCTCGCCACGATCATCCAGCGCCGGCTCAAGGCTGATCCAGTGTTCCACTTCGTCCTACACCACGGTCGGCGCAATCATGGTTGCGCACCAGGAAGGCGGCGAGCTAACCTAGCGCATGTTTTCTCCATCGCATCGCAAGGGTTGGGGATAACAAAGCAAAGAAAAAGGTTTGGTTTGGTAAGTAAAGAATTCATTTGGCAAGGGAATAGAGAAATTAACGCGGGGATTGGGGAAGGCAGACAAAGTGGGAAAGTAGTGCGGTAATTATGGTGGGCGGACTATGCATACTCGCGGTAATTAGATCGGACGTACCGGAGACACAGATATTAGATTGTATGGTCCGGATTGTTTTAATGACGACCATCAAAGTGCGTTGAGTGTCAAACGACCAACTCTCATTTAATAGTAAAGATACCTAGGGTAGTGGTAACCTGGAAGTCTCTCACGAAAATTTTAGTTTGGGAGCCAAATTTTTGTGCCCACCCTGCCAACCTAATCTCTCGCGTCCTCTCCTGGTCATTCCCCTTTCTGCCCGAGCATCGACGCCGACGCCGCCGCCGCTGCTCCCCGCCGGCCAGCTGACCAGCGCCCCCACCCACCGAACTATGTAAACGCTGTCCACCCCATACCTCCCACGTCCAGTCCCACCCGATTCCTGGCGCATCCGCGAAACCCTAGGTGCTGGCCCTAGCCGCCGCCGCCGCCGCCGTCCATAGCGGTTGGAACTCCGTCCCGCCGCCTCCCTTCGATGCACCATCCGTGGGAGACCATGTCTACGTCCGCGCGCACAAGCGCGGAGCTTTGCCCCACGGCTGCTGACGGCGACAATTAATGCGTTCCGTCGAGGTTTCCCTTCCCGCTTTCTCCCCTTGATCCGTCGACTGCAGCCGCCATCAGCCACCTGCTCGCGTGCGTCGGATCTGGGGAAGAAGGCGAGTACAGCGGCGGTACCGTCGCAGTTCTGCCGGGTCGGCGCCTACCGCGTCAGCGCCTAGGGAAGGTACCAGGAAGGCAATGAGCTGGTTGCACGCTGCATCCCCTAGGTCAGTCCTTCCTCCTCTTATGCATCCCCCATCGCTGCTCGGCTACACAAGTACGCACCGCTGCACTGCTCTGCTCACGTGTATTGTTCTCTGGTGTGTTGCAACACGGGGTGTTGAGGTCTGATGCCGACGACCACCTACCCGACCTATTGCCGGCCGGCCTCGTCCCTGAGGTCCTGCCGGTGGCCACATGCCGCTGACGGCCACCTCCCCAACAAACAACAAGGTACTGCTGGTGAGCTCCCTCTTCCCCTAATGCATCTATTCTTGCTAATAATCGTTTCATTTTTCGAGTTGAATTGAATGTGTAGACATTAGGGTTTAGGGAAAGGTTGCATGTGAGCCAAGATGCCATCATGGTGTTTTGGGTAGGATAGCTCAGTCCCATGCGGGTCAGTTAACACTTACCCAGGGGAAATAGATGGTCTCGTTCCGTACTGAATCATGTGGTCACGTGCATGCTTCCTGTTTTTGCTTGCCCGATTTGGACAGCAGTAATTGATAACTTTATCACGGAAATGTGTGCTCCTCTTCTACTCAACAGATCTTTGATAGGAAGCATTTTTCTTCTTATGTTCAGCATGAGGGGCGCGGTTCCTGACTTGCAGCAGGCTAGCTTCATGCACAGCTAGCTGTGCTACAATAATCCAATCAAATGGCATCAGCACGCCGATTCTGATTACTTTTTCCTCGCAGGTAGAATGCAACGTGAAATTTGGTGTTTTCTGTTTCTTGTTGTGTTGCTCAGGTAACACATGATATATTGTTTCTTTTCAAGTTTATATTGATAAGCTATTGCTCCTGCAGGATGAGAAGATTTGTTCAATTGAAGCCAAACAGGTGGGTGTTCACTTAGAAATGACAATCTTTATCACAAAAATGGTTTCAGTTGTTCACTGCTTGCAATAATGTGTCTATACAGGCTGAAAGATTGCCGTTCCTGTTTTACAGCTAGGAGCAATTCTGTGATAAATTACGTATCTTCAGCAGGAAAATACATGGATGCACTCAGGTGATATCCTTCCCTATATCTCACCAACCAACCTGTTTGATATCTGTGCTACTATTAGTATGTTGTGTTGTGTATTCTAGTCATGACTTTTTTGGTTTTTCTATTCAGCAGTATGAGCCTGCAACATTATCAGTGGGTCAATATTGATATTTATGAGCACCTGTCACTCTCCAACTACCGCCCGCATCTACTCTCTAAGAGTTAATCTACTCAGGTTATAAATTTGGGATATAAATTTATGTCTTTACTAGATCATGAGGATATAAATTTGGGATATTGTGATTCAAAATTATGGAAGATCTCATGTGAATATGTGAAAATGATTATGATATAGTAAAGTTGAAAACCACATTAAATTTGAGTCATATTTGTTGTATATAATTTCTATTGCTTTGAAATAACTAGGAAAATAAATTTTATGTTTCAGGTTACTTAGGCCATGGTAAGTATGAACATTAAATCTAAGTATGTAACCTTTTTGATTATTGACGCAGTCTCAAATTTAAATTTGACCTGCACTAATTAAAATGTTTTGGATTTTTCTTTGAATAATCTACTTTCTGAGTTTCCTGTCTAAATGAAAAAAAAGGGCAGCCCGGTGCATGAAGCTCCCGCTTTGCGCGGGTCCGGGAAGGGTTCGGACCACATTGGGTCATTGTATGCAGCCTTTCCTTGTAATTTTTGGAAGTTTCAAAGTCTGACTAAATGGCATGTCTTAAGTTTGCTGCAAACATAGCATAATGTAAGTTTAAAATCCCAGTAATATGTGTTTATTCATATTTCGGATTATCAAAGAGATTAACATAAAAGTCAAACTTCAAAAATCCATAATTCGTATTTCTAAAATCTTTTGCTTTTGAAACGATTATTTTCAAATGTTTATACACGTCTACCAAAATCAACTTCCTAATTAGTATTAGTTGAGTGCATATTGGTGTTCTTAGGATAACCATGCTCCCGGGCATGTGTTTAAATTTTTTGGCCAACACAATAAATGAACACCAGTGAGGTGAGCCTTTTGCTTTTAAGACAACGTCAATCCTGCAAGCGAGAGACATTAACTGCTCAGTTAGTTTGCTCACTTAGTGTAGTGTGAATGCCATGGTTTTTGAGTCGCTGTATAGTCGCTGAATAGTTGCTATATAGTCGTATTTCAAAAATCACGGCGACTCGCGACTATACAACGACTTATGGCGACTATACACTGAGTCGCAGCCTCGGCGACTCAATTTTGAGTCGCGACTCAAAAACCTTGGTGAACGCTGACTCGTACAACCAACTGTCACTGCTCTACATCAATGGTCTGCATGCAATGTCATGTATTAATACCATTTATTGAATCAGAAATGTATTAGTATTTATTTCCCCTTACTCTATGCACAGATCACAAAGCGTCACAATGTGGTCTAGATTTCAGGGACATGTGCCGCCTGGTTCCAAACGTCCGCGTCCATCTTTAGCATGGTTTTAAAGGTGTTAAGGCGTCTTAGGGCGGTTTGGGGGTGCTCTGACGCCTAGGTGGGCACTTTATACACGCCTTTAAAACCATGATCTTCAGTTGCAACTTGCAAGTTTGCAACTTAACCCAGAATTTCCGAGCATAAGTGCTCATATGCCAATCTTCGTCCGAGTATAAATCAGCTGGGTTTAAGTTTGGTGTGTAATCCTGAAAACAATCTCTCTAGGATTCCATGCATAGTTTGGATATTCGAGTTTGCACAGTTTTACTGGAATGACGTACATGTCCTTACTCCTCTTTCCCTGTTCTAAATAATGCTATCGCAGTGTTGTAGCTATAAAATTAGTATTTGCTAACTCTGAAGTCCTTTTTCATCTATTTGAATGTGTAGTTTACCTACATTTATTTAATATGGTTTGCTCCTTGTACTTTTCTGTATCGGCATGAACCTTGAGTCACTTTGAGCCTCCAAGATATGTTTTGTTTGTATGAACTTTTTTATTTGGTTCAGCTACCATCTTTACTCTGGACTATGTTTACAATATGATCTTATCTAGTGTCTTGTTTCTGCTTGTTAGCAATGTCAGTCCGTATGCAATCTTGATCTGTTACCGTTTCTCGGAACAAAAAAATGCTGCCATGTTTACAGTTGAAACTCCTTTGTTTTGTTGCCAAACTAAGAGGCCTTAACAGCAACCATTATGTTTTGATCAGTTCAAATTTGGCTCGGCAGCGTCTATTTGAACTGTCTGCTATATAGCAGTATTTGCTTTGCTGACCATGCTTTGTTCTCCTTGTTCAAGAAGAATAATATGGAGGACTAAATGACAGCCAGGGTAGCTTTACCATGTAGCATGGCTGGTCCTAGGTTTTGATATCTTTCTCCTTGGCCCTTGCTGCAGTGCGATTGCAGCGGTGGCCTTCTTCTTTGACTCTCATGGGTTTAGGTAAGTTTGTGGTTTCGGCCATCGAGCCGGCGACCTGAACTGGACTATATATTTGAACTGTTCAGTGGCATGCCGTGCATCAGGTTAGGTTGTTGTATTGGAGTGATGTGTACCCATTTCGTGGTACGGAAAGGTGACCATGTATTGAAATGTATAGTGGCATAATCTGGCTGTTTGTTGCAACATGGCCTGTGATGTTGTTATGGATGTGTGTGTGTGTCACCAGAGCTTGTTTGATTTTATTTATCATTTTTTATTGGCAGTGCTTGGGTTTACTATTCTGTGCTGATCTCCAATGGAAGTGCTAGCCTTAGTACTTTGTAAGTTAGGAAATTTGATAAGGCTGCCATGCTTAGGTTTGGCTGGCTCACATGATGGTTTTGTAGCTATGCAATCTGGCTGTGATGTACCATGCTCGCCTCCACTGAATCTGCTTGTATGCACTCCTAGTGATCATTCAGCTAGGTAGCAACTTTGACCATGAAAATTAAGCAACAAAATCTTGGTTATATTATATGTAATTAGTATGGTTGGATTCGTATTGAAAAACACTTTCTAATGATGTTAATTTCATACAAACAATCTTTATATATTTGAAGTAATTCTTAGTCAAACGAAAACGAGGACGCCTTATTCCTTGAATCGGAGGTAGTATAAATCATGGGTCTTTGTATATGGCAAACGCAATGCATGGCCTGTGGTGTTTTTATGGGTTGCCAGTCTTATATATCAGCAGAGCTTCTTGTGTTGAAGAGCTGTACAAATTTGCTCCAAGAACTTAATTGCTGGTGTGTTCTATGTGCAGGTAGGGGAGGGTGATGACTGACGCCCCAGGCTTGTGGACTCTGCTGACTCTGGCTGCTGCTTTGTTCCGTCTTCTTGTGCTGGTGCGCTGCTGTTGTGTTAACGTAGTAGCCAGTAGGAGTGTGTTCATCAAGTCTCGTAATATTCTGTTGAAGAACCTCAATTTGTGTAATAGTTTCTTATCTAATCTTTAGTTGCATTACTTGTCTTTCATTAAACTTATAGCTGGCTGGCTAGTTTGGCAAATGCAATGTAGCCGCTTTATTATTTATTATTGTTTGGAAAAGAAAGTGTCCAAAATTCAGATGCTCTTGGTAAATATCATCAGGTAATTAATCAATCTATGGATTAATTAGGCTAACAAGTAGTTTGATTTTCTTAAAGAAAGACGCGTCTAGATTGGAGAGCAGTACGTCTGGATTGGGAGCAGCTCCTTTTCTTTACTTGAGGCAGGAGGGAATGAAAATGGAATTCAGGTAAATGAAAAAGAAATTAACAGCTGATGAAGGTGATATTCTAGGATCGAATCATCGGGTAGATGAAATATGAGAGAAAGGGAAGATGCGACCTCAACATCTTCTATTTATCCTAGCTAAGCTGGCTTCCATCGGGACCTGCGTTCCTATTACTAGTAGCATAATTTGTTTCCTTCTGCTGAGTTAATGAGGCCCTTTAATGTCGTATTTAAAGTTTTACTCGCCTCACTCACAGCTCACACCTTTCCAATTTTGACCACCACATTAATAAAATTGGCTGTACTAGCTGTACTCAGTACTCACACGCTTCCAAATTCTAATTTTCAGCACAATAAATGAAATCGCCTACATAGCTGCCCATCTCCAACGACTCCTCTATTTATATCTGCGGAGGGAGAGAGTTTGCACTTTGCAGAGGGACTCGTGGATGTCGAGAAGAACGTCGAAGAAGGCGTTGCTGAATTATGGAGGTCAATTAATCATGCTGACTGGTGAGGATGGCGCTCCCTACCAGGTATAACAACGCTGTAGTATTCATCTAAGATAGATTACTTTAACACCCGAACATTCCCTATACATGTTTTTCTTCTTACGTTCTGCACTTCTATTCTATTTCTTTTTAGATATGTGATTTGCTTTTCCCGGCCACTATTTCGTTCAAGGGTGAGAACATGACAAGATGTTCAAGGTAATATTTTTTTTCTTCCTTTACCATATGATATCATGCACTACTATCTTTGTTCCCCAGTGAATAATTTTCTAGAAAGTACAACGCAGGCGTTTGAACCGGGCGCCAGGCTGATTTTTCCGACCGTTTCGTTCGATTCGTGGCCTATCTCGGGATTATGTCTTGCGTCGCTGCTTATCTATGCGCCGAGCGCCGAGCGCCGAGCGCTCCGGGTTTCATTTTTCCGCACGCGAGTTAACTGGGAGTTGGCCGCTACCTTCCCAAGCGAAAAACAGGGAAAGAAGGGTCAGATACTCAGATATTACGGACGCTTACGCGATCGCGTTGGAAAGGCAGAGAGCTAGCCCTGATTTTCGGATTTTTTTTTACTTCAGAAAATTAAGCGCCCTGCGTTGCTAGATAGGACGCTTAGCGATTATTAGATTTCGTGGTATTTTTTTTCTTTTCTCTTAAGCGCCCATATAAGCGTTCAGCAATGTACGTGTGCCCTAAGGCCATCTACAAAACACGCGTGGGGGGTGGGGGGCTTAGCGTGAGTGCGGCATCGACGCAAAAGAAAAGGAGGTGGGCTCTTTGGGATGTGAAACAAGGAGACAGGTCAAAAAAAAAAACAAGGAGAGCAAGAGGCCCCAACAGCTAGGCAGTTTCAAGCGTTAGACTAGTCACAGTGAGAAGTATCATATAGTAGTATCATGCATATGATACTAGCTAGTGTACGATACTACCTTCACAATGCATAGTATCATGTAATAGTATCATATATTATATGTATTTAATAATTTGTAGAATCTAAATACAAAAAGTGTGTACAAGATTTATATGACATTAATTTTTCTAGTTCTATGTGCTATGATACGGTATCTACCTATGATACCATTATTTCTTTCATCATTAATTGATGTGACACATCAGCTTTTTGGCATGCATGTAGTACATGAGGCTAGCCATAGTGCTAGTATCATAGCAAGTATCATGCACATTGGTACCATAAAAATGCTGATGTGGCAGCTAATTAAAGAGGAGAGATGAGTTTAGAGTAACATAGGTAGATACTGTATCATAGCGCATGTCACGAGAAAAGTTAATGCAAAACAAATCTTGTGCACAAATTTGCATTGAGATTCTAAAAAGCAATAAATATAGCATGACTATGATACTACTTCATGATACTAGCCACTATAGAGATAGTATCATACACAAGTATCATATGCATGATACTACTACATGATACTTACCACTATGACCAGCCTGATACTAGCTATGATACTTCCATTGTGAGTAGTCTTAGCATCAAGAGTTGGGAGGACGTGCGGTTCATCAATTTCTCTAATTCAGTGATACTTTGTTTTTCTCTGTAAGCATCTAGAAAAGCTTCCCTGATCGGACATGCCCTAATATTCACAAAGAAAAAAAAACTTCGGACTTTTTTAACAGGGGCACGTGAAATTTCTTGTCTATTGGCGCGCCGTTGAGGGTGTCAAGTGGGATTCCATCTAAGCCCCACTTGTAGTATATTTTGCTTTTTGTAAATTTTAGCACAAAATTTTAAACTAAAAAGGCAAAATACACTAAAAATGAGATCCCACCGGTATCCCACCTTGACACCTTACGCGACGTGCTCAGAACCGTTCGATTTGCCATCCTTGACCTTGCCACGTGGTGAATTTCCAGTGGGATGCGCCCTAGATTGCCGCACACGATTAGGGTCCAAAAACTTTGTTTGATAAGGTGTCAATGTATAATACCATTGAATATTCATGAAAATTATTTTCATAATTATATCTTCATTATTACCTATTTGTTTGCATGAATATCCAATCCATCTAATGACCTTTTATCATTTCATAGCAAAATTTGTTAAAACTCATCTTTGATGGTGTGCATGGTATTATCATTATACATAGTGAAACACCAAGACAATAGTTTGCATGAAAACCGTAGTTTCCTAACTCAAGTGATGTGGATTTGTTTTACCTATATCCATGACCCTTGTGTGGCTCACTCTTTTCTCGTAATACAGAAGGCGTACAAATGTCTTCCAACGAGGTGGTCTGTTGAGATTAGAGCTGGAGGTGAGAACATAGGTAATATTTTTTTCTTCCCTTACCATATCATATCATGTACTACTATCTCTGTTCCCTAATGAATGATTTTCTTGAAAGCACATAATCATTTTATATATTTAACTAGTGGAATGCATGTGCGTTTATAAGGAAAAATAAAATAAATACGTAGAACCAAACCATAAGAGACTATTATATTTTGTGAACACAAGCGTCCAAGCGTGAAATTTTAATTTTATGGCTCCACCTCTGTGGCGACGACGTCAAATTGCTGAGGGGCCTTCTAATCCAACCGCAAGCAGATAACGACATTATCTTTCTTCAATTTACACATACTCTCTCCCGGGAATTTGTAACACGTGGTCACATGTCAAATAAACCCTTTTCAAATTCCAACTAAAAATTATATGATACTTTGTTGTTCAAGAGGAGGGAGGAGAGAAGCACCACCGATGCTAGACTCCACCAACCACCACGACCCACCCTCATGTATTGGCCAAGCCGATGTCATCCACTCCCCGTGGTGGGTTCCACTTCTGTGTCACCTTGCCATCAGTTTATCGTGCCCTGGTTAGCTATCCTCTTGGCACGAAGATATTCTCCGGTGTCGACGTTCCCCCGTCCCAAAATAAAACTTAATTTAGCCTCCAATTTTCCGACTACCTTCATTTGGGTGGCCTATCCTTGCTACCAACAACGCCACCACGGGCGGCCGGCCTTGTTGGCTCAAACTTAGGCTCGGTCTTCGGTGTGGAGCTCGTCGGGCACTAGGTCTGGCAAACGACGGAGCTCTGTGTATGTTGGCCGGTGGCGTTGAAGCGTAATAGGTAACAATACATTTATTGGATGGTGGAGCAGCTCTAGAAACTACTAACACTCATCTAATCATGGTGATTGGCTTAATAAGCATTTCCCTATTAAAACATTATGTATCCTAAGAAGAATATTTTATTTACCATAGCCAAATGTAAAGTCATTTAGTGCCAAGTATGTCTAGGAATTTATTTGTTGAATTAAATAACTTCTAAATACAGTAGTCATATTAACCTAATAACGACATGGCATATAGATCAAAATGACCTAGTAGAATTGATCAAAAACTCATACTCGACCCGTTCCAATGAATATCACATTTTTGTGTAAGTCAAGCTAAGTAAACTTTGACCATGCTTAAAAATTATTAGCAACTGCATTATATATATAGATATATATATCATATGAAATATACATTTCATGATGTATCTTAGCGTATTGATTTTATATTGTACATGTTAACAATTTATTCTAAAAACTTGGTCACACTTTACATATTTGGACTTTCTAAAGGAAAAAATCCTTATTTATTGGAACGGATGTAGTAGAATATACAAGCATTTTTTTTCGAAAATGAAAATATACAAGCATGGATGGGATAAATAAAATATTACAAAATTGTTGTTCACAAATCAAGGAACCAGTATACCGATTTCTACCCAGTTAGAAGTTGCATGTACCATAGTCAATCCTTAAAGAAATCTGTTGCCTTTACATCTTCTTAAAAACAAAAGGTAAACAAAATTGGCGAACAACGATGAAACTGGTGACCCCCTTAATAACTCAGGAACATAATCGTCCACGGATCCACCTTCCAGAGGGCAAAGTAGATCCCAAGCCATACCTTTCTCTTTCTGCTACAATTTGTACAGATGAGTAGCGGTGGAAATACTCTAACTCGTAAAATATATTGCAGAGATAATTCTGTAAAATCAAATGGATAATGTGTGTTTGATAAAAATACTTTAACTCTGCTAAAATAACAAAACCGAGTTTGAGATACAAAGCATGAACTGAATTGAACACTATGAAGTCTGAATAAATCATTACTGAACAGATTCTTCAGAACCGGACAAAGCAGGAATCAAGCATAAGTGTGAACTCACATAGGAAATTGGAGCAGACCCCTCCACTCTGATCGTTGGTGTAACCCACAGTCCTAGACGCTTGACGAACAAAAGACCTTTTGCATCGTATCAAAAATAGCCATTCCTGAGATTAACCACCCACATGGGAAGTTTATAAACAAAAAAATATCACTAATTCCATCTTCTATACTGTCGATATGGAATTATGGATGACTCCTTTGAGCGGCACGCGGTCATCAACAATGTCAAGGGATCTCGGAGGTTCCACCTGCCATACGGACGTGGGATGGGCCATGTATTCTTCCGCCGTCTATGATTATTTCTCTTTTATCTGTCCGCTAGAAATAGATCGATCCACCTCAGTTAGTATCATGGCATGCCTCATGCCATCTAGGCCCTAGTCTAGGTTAGCATCTTGACACAGCTCTAGAGCTAACAAACACGGAGATTGCTAGTATGAAATCTGGGCGGGCGCCCTCACTTTGAGAAGAAAAATCGTCATTTGGACGTAAGGGTTCCCGTCCAGGCCTACGTTCCTGAGATGCATGGACGTATCCAGCGGCCCGATGCCAAAAATGATGCGCGCCCGTTTGTTTAATTACGTCGGTCACGGACACGAAATAAGTCTCCGGGCCTCAATTGACCATTTGCGTCTCAGGTGTCACAGTGGTCCAACGCATTTTGGTTGTAATTTTTTTCATTGCTTTTGACTGCAAGATAAATATGTTTACATAGATTTTGGTGCATAATTTAAAATATTACAAAATGAGGAAACCTAATAGTGGGTTGTGGTGGTCCTCGCAGTCTTCGCTACATAAAGAGCAACCAGTCACCCAAACTAGAGTCATGGGCGTTCGCGGTTTCTTTCTTGCGATGGAAGAACATCTAGAAACCTACACTAGTGACTTCAACTGGCACTTACCATCGTCGCTGCAAAGAAAGAACACACTGGACCTAGAGCTAGCCGTCGCTGCCTTCGTCGAGTCATCGTTCTGGTAGTGTCTGCGGCAGGATTAGTCGTCGAACACACAAATGCTCATGTCGCCATTGCTAGAGCAGCTGACATCCGACCTCCAGGCTGTGGGCGCGGGAAAACTTCTCGAAGCCGTCGGCAAGGTACATCTTTCCTTGCCCGTCAAACAGGACCTTGACGGGCCATCGGCACTGCCCGCAGGTTCACGGAGGTCGGCTCACGGCCGGCGAGAAACTCCGCGAACTTATCTAGAAGTTTCATTCTGCCAAGGGGGTCCTCGGTGATGTGGACGACGAACTCTAAGCACATGGTGAACGGGCACTCCCACTCCGCACGGGAAGGAGAGCACGCAGGCGACGACGAGCGTGGAGATTCAGCAAGACCGCCCTTTCCCCAGCCTCGGTGGCCGCGCCCTCGACCTCGGCCCCTCCATGCAACACGTGCGGAGAAGGCGGATGGAGAGAAGGTGGATGGCGGCGCTAGGGTTGGGGATTTTATAGGTCGGAGGCAGCTGAGGGTGCGGTGGCGCGCATTAAGGCGAGAGCCATTGCTAGCCCTGGGGAACCTGCATCGCCGTGCGGCCATTAATTCACTAGGCTGATGCGGAAGCGACGCCGCCCGCCAGTGCTACCGCATTGCATAGAGGACGAAGTAGAATCGGTCGCTGTCAGGCGGGCCAGAAGTAGAGGGGAGCGGTCACGCGGGCCAGAAGTTGGGCTGGGGTGCAGACCCATTTTTCGATCGTGCGGATGCAAACGGCCACTTGCGTCGGTACGCTGGAGATGCTCTAATTGTTCGACTCTAGCAGCTTGACCTGCTCCCGGTGGTGGACGGCTTGGCCCTTCTCCTCGTACTCCAGGTATCATCATTGATGCTCTACTACTACCCTCTTCGGGATGGAGTTCTCCTCCATGGAGGCTCCTAGTAAGGGCTTGTTTGGTAGTGGTGTATTAGTGGGGATTAGTGGGATAATTCCTTAGGGGATTGGGTGAATCCCCACTAATCCCTAATCCATACTCCTAAAACTGCCATTTGGTTGGCATGGATTGGTACACAAGGGAAAACCGAATATAACAGTGCAAACCAACATATAGTACCAAAGATCCAATTTTTAATACATGTGTGAACTCTAAGACATATTTGAGATTTAGCATACAATAAAATTAAAGAGTCGCACACACGGTAACACAGTCTGAAGCAAATGAGCTAAAGTTGCAAGAATTTAACGACATCAAGAGGATAGTGGCTTGGCACTCTAAATTGCAAGACTGACTTTGTTTGTAATTAGCAATGACAACATCTTAACTCGAAGTGTCTGTCTAAAACATAAATAAAGATCAGAGAATATACATCGGTACACCTAATTTTTTAAAGGAAACCACAAGCTACTATAACAGTACTACCAAGGGAAAGTACGGGTTTAAGACACATAGAAATTATGGAATGGTTTTTTTCTAATGAGAACCATCGCCAGGATGCTGACCAAATAGCAGGGCATCAAGTGCAGTCTTCACTAACGCCTGACGTTATGGCTACTTTAGCTCAACTTATGCCAAATTTGCAGCCAACAATTCCAGCAACTAGTTAGGTATTGTCGAATCCAGACAGATCTATCATCACTTATACATGACGCATCTACAATTTCTAACATGGAAATATGAAAAATCAAACAGTGAATTCTATCTTATAATTTGAGCAGATGGGTAATCTTCAGCCCTGAAATGACATTAAACATGTAATGACTTAAAATCTACCATCTCCACCCCTACTCCCTTTCGCAAGAACCTAATTCTTCTATGTCATCATCGGTAGGTGGACATAGTGTGCCCACGCAAGTGAACCAGCAACAGTATCTACCATAGCATTATTATGTGCCTCAATACAACTATGGTTCAGTCGGAATAGTTAGCCATTTAAACCTTCAGGGCAGCAATAGTAACTTCACAGTCCCTCCCCCGCCCCAAGTCAATGTTGGTCATTTGCCACCAAACAACCAGATGGGGTCAAACCCAAATTTATCTTCTCAGGTACAGCAACAACAAAATGTTGCTTATGGTTCTTCCCAAGCTCCTAGCTCAGCAACAAAAAAATTATGCATTATCTAAGCTAGAATGATCCTAGGTTTCTAATCCTAGGTTTCAAATACATGTATTTATTTTTTGTTACCGAGCTAGGAATTTGGGAAGAACCAGATGCAACATTTTGTTGTTGTTGTTGCACTCGAGAAGAGAAATTCGGGTTTGCCCCCATTTGGTTGTTTGCTGGCAAAGGACCAACATTGACTTGGGACGGGAGAGGGATTGGGAAGTTGGTATTGTTGTCCTAGAGGTTTGAATGGCTAAATGTGGTTCCTACCAAACGATAGTTGTTTGGAGGCACATAATACTGCTCTGTTAGATAATGTTGCTGGTTCATCTGTGTGGGCAAAACTGTGTCGCCCTACCAATGATGATATAGCATAATTAGGTGCTTGAGTAGGAGTGGGCGGGGTGGTGGTACGCTTGAAGTCGTTACAGGTTTAACGTCATTTCAGGGTTGAAGATTACCCATTTACCTAAATATTAAGATAGAAGTCACTGTTTGATTTTTCATATTCTCATGTTAGAAATTGTAGATGCGTCATGTATAAGTGATGATAGATCTATCTGAATTCGAGAGTACCTAACTAGTTGCTGGAATTCGGGCTACACATTTGGCATAAGTTGAGCTAAAGTAGCCATAATATCAGGCTTTAGTGAAGACCGTGCTTGATGTCCTGCTATTTTGTCAGCATCCTGGTGGTGGTTGTCATTGAAAGAAATTAACCATTCCATAATTTCTATGTGTCGTAAATGTTTGAGTTGCGTTGAGCTTGGCCTTCCTCTATTAGCAATGACAACATCTTAACTCGGAAGTGTCCGTCTAAAACATAAAAAAAGATCAGAGAATATACATCGGTACACCTAATTTTTTAAAGGAAACCACAAGCTACTATAACAGTTCTACCAAGGGAAAGTACGGGTTTAAGACACATAGAAATTATGGAATGGTTTTTTCTAATGAGAACCATCGCCAGGATGCTGACCAAATAGCAGGACATCAAGCGCAGTCTTCACTAAAGCCTGACGTTATGGCTACTTTAGCTCAACTTATGCCAAATTTGCAGCCAACAATTCCAGCAACTAGTTACGTACTGTCGAATCCAGACAGATCTATCATCACTTATACATGACGCATCTACAATTTCTAACATGAAAATATGAAAAATCAAACAGTGAATTCTATCTTATAATTTGAGCAGATGGGTAATCTTCAGCCCTGAAATGACATTAAACATGTAATGACTTAAAATCTACCATCTCCACCCCTACTCCATTTCGCAAGAACCTAATTCTTCTATGTCATCATCGGTAGGTGGACATAGTGTGCCCAGGCAAGTGAACCAGCAACAGTATCTACCATAGCATTATTATGTGCCTCAATACAACTATGGTTCAGTCGGAATAGTTAGCCATTTAAACCTTCAGGGCAGCAATAGTAACTTCACAGTCCCTCCCCCGCCCCAAGTCAATGTTGTTCATTTGCCACCAAACAACCAGATGGGGTCAAACCCAAATTTATCTTCTCAGGTACAACAACAACAAAATGTTGCTTATGGTTCTTCCCAAGCTCCTAGCTCAGCAAAAAAAAATTATGCATTATCTAAGCTAGAATGATCCTAGGTTTCTAATCCTAGGTTTCAAATACATGTATTTATTTTTTGTTACCGAGCTAGGAATTTGGGAAGAACCAGATGCAACATTTTGTTGTTGTTGTTGCACCTGAGAAGAGAAATTCGGGTTTGCCCCCATTTGGTTGTTTGCTGGCAAAGGACCAACATTGACTTAGGACGGGAGAGGGATTGGGAAGTTGGTATTGTTGTCCTAGAGGTTTGAATAGCTAAATGTGGTTCCTACCAAACGATAGTTGTTTGGAGGCACATAATACTGCTCTGGTAGATAATGTTGCTGGTTCATCTGTGTGGGCAAAACTGTGTCGCCCTACCAATGATGATATACTCCCTCCGATTCATATTAATTGACTTCAATATGGATGTATCTAGAACTAAAATGTGTCTAGATACATCCATATTAGAGTCAATTAATATGAACCGGAGGGAGTAGCATAATTAGGTGCTTGAGTAGGAGTGGGCGTGGTGGTGGTACGCTTGAAGTCGTTACAGGTTTAACGTCATTTCAGGGTTGAAGATTACCCATTTACCTAAATATTAAGATAGAAGTCACTGTTTGATTTTTCATATTCTCATGTTAGAAATTGTAGATGCGTCATGTATAAGTGATGATAGATCTATCTGAATTCGAGAGTACCTAACTAGTTGCTGGAATTCGGGCTGCACATTTGGCATAAGTTGAGCTAAAGTAGCCATAATATCAGGCTTTAGTGAAGACCGTGCTTGATGTCCTGCTATTTTGTCAGCATCCTGGTGGTGGTTGTCATTAGAAGAAATTAACCATTCCATAATTTCTATGTGTCGTAAATGTTTGAGTTGCGTTGAGCTTGGCCTTCCTCTATTAGCAATGACAACATCTTAATTCGGAAGTGTCCGTCTAAAACGTAAATAAAGATCAGAGAATATACATCGGTACACCTAATTTTTTAAAGGAAACCACAAGCTACTATAACAGTTCTACCAAGGGAAAGTACGGGTTTAAGACACATAGAAATTATGGAATGGTTTTTTCTAATGAGAACCATCGCCAGGATGCTGACCAAATAGCAGGACATCAAGCGCAGTCTTCACTAAAGCCTGACGTTATGGCTACTTTAGCTCAACTTATGCCAAATTTGCAGCCAACAATTCCAGCAACTAGTTAGGTACTGTCGAATCCAGACAGATCTATCATCACTTATACATGACGCATCTACAATTTCTAACATGGAAATATGAAAAATCAAACGGTGAATTCTATCTTATAATTTGAGCAGATGGGTAATCTTCAGCCCTGAAATGACATTAAACATGTAATGACTTAAAATCTACCATCTCCACCCCTACTCCCTTTCGCAAGAACCTAATTCTTCTATGTCATCATCGGTAGGTGGACATAGTGTGCCCACGCAAGTGAACCAGCAACAGTATCTACCATAGCATTATTATGTGCCTCAATACAACTATGGTTCAGTCGGAATAGTTAGCCATTTAAACCTTCAGGGCAGCAATAGTAACTTCACAGTCCCTCCCCCGCCCCAAGTCAATGTTGGTCATTTGCCACCAAACAACCAGATGGGGTCAAACCCAAATTTATCTTCTCAGGCACAACAACAACAAAATGTTGCTTATGGTTCTTCCCAAGCTCCTAGCTCAGCAACAAAAAAATTATGCATTATCTAAGCTAGAATGATCCTAGGTTTCTAATCCTAGGTTTCAAATACATGTATTTATTTTTTGTTACCGAGCTAGGAATTTGGGAAGAACCAGATGCAACATTTTGTTGTTGTTGTTGCACCTGAGAAGAGAAATTCGGGTTTGCGCCCATTTGGTTGTTTGCTGGCAAAGGACCAACATTGACTTGGGGCGGGAGAGGGATTGGGAAGTTGGTATTGTTGTCCTAGAGGTTTGAATGGCTAAATGTGGTTCCTACCAAACGATAGTTGTTTGGAGGCACATAATACTGCTCTGGTAGATAATGTTGCTGGTTCATCTGTGTGGGCAAAACTGTGTCGCCCTACCAATGATGATATAGCATAATTAGGTGCTTGAGTAGGAGTGGGCGTGGTGGTGGTACGCTTGAAGTCGTTACAGGTTTAACGTCATTTCAGGGTTGAAGATTACCCATTTACCTAAATATTAAGATAGAAGTCACTGTTTGATTTTTCATATTCTCATGTTAGAAATTGTAGATGCGTCATGTATAAGTGATGATAGATCTATCTGAATTCGAGAGTACCTAACTAGTTGCTGGAATTCGGGCTGCACATTTGGCATAAGTTGAGCTAAAGTAGCCATAATATCAGGCTTTAGTGAAGACCGTGCTTGATGTCCTCGCTATTTTGTCAAGCATCCCGGTGGTGGTTGTCATTAGAAGAAATTAACCATTCCATAATTTCTATGTGTCGTAAATGTTTGAGTTGCGTTGAGCTTGGCCTTCCTCTATTAGCAATGACAACATCTTAATTCGGAAGTGTCCGTCTAAAACGTAAATAAAGATCAGAGAATATACATCGGTACACCTAATTTTTTAAAGGAAACCACAAGCTACTATAACAGTTCTACCAAGGGAAAGTACGGGTTTAAGACACATAGAAATTATGGAATGGTTTTTTTCTAATGAGAACCATCGCCAGGATGCTGACCAAATAGCAGGACATCAAGCGCAGTCTTCACTAAAGCCTGACGTTATGGCTACTTTAGCTCAACTTATGCCAAATTTGCAGCCAACAATTCCAGCAACTAGTTAGGTACTGTCGAATCCAGACAGATCTATCATCAATTATACATGACGCATCTACAATTTCTAACATGGAAATATGAAAAATCAAACAGTGAATTCTATCTTATAATTTGAGCAGATGGGTAATCTTCAGCCCTGAAATGACATTAAACATGTAATGACTTAAAATCTACCATCTCCACCCCTACTCCCTTTCGCAAGAACCTAATTCTTCTATGTCATCATCGGTAGGTGGACATAGTGTGCCCACGCAAGTGAACCAGCAACAGTATCTACCATAGCATTATTATGTGCCTCAATACAACTATGGTTCAGTCGGAATAGTTAGCCATTTAAACCTTCAGGGCAGCAATACTAACTTCACAGTCCCTCCCCCGCCCCAAGTCAATGTTGGTCATTTGCCACCAAACAACCAGATGGGGTCAAACCCAAATTTATCTTCTCAGGCACAACAACAACAACAAAATGTTGCTTATGGTTCTTCCCAAGCTCCTAGCTCAGCAACAAAAAAATTATGCATTATCTAAGCTAGAATGATCCTAGGTTTCTAATCCTAGGTTTCAAATACATGTATTTATTTTTTGTTACCGAGCTAGGAATTTGGGAAGAACCAGATGCAACATTTTGTTGTTGTTGTTGCACCTGAGAAGAGAAATTCGGGTTTGCCCCCATTTGGTTGTTTGCTGGCAAAGGACCAACATTGACTTGGGACGAGAGAGGGATTGGGAAGTTGGTATTGTTGTCCTAGTGGTTTGAATGGCTAAATGTGGTTCCTACCAAACGATAGTTGTTTGGAGGCACATAATACTGCTCTGGTAGATAATGTTGCTGGTTCATCTGTGTGGGCAAAACTATGTCGCCCTACCAATGATGATATAGCATAATTAGGTGCTTGAGTAGGAGTGGGCGTGGTGGTGGTACGCTTGAAGTCGTTACAGGTTTAACGTCATTTCAGGGTTGAAGATTACCCATTTACCTAAATATTAAGATAGAAGTCACTGTTTGATTTTTCATATTCTCATGTTAGAAATTGTAGATGCGTCATGTATAAGTGATGATAGATCTATCTGAATTCGAGAGTACCTAACTAGTTGCTGGAATTCGGCTGCACATTTGGCATAAGTTGAGCTAAAGTAGCCATAATATCAGGCTTTAGTGAAGACCGTGCTTGATGTCCTGCTATTTTTTCAGCATCCTGGTGGTGGTTGTCATTAGAAGAAATTAACCATTCCATAATTTCTATGTGTCGTAACTGTTTGAGTTGCGTTGAGCTTGGCCCTCCTCTATTACACCCTCCGTCCCAGTTCGCAAGGCAAATTCCCAAAAAATATTTGTCCCAAAATCCCTCACCTCCTAGGCACATTTTGCATTTAATGTGGGAGTAAACTAATTCATTTTTGCATGCAAACACTCATCTTTTCATCTCCCACCACGCACTAGTACTCCATGCATGTGAAACCACCGCGCACTAGTACTCCATGCATGTGAAAGGCAAAGTTTTTGCATGTTTTAACGTGCAAATTTAGAGCCAATGAGAATTCACCTTGGGCCAAGATATTTGAAAACTTTGCCTTGCGAACTGGGACGGAGGGAGTAGCAATGACAACATCTTAACTCCAAGTGTCCGTCTAAAACATAAATAAAGATCAGAGAATATACATCGGTACACCTATTTTTTAAAGGAAACCACAAGGGAAAGTACGGGTTTAAGACACATAGAAATTATGGAATGGTTTTTTCTAATGAGAACCATCGCCAGGATGCTGACCAAATAGCAGGGCATCAAGCGCAGTATTCACTAAAGCCTGACGTTATGGCTACTTTAGCTCAACTTATGCTAAATTTGCAGCCAACAATTCCAGCAACTAGTTAGGTACTGTCGAATCCAGACAGATCCATCACTTATACATGATGCATCTACAATTTCTAACATGGAAATATGAAAAATCAAACAGTGAATTCTATCTTATAATTTGAGTAGATGGGTAATCTTCAGCCCTGAAATGACATTAAACATGTAATGACTTAAAATCTACCATCTCCACCCCTACTCCCTTTCGCAAGAACCTAATTCTTCTATGTCATCATCGGTAGGTGGACATAGTGTGCCCACGCAAGTGAACCAGCAACAGTATCTACCATAGCATTATTATGTGCCTCAATACAACTATGGTTCAGTCGGAATAGTTAGCCATTTAAACCTTCAGGGCAGCAATACTAACTTCACAGTCCCTCCCCTGCCCCAAGTCAATGTTGGTCATTTGCCACCAAACAACCAGATGGGGTCAAACCCAAATTTATCTTCTCAGGTACAACAACCACAAAATGTTGCTTATGGTTCTTCCCAAGCTCCTAGCTCAGCAACAAAAAAATTATGCATTATCTAAGCTAGAATGATCCTAGGTTTCTAATCCTAGGTTTCAAATACATGTATTTATTTTTTGTTACCGAGCTAGGAATTTGGGAAGAACCAGTATGCAACATTTTGTTGTTGTTGTTGCACCTGAGAAGAGAAATTCGGGTTTGCCCCCATTTGGTTGTTTGCTGGCAAAGGACCAACATTGACTTGGGACGGGAGAGGGATTGGGAAGTTGGTATTGTTGTCCTAGAGGTTTGAATGGCTAAATGTGGTTCCTACCAAACGATAGTTGTTTGGAGGCACATAATACCGCTTCCGGTAGATAATGTTGCTCGGTTCATCCGTGTGGGCAAAACTGTGTCGCCCTACCAATGATGATATAGCATAATTAGGTGCTTGAGTAGGAGTGGGCGTGGTGGTGGTACGCTTGAAGACGTTACAGGTTTAACGTCATTTCGTGGTTGAAGATTACCCATTTACCTAAATATTAAGATAGAAGTCACTGTTTGATTTTTCATATTCTCATGTTAGAAATTGTAGATGCGTCATGTATAAGTGATGATAGATCTATCTGAATTCGAGAGTACCTAACTAGTTGCTGGAATTCGGGCTGCACATTTGGCATAAGTTGAGCTAAAGTAGCCATAATATCAGGCTTTAGTGAAGACCGTGCTTGATGTCCTGCTATTTTGTCAGCATCCTGGTGGTGGTTGTCATTAGAAGAAATTAACCATTCCATAATTTCTATGTGTCGTAAATGTAGTTTCCCTTTGGTAGAATTGTTAGTAGTTAGTGGTTTCCTTTTAAAAAATTGGGAGTACCTGAAGGATAACGTTGCATAGAAAACAAAAAATTTCCTACCGCGAACACGCAATCCAAGCCAAGATGCAATCTAGAAGACGGTAGCAACGAGGGGATATCGAGTCTCACCCTTGAAGAGATTCCAAAGCCTACAAGATGAGGCTCTTGTTGCTGCGGTAGACGTTCACTTGCCGCTTGCAAAAGCGCGTAGAAGATCTTGATCACGATCGCTTCCGGCGCCACGAACGGGCAGCACCTCCGTACTCGGTCACACGTTCGGTTGTTGATGAAGACGACGTCCACCTCCCCGTTCCAGCGGGCAGCGGAAGTAGTAGCTCCTCTTGAATCCGACAGCACGACGGCGTGGTGTCGGTGGTGATGGAGAAATCCGGCGGAGCTTCGCTTAAGCGTGCGGGATGTGGTGGAGGAGAGATACCGCTAGGGTTTGGGGAGAGAGGGGGAGGCTAGGGCGCCGGCCAAGGGCAGCCCTAGGTGGTGCGGCCAAGTGTGTGAGGCTTGAAGTGGTCAGCCCCCTCTCCTATGCCCCTCATTATATAGGTGGAAGCACCAAGAGTTCTAGTCCAAGTCTTCGAATAAGACCCCAACACTAAAACCTCCCATATGTGGGAAACCTACTCAAGGTGGGAATCCCACTTGGGGTGGGATTCCCCCCTTCCATGAGGGGGGTTGGCCGGCCACCCTAGGGGAGTCCACCTTGGACTCCTCCCCTTTAGGGTTGGCTGACCATGCAAGGTGGAGTCCCTCCGGGACTCTACTTTCCATGGTGATTTCTTCCGGACTTTTCTAGAACCTTCTAGAACCTCGCCATAAATGCACCGGATCATTTCCAAACTTGGAATATGACTTCCTATATATGAATCTTATTCTCCGGACCATTCCGGAACTCCTCGTGATGTCCGGGATCTCATCCGGACTCCGAACAAATATTCGAACTCCATTCCATATTCAAGATCTACCATTTCAACATCCAACTTTAAGTGTGTCACCCTACGGTTCGTGAACTATGCGGACATGGTTGAGTACTCACTCCGACCAATAACCAATAGCGGGATCCGGAGATCCATAATGGCTCCCACATATTCCACGATGACTTCGGTGATCGAATGAACCATTCACATACGATACCAATTCCCTTTGTCACGCGATATTTTACTTGTCCGAGGTTTGATCATCGGTATCACTCTATACCTTGTTCAACCTCGTCTCCCGACAAGTACTCTTTACTCGTACCATGGTATGTGGTCTCTTATGAACTTATTCATATGCTTGCAAGACATTAGACGACATTCCACCGAGAGGGCCCGGAGTATATCTATCCGTCATCGGGATGGACAAATCCCACCGTTGATCCATATGCCTCAACTCATACTTTCCGGATACTTAATCCCACCTTTATAACCACCCATTTACGCAGAGTGGCGTTTGATGTAATCAAAGCACCTTTCCGGTATAAGTGATTTACATGATCTCATGGTCATAAGGACTAGGTAACTATGTATCGAAAGCTTATAGCAAATAACTTAATGACGAGATCTTATGCTACGCTTAATTGGGTGTGTCCATTACATCATTCATATAATGATATAACCTTGTTATTAATAACATCCAATGTCCATGATTATGAAACTAATCATCCATTAATCAACAAGCTAGTTTAAGAGGCATACTAGGGACTTCTTGTTGTCTACATATCACACATGTACTAATGTTTCGGTTAATACAATTATAGCATGATATATAAACATTTATCATAAACATAAAGATATAAATAATAACCACTTTATTATTGCCTCTAGGGCATATCTCCTTCAGTCTCCCACTTGCACTAGAGTCAATAATCTAGTTTACATTTGTAAAGATATAACACCTTGGCCTTCTGGTGCTTTATCATGTTTCGCTCACGAGAGAGGTTTTAGTCAACGGATCTGACATGCTCAGAACCGTATGTATTTTGTAATTCATTTGCGTCTCAACGCATCACTCATTTCCAAATGAGTCGGCATTAAATATGTTTGGTCTTCTGGTGGAACCTTAATTCCGCGGTCTGAAATATGTCACTAATATTGTCACACACAATATAGCTTCAAAGTTCTGACTCTGTCGAAAATACACCAAGTTCTCAAAGAACCTCTTGACTTAACATCCTTTGTCATTGTCAAAACAATGACATACTCTGCCTTCTTTTGTAGATTCCGTCACAATATTTAGAACTCTTCTAAATCTAGCATAGACAACTTCTAGCTCATTGTGCTACCTTTTAAACAACACTTAGTCTAATTTGAGATTGAAATTATATTTTATATGTGACAAAACCAATATTGGTGTAACACCTTACAGACGATTTGTTTGTCATTTCTTCATACAAATATATATATATATATCCTTAGTTCTTCTAAAGTACTCAAGGATATTCTTACTGTCGTCCAATGATCATCATATGAATCATTCTGGTATATGCTCATAGCACTTTATAGCACATGATATCTGATTGTGTACATATTATTCGTGATCTATAATCACTCATGTGTTTTTACTCATTGAGTGTCAGATACACTCAAGTCTTGTTAAACCTTCACATGATAAGAACATTTTCTTAATATTTCTATATTGAACTACTTCAATATCCATCATATATACTTTGACTTAAACTTATTTATGTGTTTCAATCTATCTTCATAGATCTTGACACTAAATTTGTTTCAGTCCATATCCTTTCATTGAAGTTAATTCTCAATGAAACCTTTTAATCAAGTATATAATTACATCATTTATAACCAACTATATGTCACCTACATAAAGTATTATAAATGTGTCTTAGCGCTCCCACTTAATTTCTTGCAAATGCAAGCCTCTTCATCGTCTCCGATGAAATCAAAAACTCTTTGACTATTTCATCCGGTGAAGATTCCAACTCCGCAATACTTACTTCATCCAATTGAAGTTCGTATACCTATCTAGTATTCCACGGACCAGCAAAACTCTTGGTTGTATCTTGTATACACCTTTAATACATACTTCTGATAAGTAATGTATTTTGCCATCCTACTAGCATATCTTATAAAAGAAATATGTAGTGATTACTAGAATAATCCACATAGACTATAAGCATTGCTACGGAACATCTAATCTTATCGTAGTCAACTCTTTGAACTTTGTCGTAAACAATTTTTCAACAAGTCGAGCTTCTTCAAAGATATTTCATCTAAGTCTATAGATCCATTTACTTTCAAAAAGTATTCATCTATTATGGATTTCATGGTGCATGGCCATTTTAACGGAGTCAGGGCCCATCATAACTTCTTTGCTTGTAGTTGGTTTATCATTGTTCAAAATCAATCCTTTGTCCACAAATCATTTATTTGATCACAAAGTAAACCATACCTACAAGGTTCAATATGTACTTCTATCTCCATGGCTAAAACACTTTGTAGTCATAGGAGCCATGATCATCGTGGCCGCTTCCGGAACCAATTCCGATGCTGCGCTACTCTGATCATTATGCTCAGGTTCATAAACCTTATCAAGTTCTATTGTCCTCCCACTCAAAAACTTCGCTAGAAACAATTTCTTGGAAATAAGAAACATTGACAAACACTTTTGTCTTTGTCTCCATTGTGGGAAGAATTCCCAATCAATTCTCTCGGGATAACCAACAAAGACATTCATCCGATTTTGGTTGTAAACTTATTTACTTATGCTATGCATACCAAAATTTAAGAAAAGACTATTAGGGTTTATACCCATGTCATAACTCATATGATGTCATTTCAACGGATCATGATGATGCTCTATTCAGTGTAAAGCGGTAGTCTCTAAAGCATAATCCACAAAAATATAATGGCATTAATATTTTATCTCATCATTGACCCAACTAGGTTTGGATACATCTCTCGGATACTTCATCATCACTATGATACTCCAAGAAATGTGAGTTGTAGAACAATTTCATAACTCTCTTAGATGTTCGCTAAAATTTGTAATTCAAATATTTCCTCCATGATCCAATCATAGATATTTGACTTTTCTATTACGATGATTTCCACTTCATGCTGAAATTTATTTGAATCCTATTCAAATGTTTCAAACTTTTCCTTATTGAATATATCCACATATATACTCAATTCATTGTTTGAAAGTTTTCATGAAGTAGAAGAATCTTCCGCACACAACTATGCCCAAGTGAACCACATATATCATTATGCATGTTTTCACTAAGTTAGTTGCCCGTTCAATTCTTCGGCCTATGAATGGTATTTCAGTCATTACCTTTTAGAAAAGATTTTGCAAGTGCCAAACGATTCAACAAATCGAATGACTCCAAAAATCCATTTGCATGGAGTTCCTTCATGCGATCCTTTCTAACATGACCTAAATGGCGGTTCCATAAATAAGTGGAATTCAAATCATTTGCCTTATGGCATTTTAGCGTCGATGTTATGTATGTGTGTTTCACCATTAAGATTTATAATAACTTATCCATCGTATATGGAGTAATGTCATAATTTGAACAACTCATTGTTTTCATTTGACCAGAGCAAAATAACAATTATTAAGTTCTTTATTATAAATTCTAAGGGCTAGATAGAATGCCAACGACGAACATAATAACACTTTATTTTGTTCCAGACGTACATTTCTATCATATTCCTTGTCGATCACTTAGGCCATTGTATTCTTGTATTGCGTTGTTTTGTATGACACTTCATACCAACCAATATAGTAATAATATCCAAGAATTTTATAGTGTGACCTAACTAGGAATACAACCATAACATGTATATCATTTATATACACCTGAGCTAGACTTTCTAGTCTTTTCTTTCTTTCTGCCAAAATATCTTTTGCAGTTTTTCTTTTAGCTTTCCTCATTATTCAGAAAAACACTTCAACATTAATAACTTCTAGGTTTGTTGGTCTAATACCAATAACCTTGAGGTTCTTATTTTGAAGTTGATCATCATATGACAAGTGTTCTAGATTTCACTTATTAGTAACTATGATGAACAATTTCACTCATAATTTTATCCATCAATTCATGACAACTTTTTGAGACCATGTCCGTACATGCTAGGCTCATAAAGTTTAACCTTAGTATTCGCATGTGCAAATCTGGCTTGCACCCGTTGTAAGCACACGTAGAATCTATAACACCCGATCATCACGTGATGCTTCGATACGACGAGTCTTAGCAACGGTGCATACTAAGGATGATAACTTCGTGGATATGCGAATATTGTTAGTGCCCCAATAGTTGGAGGATTGTGACGCCTGGCGTCTTCAACCTTCATACATTCCCATAAAACTTATGAGTTTATGTAGTCTCACCAAAATATATTCTATCATCTTGCAATAAGGTCTTAGATATCACATATATCTCATACCTTGATTATTTCTGAAAACTAAATTTTCAGCTCCTTACTTTTCAAACAAATTTGAACTTCAAGTTTGACGGAGACAAGATAACTTTAGGTACTAATTGAAACCTTAGCTCTTTGAATTAATAATGTGAGGTTTACTAAAAGTTTCCAATAGGACTTAATTAATTCTTGATTCTTTAACAATACGGTACCAATCCGTAAAGTTTCTTGTCAGATTTTAACAGTATTTCTATCTCAATAACAAGACTAGCGGATGGTAGAAAACGGATGCCAATACTACAAAATTAATTCAAAATACTACTCAGACTATGTTTATGATAATTAGTTCATGTTTTAATCTAATTACTAATGAACTCCCACTTAATACAACATCCCTCATAGTTGTTAAGTGGTACACGATCCAAATCCACTACACCAAAACCGATCATCACGTGAGATGATGTAGCTTCAATGGTGAACATGTTGATCATATCATCCATATGACTCGTGTTCAACCTTTCGGTTTCCGTTGTCCCGAGGCCATGTCTGTACATGCTAGGCTCGTCAAGCAAACCCAAGTATTCCGCGTGTGCAACATGGCTTACACCCGTTGTATGTGAATCGTTGAATCTATCACATCCGATCATCACGAGATGCTTCGAAACGACGAACTCGTTACAACGGTGCATACGAGGGGAGAACACTTTATTATCTTGATATTAATGTGAGGGATCATCTTATAATGCTATCGTCGCGATCTAAGCAAAATAAGATGCATAAAGGATTAACATCACATGCGGTTCATATGTGATATGATATGGCCCTTTTGTCTTTGCGCCTTTGATCTTCATCTCCAAAGCACGGACATGATCTCCATCATCTTCGGGCATGATCTCCATCATCGTCGGTGTAGCGTCAAGGTCCATGGCGCCGTCTTCATGGTTGTTCACCTCATGTAGCAACTATTACAACTAATTTGAAAAACTACTCAACATGAAATTTAAAGACAACCATAAGGCTCCTGCCGGTTGCCACAATACAATAATGATCATCTCATACATATTCATCATCACATTATGGCCATATCACATCACCAAACCCTGCAAAAACAAGTTAGACGTCTCTAATTTGGTTTGCATATTTTACGTGGTTTAGGGTTTTCGAGAGAGATCTAATCTACCTATGAACATGAACCACAACGGTGATACTAATGTTGTCAATAGAAGAGTAAATTGAATCTTCACTATAGTAGGAGAGACAGACACCCGCAAAGCCTCTTATGCAATACAAGTTGCATGTCGAACGAGGAACAAGTCTCATGAACGCGGTCATGTAAAGTTAGTCCGGGCCGCTTCATCCCACTATGCCACAAAGATGCAAAGTACTCAACTAAAGATAACAAGAGCATCAACGCCCACAAAACCATTGTGTTCTACTCGTGCAACCATCTATGCATAGACACGGCTCTGATACCACTGAAGGATAACGTTGCATAGAAAACAAAAATTTTCCTACCGCGAACACGCAATCCAAGCCAAGATGCAATCTAGAAGACGGTAGCAACGAGGGGATATCGAGTCTCACCCTTGAAGAGATTCCAAAGCCTACAAGATGAGGCTCTTGTTGCTGCGGTAGACGTTCACTTGCCGCTTGCAAAAGCGCGTAGAAGATCTTGATCACGATCGCTTCGGCGCCACGAACGGGCAGCACCTCCGTACTCGGTCACACGTTCGGTTGTTGATGAAGACGACGTCCACCTCCCCGTTCCAGCGGGCAGCGGAAGTAGTAGCTCCTCTTGAATCCGACAGACGACGACGGCGTGGTGTCGGTGGTGATGGAGAAATCCGGCGGAGCTTCGCTTAAGCGTGCGGGATGTGGTGGAGGAGAGATACCGCTAGGGTTTGGGGAGAGAGGGGGAGGCTAGGGCGCCGGCCAAGGGCAGCCCTAGGTGGTGCGGCCAAGTGTGTGAGGCTTGAAGTGGTCAGCCCCCTCTCCTATGCCCCTCATTATATAGGTGGAAGCACCAAGAGTTCTAGTCCAAGTCTTCGAATAAGACCCCAACACTAAAACCTCCCATATGTGGGAAACCTACTCAAGGTGGGAATCCCACTTGGGGTGGGATTCCCCCCTTCCATGAGGGGGGTTGGCCGGCCACCCTAGGGGAGTCCACCTTGGACTCCTCCCCTTTAGGGTTGGCTGACCATGCAAGGTGGAGTCCCTCCGGGACTCTACTTTCCATGGTGATTTCTTCCGGACTTTTCTAGAACCTTCTAGAACCCGCCATAAATGCACCGGATCATTTCCAAACTTGGAATATGACTTCCTATATATGAATCTTATTCTCCGGACCATTCCGGAACTCCTCGTGATGTCCGGATCTCATCCGGGACTCCGAACAAATATTCGAACTCCATTCCATATTCAAGATCTACCATTTCAACATCCAACTTTAAGTGTGTCACCCTACGGTTCGTGAACTATGCGGACATGGTTGAGTACTCACTCCGACCAATAACCAATAGCGGGATCCGGAGATCCATAATGGCTCCCACATATTCAACGATGACTTCAGTGATCGAATGAACCATTCACATACGATACCAATTCCCTTTGTCACGCGATATTTTACTTGTCCGAGGTTTGATCATCGGTATCACTCTATACCTTGTTCAACCTCGTCTCCCGACAAGTACTCTTTACTCGTACCATGGTATGTGGTCTCTTATGAACTTATTCATATGCTTGCAAGACATTAGACGACATTCCACCGAGAGGGCCCAGAGTATATCTATCCGTCATCGGGATGGACAAATCCCACTGTTGATCCATATGCCTCAACTCATACTTTCCGGATACTTAATCCCACCTTTATAACCACCCATTTACGCAGTGGCGTTTGATGTAATCAAAGCACCTTTCCGGTATAAGTGATTTACATGATCTCATGGTCATAAGGACTAGGTAACTATGTATCGAAAGCTTATAGCAAATAACTTAATGACGAGATCTTATGCTACGCTTAATTGGGTGTGTCCATTACATCATTCATATAATGATATAACCTTGTTATTAATAACATCCAATGTCCATGATTATGAAACTAATCATCCATTAATCAACAAGCTAGTTTAAGAGGCATACTAGGGACTTCTTGTTGTCTACATATCACACATGTACTAATGTTTCGGTTAATACAATTATAGCATGATATATAAACATTTATCATAAACATAAAGATATAAATAATAACCACTTTATTATTGCCTCTAGGGCATATCTCCTTCAAGTACCATTGTATTGTCTCTGATCTTTATTTATGTTTCATGCTGGTACTTCAAGTTAAGATGATATCATTGCTAATAAGAACAAAGTCAGACTTGGAGTTTGGAGTATGAAGCCACTATCCATTTGATGTTGTTCAATTCTTGCAACTTTAGCTCATTTGCTACAAAACATCCAAGACGTACTCCTTCGGATTGTGTTACCGTGTGTGTGACTCTTTAATTTTATTGTATATATGCTAAAGACCAAATATATCTTAGAGTTCACACGTGTGTGACTTTGTTTTTGATTAGCAATGATATCATCTTAACTCGAAGTGAACACCCGAACCCTAAATAAAGCTAAGAGAAAATACATTCATACTCCCATTTTTTTAAAAGGAAACCACAAGCTACTATAACAATTCTACCAAAGGGAAAGTACGGGTTTACGACACATAGAAATTATGGAATGATTTTTTCTAATGACAACCACCGCCAGGATGCTGACCAAATAGCAGGGCATCAAGCGCAGTCTTCACTAAAACCTGATATTATAGCTACTTTAGCTCAACTTATGCCAAATTTGCAGCCAACAATTCCGGCAACTAGTTAGGTACTGTCGAATCCAGACAGATCTATCATCACTTATACATGACGCATCTACAATTTCTAACATTCAAATATGAAAAATCAAAGTGACTTCCTTATTATTTGAGCAAAAGGGTATTCTCAGACCTGCAATGACGTTAAACATGTAATGGCTTCAAATCTACCACCGTCACAGCCACTCTCTACTCAAGCACCTTATTGTCCTATGTCATCATCGGTAGGTGGACACAGTTTGCACACGCGAATGAACCAACAACTATATCTACCAGAGTAGTATTGTCCGCCTCAAAACAACTATGGTTCGGTAGGAACAATTAGCCATTCAAACCTCCCGGCCAGCTGTACTAATTTCCTAGTCCCTCCCTGCCCCAAGTCAATGTTCATCCATTGCTAGCAAATAACTAGATGGGGACAAACCCAAATTTCTCCTCTCATGTACATTTGGTTGTTTGCTGGCATAGGACCAACATTGACTTGGTGCGGGGGGGGGGGAGTATTGCCGGCCTGGAGGTTTGAATGGATAAATGTTCCTACCAAACCATATTTGTTTTAAGGCGCATAATACTGCTCTGATAGATACTGTTGCTGGTTCATTTGTGTGGGCAAACTGTGTCCACCTACCGATAATGACATAGCAGAATTAGGTGCTTGAGTAGGGAGAGGGGTGGCGGTGGTACATTTGAAGTCATTACAGGTTTAACGTCATTTTAGGGCTGAAGATTACCCATTTGCTCAAATAATAAGATAGAAGTCACTGTTTGATTTTTCATATTTCCATGTTAGCCATTGTAGATGCGTCATATATAAGTGATGGTAGATCTATCTGCATTCAAGAGTACCTGGCTAGTTGCCGAAATTGCTACCTACACATTTGCCATAAGTTGAGCTAAAGTAGCCATAATGTCAGGCTTTAGTGAAGACTGTGCTTGATGTCCTGCTATTTGGTCAGCATCCTGGTTCTGGTTATCACTAGATGAAACCATTACATAATTTCTCTGTGTCATAAATGTAATTCCCTTTGGTAGAACTGTTAATAGCTTTTGATTTCCTTTTCGAAAAATTGGGAGTACCAATGTACTCTGATCTTTATTTATGTTTCCGGAGGGCACTTTGAGTTAAGATGCTATCATTGCTAATCAGAAACAAAGTCAGTCTTGCAATATGGAGTACCAAGCCGCTATCCATGTGATGTTGTTCAATGTTGCAACTTTAGCTTGTTTGCCTGTACTCCTTGAGATTGTATTATCGTGTGTGCGACTCTTTAATTTTATTGTATGCTAAAGCTCAAATATGTCTCAGAGTTCACGCGTGTATTAAAAACTGAATCTTTGCAATTGTATGTTGGTTTGAATTGTTTTATTTGGTTTTTCATTGTGCACCAATCTCAGCCAACCAAATGACAGTTCTTAGGAGTTGGGATTAGGAATTAGTGGGGATGGGGATTAATGGGAATCTGGTGATGGGTGGGGATTCACCCAATCCCTAGGAGATCATCCCCACTAATACTCCACTACCAAACAACCCCTTACTATGAGAAGGTCAATATAGGTGGGGATGAGGATGCACCGAGTTGGAGATTTTTATGGTATCTATTTGTTTGATGTATGGTTGGGAACACAAATATCGGAAGGAGGAACAGAGAGGTGGAACAAAATTTGAGATGAGGAAGCAGACATATGGCATAAGGTTTTTAGGATAAGTGTAAGTGCATGTTTAGTGAGAGAGTTTTAGGAAATTTGTTAGCGGTGGCATTTCATATGTAAATAGGAAGTATTGTGATGCCATGTGAGGTGTGACACCACCACGACTTTCATATTAATAGTATAAAGACTACTAAGGTCATATATAATGCACGAGGGAGGGGTAGGGGGCTGAGTGTGGGCGCCAAGTTCGTAATCCCAACCGCGTTTAAGATGGGTTGGCGCTATTGCCAATAGGTTGGACCTTGGATTTCCACACACGATTAGGGTCGAAAAACTTTGTTTGGTAAGGTGCCAGTGTATAGTACCATTAGCGTTTTCATGAGAAGTATTTTCGGAATATATATCTTCATAATTAACTATTTGTTTGAATGAATATTCAATCCTTTAATGGACTTTTATCATTCATATGAAAAATTATTAGAAACCATCTTTGATGGTGTGCATGGTATTATTAGTATACAAATTGAAAATCTAGGAGAAGCATGTGCATGCAAATCGAAACAACTATGGTAGTTTCCTAACTCAACGCATGTTGATTTTCTATGTTGCCTTCTGAGTGGCGAAGGATTATCAATGGTTCATGGAGCTTTCCACATGTGACATAGTATTAAGTGTATATGATTGGATGTGAATTAAGCAAGTATTAGATGTTTTATTAGGATAACAATCATGGGTCATATGAGAAATATAACGCATGTACATGCCCTTGAAAAAAACTAACATTAAAAGTGTCAACAATAAAATTTACTCACATTGTTTATCACATTATAACATTGTGTGTATATTTTTCGTAATTTTATGTTTACCCCGCAATGGGAGCACGTGTATTCTCTAAATAAGATGTACTACTCTATGTTAAGGAAATGAAAATCACTGAATGTGATACATATGGACAATGCGACCCAAACTCTCAAGATAGTGTCTATTTCTTACCATCACTATTTCCGCTACATAACTAAGAAGTCTTAAATGTTTTGACATTATCCAACTAATTTGTATTGTTATATTGTAGATTATAGCCTTGGTGGATTTCAACCCATCTGCGTTGCCACAAGGATGGGTCAAAGAGATGGTATACAAAAAAATAAGGGAGGGAATAAGGAAGGCCCGGAATACATAAAACAATGGAAACTAATTACTCCCAGCGTTTTTATATATAAGGCCACTAAGTATTTCGAGCCTAAACTTTGACTAACAATTTGATCAGTAAAAAATAAGTTATATAACACCAAAAGCATATCATTGGAAGCATCTTTCAAATATGAATTCAATGTTATACTTTTGGTGACATATAACTCATATTATGTTGGTCAAATTGTTAGTCAAAGTTTTACCTTAAAATGTGTTGTGGAGTTATATATAAAAATGGAGGGAGTACCTTTGTTTCTATAAAAATTGTTTGAATCTTCTGATCAAGATTATTGTGCAGTACTATACGGATCCTGTTAGCCAGTATGTCTTCTGTATGATGAAGGCTGCACATAGCTTTCGTGCAACCGGGGAAGTCCAAAACGTCAGTTTATTCAAAAGACAAGTGTCCATGACTTGTACTCTTTTGAAAAATCTGCTGATCTGGTAATTGAGTCTCCATTTTATGTATATACTAGTAATATCCTTACGATAATACGTCTTCCTAGGGTTATGTTTTCTTTAGACTTGCTTGACTTAGCAGAATATGAAATGTAGTCTTTTCCTTGTTCGCCTTTTTGACTCGCAATCAGCAAAATTAAAAGAATGTTCCACGGTAACATGCATGTTTTAGAAAAACTATCACATCTTATAAAAATGAATATATGTTTCATTATTCATCATTTCATTTGCAGATAATAAGGTATCATGAAAGTAGGTGAAAGGCAAATATTTTTCACATTTTTCATGCAATTATCTTTTGTACTATTCTTGGAATCAGAACACACCTAGCCCCACTTGGGATTGTATATATATGACTTCTATAGGATTCTCAGAGCCTACATAATATGACTAATTTATATTGTGGTGGTTTAACATAAGAATATGATTCTTAGATACACATATTCCTTTATAATAAGTTGAAAAGAACATGAAAAATATTGAATTGATATTTTTACAAATAAGCGGATTGATTTAACGTCAATAAGGTTTCCATGTTTTGTTAACACAATAATTTTATTTGCAGATATTTAATACTACATATATTGCTTATATTTAACTGATTATTTTCACAGCATGAGAGTTTGCACGAGAGGCTAACAAACAATTGGAAGGATGCTAAAACACATGCAATTTCACAAAAACCTAGAGGGTCAACACAAAGGGGGAAAATAGACATCATATAGCAGCAAGTTCCTCATTATCGGTGATATCTGGTAGTACCTTTTTTTATCCCTACATATGTTGCTCATATTCTCTTTTTTAGGTTCTTCCATCATGAGTAGTCCTAGTTAATACTTTTCTTCTGTTAGGAGTATATATAGAAAGTACCCTGCTATATCAGAACATACGTGTCCGTTAACAAAACAAATACCTCAAGTACACTACTGCACTTCATATATTTAACCATTTCCTTTATGCGTGACAGTGTTGCCTAAAGGTTTGATTATTTGTTATAATCTACCAGGAAAAGAGCATGAATGCCCCTCCAGATGAATTTATTCGTGGCCGCAGTCTGATCCAGCTCCTCTACTTTTGCAGCCTCTCTTATGTAATTTCACAGAACCCCTAGGAGCGAATGTCATTACAAAAATGCTCAATTGTGGATTAAAATGAAAAAATTGAAACCCATGGGTTTTAGACATCTTCCCGCTCCGTCGAGGTACACGAGAACCATGTCCTCCTAAATCGTAGTCAGCGCCTTCCCCTGACGCCTAGGAAGCGGCCCCTGGGGCAACCCCCACAGCCGGTGTACGCGTCGTCATCATGGGCGTCGCACGGTGGCATCGCTCGCGGTCTCCTTCTCCCTGACATTCCCGACGGTGGCAGCGGCCGAGGTCTTCCTTAATCCCTCTACGCATGCCAAACATGCCGCAAGCGAGCCGAGTGGATCTCCATGGCCATGGCATACATTGTCGATCCATGTCTTGGGATCAATGTTGGCGGTGTAGTTCTTGATTACCCGTGGCCCTTTGAACTTGGTGGGATATTACTCGTTAATGACTGTTGGTCGAAAACATTGTGGACCGAGTCAGCTGAAGACATCAGTCGTTGACCGTCGGCGCTAGACCTGCACGGGTTCTGGTGGAGCATCTTGGGCCTCGTTCTGCTCCGAAACATGCAGGCTGTGACGGAGTCGTATTCTATAGCCGGCTCTGTTGGTTGTTAGCCTGAGCATTAGAGACATTCAACTCCTCGACAATCGGTACGCTATATCCTTTGCGAACGGCGAGCGGGTGGTGGGCCATTGTGGCGACCAATTTGGTTGCCTCCACGTCCAAACGGCCTTCCTGGAGTATAGCCTTCCATCATAGTCTTCGCCTTGAAGTTGTGGTTATAAGATTGATGCAGTAGCCAAGTTTTTGAAAAATCTGAACTGATGGAAGGAGACTATGCAATATATTGATATTCAACACTCCCGCCCATATCTAGCCTATTTTAGTCCTTACCATAGGTTCGGTGTAGGCCGCAGAATCTTTTTTCTTTGTTTTTAATACTGCATGAGCAACATCTCGAACTTGAGACCTCTTGGCTCTAATACCATATCGAAGTTTTGGGAGGAACGATGCCTCTCGTTGGAGGGGATTGGTTACGTGTTATAGGGATCGAGAAGAGCCCTCGTTCGGTGGCTTTGCAGAGAGGTACACGTACATGTGGAGTACTACTCGATACTATACGTATATGTATTACAACTCTAATAGCTGTGCCACCACCCTTTCGATGAGGGCGAAGCCGTGCATACATGCTTCTTCCTAGTTGTCTCATAGCGTAACCTTTTTGAAAAGGTTGGTTGTTACCACGAGGTTCTCGACTGGTATTTCGAATAAAGGCAGTCCATTATCCGTTGTGTTGCTGGCACGAGCCGTTGCTACCTCCCTTTTTGCCAGATTTGGCTCGCCTGTGGTGTTGCTTGTGGCAACAATGGGGGCATCGCAATCCTGCTTCTGGCCATTGGCTCATGGATCTTCCTGTTCAAACTCGTTATTGAGAGCTCTTCCCTGCTGGTTGGGTTGGTGTAAGCGAATATGTGTCGATTCCTATAATCGGTAACAACATTGTGATACAACCTCTCTATGTGCAGGCGATCTTGCGATAGGCATTGGCGCTCTTGCTCCGCGAGTTTTCGTGTTCTCCGACGTGATTGGTATGGTGACTGGATCTGGGGGTGGTGGTGTTGCTGCTCTCTCATTGGCGCCTCGAGTTGGAACATTATGCCTAGCATCCGGGGCAATGGAGCCTAGATTTGGCGCATTCACCCTTTGGTAAGGGGCATTGGCGCCTAAATTTGGCGCATTCGCCCTTGGGTACGAGGCATTGGCTCCTGTTTTGGCATTGGTTGTGCCCTCTCCCAGGGTTGTGCAGTTGTTCGTGGTCGCTATAGCGTCAGGCACCACGTTCTCAGTGGGATTGTCCATAAACACCAATGCGGCGGTGTTTGTCCCATGCGAGATGGAACCATCGTAGACACTGTTGGACTCATAGTCGAGGGCGGGGAAGATCGACTCATTGTCCTGATTTTCATCGAGCCCGCCACCTGCGACCAAATTGTTGTTGAAGCCACCATCAATGGGTGTGGAAAACACAACAACAATGTTGTCGTCGAAGTTGATGTCATCGATCGCGGTGGGGCTAGCGGAGTCGGTGATGTCACGACTGAGCTTGCCGCCGCGACAGACTCGTTTGGGTTATTAGCCCCAACTCTTTCCATTGTACCGGTGAAGCTGAGGAACACGTTGATGCGGCCCATCGGTACGATCGAGGCATGCGTGATCCGCGTCGGGGTCAGCCGGTAGCCACATCGTGAGATCAGACTATAGTCGAATACAGTGATCATGCGGCCAGTTGTGATCTCATTGCTGACTGGGGGAAGTGATCTCAGTGGGAACAAGACTCCATATCTCAGCCGACGCCCTACGGCGGACGCAAACTGTAGACGTTGTTGAGGCAAATGCTACAGGGTTAGGTTGGATGAGGTGGATAGCGATGACGACATTGGATGTCTTGGACGAGATTCGCACATACACAATGTGCCCAAGTTAGGCCCCTCTAGATGGAGGTAAAGATCTACTCCTATTGTGATTATACTGATAGATGTGTTTACAAGTCATCGGGAGAGGAGATGGAGGCTAAGGTGAACTGGACCTTCGAGTCAATCTGATTGTCTACTCATGTTCTCATGGTTACTTCCTCTATCCAAGCCTTATATTATGATTCGGTCTAGGGTATACATCACACGGGAGATCGCCAAAAATTAGTCGACTACCATGGTTGGATCCTTATCTTGTTCTTCACGTTGACCTTCAATGGATCAACTGGACCTTCGAGTCAATCTGAATCCTTGCGAGAGAGTCCATCAGGGAGGCGACTGGTCTGGGTCACCCTAGTCTTGTATAGTGACTCGCTCCTATTGGCCTACCCAGTTGAATATTTCCTCGTCACGTAGTGTCTACCATGGTGATGTGGCAGTGAAAGAGGCGGGGGATTGACCAACATCAGCAGCATGTCGTTCATCCCCGGTGTTATCGCCGCTACCGTCGGACATTAGCAACAACAGTAGGCCCATTGATATATCTCTTTCTTACCAGATTCATTCACCTGCTGGTAGGGAACGAGTATTGAAGCATAGTATATAGATGTATTCACTGTCGGCGCCGGTGTGGACCTGAGGAGGCCATGAACGGAGGGAGAGCTCTGCGTGGGACGGCGGCTTGGATTGGGGACAGAGGGCTAGGGGAAACTGGGGAGGAGGAAGAGAAAAAAGTTAAGAAGGTTTTGACCCCGTTTTTTTCTACCGGATGCACTCTACCCCTAGCAATGATTCTACGGCTAAAGTAAAACGGGGCCAAAAAGTTAGTGACGGCAAAACATATAGCGGGGTATCGGTAAGTTGGTTCAGTCTGCCCGAACTGACCGTCCAGACCGTTCATAGCCACGATCGTACGGTTAAAAAAGCGTGCGCGGGAGTGCCCTCGGGACGCTGGGTAAACAACAGGCTTAAACCTTTAGAATAATATAAGTTAGGAAGTAGTGTCCTCTCAAGGGAAATAAATTACCATGTAGATCTTTGCACATGACATCACACATTATTGAAAATATACAGTAGTACATTAATCTAGATGCCAACTGAGGAAGGTGGCCTAGGCAAAGATTATCTAGAACATTAATACTCTATAATTATTAGTAATGTTTAGAAACCCCGTCGTGGCCTGATTGTCTCACTGGTTTACTAGATAATAATTTAGCATAGACCTAAGAAACACTCCCCTTTTACCAAAAGAGATCAATGGGAGGTCCGACTTCAGGGTACACTCAACCGCTCAACCAAGTTTGTCAAGAATTTAACGTAAGTAAAAAAAGTTAAAATCAGTGCTATCCCCAGAAATTAGAAATAACACCCACAATATAAGGACTTGTGTCATCTTTTTCGACAAAAAACAACACCCACACACAAGAATGGTATGACACATATCGTTCTCAGGCCATTCTTTCAACAAAATTATCATGTATAAAAACCGTTACACAATTTGGCCTATACCTTATATAGCAATGTAGTTGACCATATGCACAACCACACATACCAAACCACCAGGATTGCAGAGAGTGAGATTACCTCGACGCCATACATCCTTGACATCTTGTGCTCGAGGAAGCTCGTGTCATCCACCATCGAAGAGAAGGATGGCGAGGCATCCTCTACGGTGGTCGGGGAGGTAAAAAAGTAGCTCACACCTCACGTGTAGGAGCAAGGCAAGGTAAGGGAAAATAAACGTAGATTTGTGAGAACATCTACAGTCAGGCCCCGTACGCCATCCGACAACAGCGTCGAACAACCACTTTGGGGGGGTGCCGACACATGTTGTTGCATATCACGGTGGGCAAAAAAACCGATGACCGAAGACCGAAACCGAAAAGACCGAGACCGAACCCGAAATGATCGATAAAATATTGGGTAGAAAATTTTATAGACCGAATTAAGTTTGGTCAATTCGGTCATTTTGTTCTGAGTAACCGAATAGACCGAACTGACCGAATTTTACGTAAGACTGTCCCAATCTTTGGATTTTGTGATATGCGTGAGATGTGATATTGTTGAATGTTCATAAACTTCTCTAGCGTTGTTACATATTTGTTTAGATTGTTGAACATTTATTCGTGTCAATTGATAATAATATATGCAATGAGAAAACATCCAAAATACATCTAAAATGTTGCCAACCTTTTACTAAATAATGTCTATGTTTTGGGTTGACAACGTCGGCCACACTGTTATAGCAACTCGTTTGGGTGGTTATGGTGGACGTGTTCATGTGTTGCGTTGTTTATGATTGTAGGCCTAGGCTTACTCGGGGTGTAGTTGTTGAACTAGGGGAGTTGAGTCGGTATTGTGTGTTAGTGATAGAGGGTGCAGGTGCGAGCATGTTTAGTTGTTGATGGTGTCAAACAGATGACTATCTTTTCGATGGATGTGAGTGATGGCTGTAAAAACGAGTTTTTTTTTTTGCTCTCAACGTCGGATGTAGACTAATATTGAACATTAGTTTAATATTTGTGATTAGGCCGATCGAAGGATGGGTGCACAACACCTATGTCGATGATTTGCAAGTACAACAATTGGTGACGAGTACTGACTTTCATCTCAGCTAGTTGGTACATCATGCATGTCAATAAGTGGAATTAAGACTTAGGATCCAAATAAATTTAATTTTGATCTGAACAAGCACGAGCCAAAATTTAAGCCTAGAACACCATCCCCTGCCTCCCCCTCCCAGGTGAAAACCCTAAATCATTGTGATTATGTGGCGGTGACATTCTGGCGTTGTTCCCTCCTTGGAGGCGTCGTCTTGGGATGGCGACAGGTAAATGGGGTGCTCTATGGGTATCTAGTGGTGGCATATCTTTAGTGGCGGTGTTCTACCTTGATCGTCTCTTTCCTTCCACCGGTGGTTCTGCTACCACATCTCCTTGTCGTTTCTTCGTTGGGCGGCTTCTTCCTTAGCTTGAGTCCTGATGGTGTTCAGCACTACGGTTGGTGATGCTTATGGGTAGTGCGTGTGAAGGGTTGGTCTTGTTCGATGCTCATCTCTGTGGTTTCTCGTATTGTGTGTTCACGTGTGCTCTAGGGTGAGCGGCTCCACCTCCGATGGTACGACGCCCTTCGATCCAAGGAGAGAAGGCAGGGGCTTTTTTCGGAGGCAGAGGCCGATGACATGACAATGATGGTTAGTCGGGACCTGGCAAAGACAGTGTCCTTCTTCGGTGACGCGCCTACTCCCAAGGTCTGCTCCAAGGTTCTGCTCGCGCGGAAGGATGAAGGCTTCGTTCTTTAACGGTGTTTCTTGCTTAGTGTGTGTTTCATGTAAGCTGAACTTTCAGCATCATACATGTATCTGTTGTTGGTGGCTTTATGAATTTAAAGCTGGGCTAAGTCTTTATGTTTAAAATTTAAGCCCAATGCGATAGACTCGAAATTAGGAGCGTCCCGATGCTCGCAACATTTCAAAGCAACTTTGTGTCACCAAAAAACACCAAATAGATAAGGTCACCGACCTTAGAAATACGATACATACAGTCACTAAATACGACACAATATTCATTTAGGTCACTAGGATACAGTATAACTCTGTATTCGCCGACGTGGCGGTGTTGACCGGTCCAAACTATTGATTTTTTTTGCTTGACCAGTCTCATTTTTTGCAAAAATGCCCCAACCCCGATATGACAGCTGGGTCCCACTTGGCTAGTCTCACTTTCTTTCTTCCTTCCTTCCCCTTTCTCTGCCCCAGCCCCACCTAACTCTACCACCGTCCTCCAGAGCCGCCATGTCTTCCCCTCCTCTGGTCCTCCTCTCCTCCATGGTTCCCTCCTCCTTCCTCCACCAGCTCCAAATGTGCCCGACCTGCCCGCACCAGATCGACGCCGGAAGCCAAACTCTTGCTGACGGGAGGGAAAACGCAGCTCAGACCATGACAGTGTGCCGCCGTCGAGCTAGCATCTGGGGAAGAAACACAGCGTCGTGTGGGGCAGGGAGCTAGAGAGGGCGGCGACGGTCAGACAACCGTGGCCCCAGATCGAGCCGTTCGACTAGGTACTGGCCAGGAGCGCGCCAATGGCCTGACGGGCACAGACTGGTGGAGGGGAACCAGGCGGCTTGCGGAGAGGATGCGGGGGCAAGGTCACACGCTGGAGACGGGTCGGCCCTGCCTTTGCCGGACGGGTCTGGGAGGTTTGCTAGTTCGGTGTTGACGCGGCCACCTCGCAGCTCACGCATGGTCGGTGTTGAGGCAGGTCGGCCCTGCCTTGGCCGGACGGCACCGGCGACCCAAGCTTCGGCCACCTGCGCGCACCTGGCAGAGCGCCGACGAGCCCCACTATGGCCACCTACACGCACCCGCAAGAGCGGCGACGAGCGTGGGCGGCCATGGCGGCGCACGGTCAAGGGGATTGAGATCCTTATCTCTTTGGTCAACTTTGCAATTTAGCCCTTTCTTGTTTATTTTTCACTTTATTCAAGATTTTTTATTATTATGCTCCCTGTAAATAATTAGGAGGCTCACAAACATTAATCCAGTGGCCTAAATGATTGTTAAGTTGTATTTAGTTACCGTCCGTCGTGTATTCTTTTTTTTTTTGACATGGAACCTGCTATTCCATTCCGTCGCGTATTCTTCAGGTTGGTGACACTATCTCCAAGTTCCGGTACCACCCATGCATTTTACTCTAAACGAAAATTCAGTGGTAACGATAGGGAAGTCTGCCACGAAAATTTGAGTTTGGGAATCAAAATTTTGTGCAGAGCAAATAGCTACAGCGTGGTCACCATCTAAGCCGTCGACACGTCGTGGATCTAACGGCTCTCACGCATCCCTCCCAATCTCTAGCGTCCTCTTCTGCTCGTTCCCCTTTCTGCCCGAGCATCGACGCCGCCGCTGCTGCTCCCCGCCGGCAGCCCCCACCTCGCCGCTGACCACCGCCCCCATCCACCAAATTATGTAAACGACGTACACCCCATCCCCTCTGCGTCCAGTCCCACCCGATTCCCCGCGCATCCGCGAAACACTAGGGGCTGGCCCTAGCCGCCGCCGTCCGGAGCGGCTGGAGCTCCGTCCCGCCGCCTCCCTTCGGCGAACCATCCGTCGGAGGCCATGGCGACGTCCGGGCGCAAAAGCACGGAGCTTTGCCCCGCGAGGCATGTGGCTGCTGACGGCGACAATGCGTGCCGGCGAGAACGCCCTCCCCGCTTCTCCCCTGGATCCGTCGACTGCGGCCTCCATCATCCATTGCTGCACTACTCATGCCGTTGCTGCTCTGCTCACGTGTATTGTTCTCTGGTGTGTCGTAACACCGTGTGTTGAGGTCTGATGCCGACGGTCACCTACCCGACCTATTGCCGGCGGCTCATCCCTGAGCTCCTGCCGGTTGCCATGACTCTGACATGCTGCTGACGGCCACCTCCCAAACAAGGTACTACCGGTGAACTCCCTCTTACCCTCCTGCACCTATTCTTGCTAATAATCGTTCCATTTTTCGAGTTGAATTGAATGTGTAGACATTAGGGTTTAGGGAATGCTTGCAAGTGAGCCAAGATGCCACCATGGTGTTTTGGGTAGGATAGCCCAGTCCCATGCGGGCCAGTTAACACTTACCCAGGTGAAATAGATGATCTCGTTCCGTACTGAATCATGTGGTCATGTACTCATGTGCATGCTTCCTGTTTTTGCTTGCCTAATTTGGGCAGCAGTAATTGACATTATTTTGAGGGAAAAGTGTGCTCCTCTTCTACTCAACAGATCTTTGATATGAAGCATTTTTTCTTCTTATGTTCAGCATGAGGGGCGCGGTTCCTGACCTTGCAGCAAGCTAGCTTGATGCACGCTGTTGGTGCTACAAGAATCCCTTCAAATGGCGTGAAGACAACGGATCCAATTAGCTTTTCCATGCATGTAGAATACAAAGTTAATTTGGTGTCTTCTGTTGTGTTATGTGTTGCTTAGGTAACACATGATATATTGTTTGTTTTTAAATTTCTATTGATCAGCTATTGTTCCTGCAGGATGAAAAGATTTGTTCAATCGAAGCCAAACAGGTGGGTGTTCACTTAGAAATGACAATCTTTACCACAGAAATGGTTTCAGTTGTTCACTGCTAGCAATAATGTGTATTTATATTTACAGGCTGAAAGATTGCAATTCTTGTTTTACAGTTAGGAGCATTTCTGTGATAAATGATGTATCTTCAGTTGCAAGTTTTCAACTTAACCTAGAATTTCCGAGCCTAAGTGCTCATATGCCAATCTTAGTCCATGTTTGTAAATCAGCTGGGTTGAAGTTTGTGTGTTGTGTTATCCTGAAAAAAATCTCTCGAGGATTCCATGCATAGTTTGGATAGTGGAGTTTGCACAGTTTTACTGGAATGACATACATGTCCTGGCTCCTCCTTCCTTGTTCTAAATAATAATATCCTAGTGTTGTAGTACTAAAATTAGCATTTGCTAACTGTGAAGTCTTTTTTCATCCATTTGAATGTTTAGTTTACCTACATTTGTTTAATATGGTTTGCTCCTTGTACTTAAGGTTTTTTTTGTATCGGCATGAACTTTGAGTCACTTTGAGCCTCAAGACATGTTTTGTCTGTATGAACATTTTTATTTGGTTCAGCTACCATCTTTACTCTGGACTATGTTTACAATATGATCTTATCTAGTGCCTTGTTTCTGCTTGTTAGCAATGTCAGTCCATATGGAATCATGATCTGTTATCGTTTCTCGAAGAAAAAATGTTGCCATGTTTACAATTGAAACTCTCCTTTATTTTGTTGCCAAACTAAGAGGCCTTGGCAGCAACCATTATGTTTTGATCAGTTCAAAGTGACTACTAATATTTGCTAACCGCGAAGTCCTTTTTCATCTATTTGAATGTTTAATTTACTTACATTCGTTTAATATGGTTTGCTCCTTGTACTTAAGTTTTCTGCATCGGCATGAACTTTGAATCACTTTGAGCCTCCAAGACATGTTTTATCTGTACGAACTTGTTTGTTTGGTTCAGCTTCCATCTTTACTATGGACTGTGTTTACAATATGATATGAACTAGTGCCTTGTTTCTGCATGTTAGTAATGTCAGCCCGTATGGAATCTTCATGTTTCTAGGGGGGGGAATGAGTGCTGCCATGTTTACAGTTCAAACTCTCCTTTATTTTATTGCCAAACTAAGAGGCCTTGGTAGCAACCATTATGATTTGATCAGTCCAAATTTGGCTCGGCGGCGTCGATTTGAAGTGTTTGCTTTGCTGACCATGCTTTGTTGTCCTTGTTCAAAGATAATATGGAGGACTAAACGACAACCAGGGTAGCTGGACCATGTAGCCCATCTGGCCCTAGGCTTTGATTTCTTCCTTCTTGGCCCTTGCTGCCGTGCGATGGCAGCGGTGGCCTTCTTCTTTGACTCTCATGGGTTTAGGTAAGTTTGTGGTTTCGGGCATTGAGCCGCTGACCTGAACTGGACTATATATTTGAACTGTTCAGTGGCATGCCATGCATCAGGTCAGGTTGTTGTATTGGAGTGATGTGTACCCATTTCGTTGTACGGAAAGGTGACCACTTATTGAAATGTATAGAGTGGCATAATCTGGCTGTTTGTTGCAACACAGCCTGTGGTGTTGTTATGGATGTGTGTCAGCAGAGCTTGTTTGTGTCGATTTAGCATTTTTATTGGCAGTGCTTGGGTTTAGTATTGTGTGATGATCTCCAATGGAAATTTGATTAGGCTGGTTAGTTTAGGTTCGGCTGGCTCACATGATGGTTTAGTAGATTGCAATCTGGACGTGATGTAGCATGCTCGCCTCCACTGAATCTGCTTGTATGCACTCCTAGTGATCATTCAGCTATGTAGCAGTTCTGTACTTACTATAAATCATTTGTCTTTGTATATGGAAAATGCAATGCATGGCCTGTGGTGTTCTTATGGATTGCCAGTCTTATATATCAGCAGAGCTTCTTTTGTTGAAGAGCTGTAGAAATTTGCTCCAAGAACTTAAGTGCTTGTGTGTGTATGTGCAGGCACGGAAGGGTGACGTCTCAGGCATGGCCTCGTGCAGACTCCGCCGTGTATCTTGGCGACTCTGGCTGCTGCTTTGTTCCGTCTTCTTGTGTTTATGCGCTGCTGCTGTGTTAACATAGTAGTACTACCTCTGTTCGGTATTGATCGATGTTGGCACAGTATGATACATATGTACACATTGGCGAGCTCTGCGTCAATTAAATGTGATCGGAGGAAGTAGGAGTGTTTTCATCAAGGCTCGTAATATTCAGTCGATTCCAGAACCTGCAATTTATGTAATAGTTTCTTATCTAATCTTAAGTTGCATCAGTTGTCTTTAATCAAACCTGTGGCTGGCTGGCTAGTTTGGCACATATAGTGTAGTCACTTTTATTCATCATTGTTTGGAAAAAATATGCCAAAAAATCTGTGATGGTCATGTCAAAATTCGTACACTCTTGGTAATTATTATTATTGGGTAATCAATCAATCTATTAATTAGTCTAACAAGTAGTTTGATTTTCTGAAAGGAATTCTGGATAGAGATCAGAGCTATGTGCGCATGCAAATGCTCATCGGAAGGAGGGAAACGAGATAGCGATATACTACAAAGTTAACAGGACCCGCGTTCCTATTAGACTGCTTATAGTGGGAGTAACATAGCTAGTAACATCACACATCTCAAGGCATTTTGGTGACATGGCATGTCAATAAATGAAGAAAGAGAGGAAGGTGGTAACTAGCTATGTTACCATAACATCACACACCCCAAGGCAAAATGAGTCTACAACATAATAAATAACACAATGCATGACACCACCTATAAGTTACTACCCACTATGAAGGTAGTAACCTAGACTAGTAACATGACTCATGTTACTAGTCTAAGTTACTCCCCACTACCAGCCTTACGAACCAGAATTTGGTTCCTTCTGCCGAGTTAATGAGCCCTTTTTTTTTGGAAAGGTGGGTAGGTTGATATTCGGCCTCTTTATTTTTGGTAAGAAACGCAGGTTGATAGATTGCCTCACTCACACCCTTCCAATTTTGACCACAACAATAAATTGCCTGTGCATAGCTAGATAGATCGCCTCACTCACACCCTTCCAATTTTGACCACCACAATAAATGAAATAGCTGTACATAGATACCCATCTCCAACGTTCCTTTTCCCATGCTCCTCTATTTATATCTAGACTAGAGAGGGTTTATGCTGACAGATAGAAGGGAGACAATTTAGAGGTCGATCACAGACTGAGCGAATGAATGTCAAGAAGAACGAGGAAGAAGGTGTGGAGCACCGACCAGATTGGCTCCCCGATGGCTGGGTTATGGAGGTCAGACATGGTGAGGATGGCGCTCCCTACCAGGTATGCCAACCTTGTATTCATCTGAGATAGATTACTTTTAATACCTGAACATTCTCTATACATGTTTTTTTTCCTTCTGTTCTTCTGTTCTGTTTTTCAGATATGTGATTCACTTTTTCTTTCTAGTTTTTCGTTTCTCCCGTGTCAGGGTCCGGATTCAGGATGAAGGCGGAGGTCCTGAACTATCTCTTCTCTGAGATGGATGAGCATTGGATACAATCTAAGAAGTCCGCTGCACTAGCTGTATGTTTTTCTTAGTCTGGTGGTGAAGTCATTCTATATTTCTGTTTTACATATAATCATGACCCTTGTGTGGATCACTCTGTCGTGGTAATATGCAGAAGGTGCACGAATGGCTTCCAAAGGGGTGGTTGGTTGAGATTAGAGCTGGGGGTGAGAACATGGACAAGATGTTCAAGGTAATATTTTTTCTTCCTTTACCATATCATGTAGTACTATCTCTGTTCCTCAATGAATGATTTTCTAGAAAGCACATAATCACTTTATTAATTTAACTACTAAGGCCATCTACAACTCGCGCACGGGGTAGGGGGCTTAGCGTGGGCGCCAAGGTCGTAATCCCAGCCGTTTGAAATGGGTTGCCGCTATAAATTGCAAGTAGGTTGCGCCCTGGATTGCTGCTCAAGATTAGGGTCCAAAAACTTTGTTTGGTAAGGTGCCAATGTATAGTACCATTAGAGTTTTCATGAGAAGTATTCCTGGAATATATATCTTCATGATTACATATTTGGTTGCATAAACATCCAATCCATTTGACTTTTATCATGTCATATGGAAAATTATGAAAACTCATCTTTGATGGTATTCATGGTATAATTAGTGTACAAAGTGAAACTCTAGGACAACAGTTTGCATTCAAACCGAAAAACTCTTGTAATTTCCTAACTCAATGCGTGTTGATTGTCTATAATTGCCTCTGGGGCGACGAAGGATTATCAACGGTTCATTCAGCTTTCCACATGTGAGATAGCATTAAGTGTAGATGATTGGATGTGAATTAAGCAAGCATTATATGTTTTACTAGGCTAACAATCAAGGGTCATATGAGAAATACAACGTATGTACAGTAAAAGACTAACATCAAATGTCAACAATAAAATTTACTCATATCATACTTTTTATCTGATTATAACATTGTGTGTATATTTTCCGCAGTTTTATGTTCACCCTGCAATGGGAGTACGTGTATTCTCTAAAGAAGATGTACTACTCTCTGTTGAGGAAATGAAGATCACTGAATGTGATACAGATGGACAATGCGACACAAACTCTCAAGATAATGTGTATTTCTTACCATCACTATTTCCGCTACATAACTAACAATTTATATCTTAAATGATTTGATATTCTGAAACTAATTTGTATTGTTGTATTGTAGATTCTAGCCTTGCTGGAGTTCAACGTATCTGAGTTGCCACAAGGATGGGTCAAAGAGATAGTATACAGAAGAACAAGGACAAGGACGGGAATAAAGAAATATCTGGTATACTTAAAAAATGACAACTAAAAACCTTCGTTTTTTTGTTTGAATCTTCTAATCATTGTTATTGTGCAGTACTATACGGATCCTGTTACCCAATATGTCTTCCGTACTCTGAAGGCTGCAATTAGATTTCTTGAAACGGGGGAAGTCACAAAACGTAAATTTATTCAAAAGACAAGTGTCCATGACTTGTACTCTTTTGAAAAATCTGCTGATCTGGTAAAATGAGCCTCCATTTTATATACTAGTAATTATCCTTACGACAGTACCTCTTCCTAGATTTTTGTTTTCTTTAGACTTACTTGACTTGGCAGAATATGAAATGTACTGCAGTATTTTTCTTTTCCGCGTTTATGACTCACAATTCGTGAAAATAAAAGAATATTACATGGGAACATGCATGTTTGAGACAAACTATCACATCTTATAAAAATTGAATATATACTTCAGTATGCATCACTTCATTTGCAAGTAATAAGGTATTGCAAAAGTAGGCGAAAGGTAAATCTTTTTCACATTTATTTCATGCAATTATCTTTTGCGCTATTTTCGGAATCAGTACACACCTAGGCCATTTCAGATTGTCATATGTGACTTCTGTAGGATTCTCAGAACCTACAAAATATGACTGATTTATTATGTGGTGGTTTAACAATATAACAACACAAATCTACAGGCTATGTTTCTTACACAATTCGTAGATACACATATTCCTTTATAATAATTTGAAAAACACATGAAAAGTTTTGAATTGACAGCTTTGCAAACAAGCGGAATGATTTAACATTAATAAGGTTTCCATTTTTGTTAACAAAATTATTTCTTTACAGATATTTGATACTTCATATATTGCATATGTTTAACTGTCTATTTTCGTAGCATGAGAGTTTGCACAAGAGACTAGCAAATATTTTGAAGTATGCTAAAACACGTGCAAGTTCACCAAAACCTAGAGGGCCAGCACAAAGGGAGAAAATAAACTGCAATGGCCAAACATCATATAGCAGTAAGTTCCTCATTATCGGTGATGTATCATAGTACCCTTTTTTATCCCTACATATGTTGCTCATATTCTCTTATTTAGGTTCTTCCATCATGGGTAGTCCTGGTTAATACTTTTCTTGCATTACAAGGATATAGAGAAATTACCCTGTGATGTCAGAACATAGACGTCCAGTAACAAAGAAAATACCTCAAGCACACTACTGTACTTGTTAAATTTAACCATCTGCTTTATGTGTGAATGTGTTGCCTAAAGGTTCGATTATTTGTTTTTTATAATCTATCTCATGGTATCCATTAGTACACTGGTCTAGTACACATTCATTTCTCACCCGACTTTATGTAATCAAATATGAGCCTTTTAAAGTTACCCAGTGCCTCTGTATGCCATTTTTCTAAACTTTCGATAAATATTTGATGTAAAGATATTATCTTCATGTCAAGTGTACAACTTGTACGTGCAGTTTTTTTCCCAACCAAATGTTGATCTTTCTATCCATTTGGCTCTATTTGGTTTCAAGTACATACAATCATCCATGTGCTTAGTTTTAATAAAGGAAGCCGTATGCATCACTTGATGCGAGGCTGGGGAATCCCCATTTCGAAGAAAATAATGTGCTTAGTTTTGAGCAGTAGCAAAACATGGTATGTTTTCTCTTGAAAACACTATTGGCTGAATTTGTAAATCTTCCAAGACCACTTTAACATCAATGTAATATTAGCCTTCTATCCCTCTACCTAATACTAGTGCATACAGCTTGTGTGTGTGATTCATTTGGAAAATTGTGTGTGCAACTCTGTGGTAGGCCTAGTTGATCCAAGATCAATTTGTATAGCCTCCATAATAACTTATATATTTTTATGTTGGTATAGGCGAGGACACAGACACCAACGATGACACCTCTACAGGCTCGGACTCACCAAATGAGCACCAAAACGTCAAGAACAAAACAATGAAGACTAAAAGGGGAGAATCAACAAGCTGGTCCGAGACTATCAAGCGTCCAAGAGGAAAACTTGTGAAAACAAACATATCAAACACAACGGAGGTTAGCACCAAAAGAGAAGTCAAACAACATACCGGCTAATCAAGCAAGGAATGGCAGGACATGAAGCCATCGAGGGCAAAAACTACAGAAATCACTGGTTTTTGTACCAAGTAGTAATATTTAGCCAGCATTTTGTTCCATTTTGCTTGCACAACTTCATTATACTTTAGACTAAGGAGTTCCATAATCTCTGTTGGGTTGGGCGAGGCTCGAACTGAAGGCAGCAACTATATAGCAATAGCCATCGTTATGTCCTAGGGCAGGAGACCCGCCGAGAGTCCTCGCACATGCCGCACTTCTAAGTTACTAGTGGATTGAGTCTTGTTCTTTTTTTTAATGATATTGAGTTTTTTTTTGAAGAAGGTTCGATGATCAATTGATCACCATCATCATTTAAAAATCCAGCAAACAAACAGTTGGGTGAAGATGTCTTGAGAAATCGTGGCATGCGGCAAAGCTATGTGTTCCAAAGCTGGCGGTGCGCCTGTGGTCGCGTGCAGCTGGTCTTGGCCGCTCGAGTCTCCATTCTCAGAACCTTTTAATACAGGAGGAGTACTGAATTACGGGAGTCCGACTCCCTAGTGCACGTGGTGTCTTGGCTTTACTGCCGCGGCGGCGATGGCCGCATCTCCAGTGCTTTGCTGCGAGGCTCCGTTTATGTCCTGCTTGCGCATGGCCTAGCCAAGTGCATGCAGTATATGTGCCGTGTTTCTAGACCACGGGTTCTAGTACAGTCGGGTGTTTTGCCCAGATTGGGATTTTGTGAAGAAGTGGAATCTTTGCTGGTACGTGATCAGGTCAGCTTGTACGTGGGACGTTAGGCAGTTTTTCGTGGAGATCGTTGCTGGTTATTGTGAAGGAGAAGGTCATCTCTTGTTCCAATCAGTTTGTACGGCAATGGCGAGGAGAATATAGAAGAAGAGGCGGGGGCTGGGACTGCTTCGGAGAACAAAAGGAGAAAGGGAGAGTGTGGAAAACGCCATCACCATCGGCGAGCACGTTCGACGGGCGCCGTCGGGAGAAATCAAACTCCTATGTTGGAACTACTGAAGACATAAGCGGATCCAGGAAATTTTTGAAGCCTGGGCAAATAGACTTAGAGTGCTAATTTTTTATCAAATACATATGAAATAGGGGCAAAAATAAGTCTGCCCGCCGGCCGGAAGCCTGGGCGGCTGCCCAAGCAATAGGGATGCTAGGTACCCCTATGACTGAAGACATCGTCGTGTGCTCCTGGAGCTCCAAACGCGACTGGAAACGGATGTGCTATTTCTGTCCGAAGCTCATTGTGTAAAGCAAGGGGCGGAAAACCTTAGAAGAAGATCAATGTTTGATGAGATGTTGGTGGTGAAGAGCGATGGAAGAAGTGACAGATTTGTGATGTTCTCGAACAACGAGATCACGGTTACATCAAAGGAGCTTGAACCTAACTTCATAGATATTCACATAAATGAGAATAATGAGGCGGGATGTCGTCTGGATTTTATGGCGAACCAAGTGGTGATAGGAAACATTTATCTTAGGACTGTATCACATCTTTACATTCAGCTGTGAAACTCCCTTGGGTGATGATGAGGGCTTTTAACGAGATCCTCTACTCAAGTGATAAGGGCGGAGGAGCAAGGAGACCCCTACGGTATATGCAAGCTTTTCGTGACACAGCTTAATGCATGCAATTTGGAGGATATGGGCTACGAAGGGGATGTTTTTACATGGAGAATAGGGAAGATCCCGGAGAGGCTGGATCGCGCAGTTTGTGATCCTAGATGGGCAGCCTTGTTCCCTCTTGCGGTCGTCATCAATGAAGAGTTTGGGAAATCAGATCACCGACCCGTTCTAATCGATACAGAACATTGTGTTGGTATGCAAGTACCACATGTACAAGCACTATTGAGATTCAAGGCACGTTGGTTATGTGAGAGCTCGGTCGAAAATATAATTCAAACAGCGTGGGAACGAGCAAAACTATTGCATTCAGAGCCATCACTAAGTGATCATACTAAGGAGGTCCACGAGGCGTTGCATAGCTGGGACAAAAATGTTCTGAAGGGGCCAGCTATAGCCTGGCTATAGCCCGAATATAGCCCGGCTATAGCCTTTCAGAAGACCTGCCATTGCGGCTATGTCATTTATAGGCTAAATGAGAAAAGTTGTTAATAGCCGGCTATAGCCCTATTTAGCCTCTAATTAGCCGTTGAACCTCCTACATTTTGAATTTCTCTATTTTCTTTTTTATTTCTTGTTTTCCGAATTTACGTTCGACATAATTAGATAAAAATTGTGAGTCGAATAATTGAATACTTATTTACCTTAAATAGTTGAATAAGTTGTACCCCCTCCGTCAATAAAAAGATGCCTTAGCTTTGTTAAAATTTAGATGTATCTAGACTCATCTATAATCTACAATATCTAAATAGGAGTAACCCACTAAGTTGATTTCTCTCAACATGCAAGCTATCCACCTCACCATAGTGCACATCATCATGTCTCCACTTTACTATCCAATATTTTGGTGCCACGCAAGAGCTAGTGATTGTCAGGAAAAAAAGGAGCACGCTTAATCCTATTTTCAGCCGGTAGACGTTTGCCTTCCTCCGGGCATTAATCACACCGCGGCTGCTCTTATTCTCACTATACATATTTTCCACTTTAATTTTGGCATTGAATACCGCCGCTTCACCTTTCCCTCTCCACAAGCATCAAAGCAAGCTAGCTGCTGCGCCACTTAGAATAATGAATCGAAAATCAAAGGACATTTTGCATCATGATTACTACCTTTCCTCTTCAATTCTTCATGTACTCCTATTTAAATCATGTCGAACTGCACAAATTGGATGCTCTGGAGCTCTCCTCTTCCATGTATTTTAATCATGTTGCTCCCAACCTGTCATCTCCTCTAGGGGCCTAATCTCCTCTGATTCTTCTGGCTCGTGATCACGCATATGTAAGCAAGATGGCACCTTTTCCGATTATCCCTCCAGCCTCGCCTTTTCCGGCAAGGCGGCAACTCTTAGTGCATCAACATCGTTCAGACTTCCGGTAGAGAACTTGCTTTAAGCCTGCTGCCTGGCGTCTCCAAGGACTATGGTACTATGTCCTTCGACATCACTCCAAAACTACAACAACTTATTCATGTTAGACATTGTTTACATTTGCAGGTTTCTTTTGGTCGTCAGGACAAGGGCGTGAATAACTGCATATAAATCCCCTGCATGTCTGCCTGGGTGTAGGTGATTTACTTGATGTTAGCTGATATCGGATTCCCTTTTTTTATTAGAACTAGATGCGGTCATGTTATGTTGATGTTTGATAAAATGCTTGAACCAGAAAATTATCCGCTATGTCTATATTTGAGGATTCATGTTTGTTTTGACGTGGACCGCTTCAGTTGGTCTATGGATTTCTCTCGAGTCATCTTTACCGGTCACACCAAGTCACTTCAGTTGTGTTTTTCTTGAGTAGCTAGCTACTACTTCAGTTTCGGAAAAGTTATATAAGTCGGTTGTTTTTGTATATATAATCAACTAGCTATGGTATGTAAGAGCTGTATTTCATGAGCCGCCTCTACAATAATATAAACATGTTTAAGACTGCATCGTTATGTCCACCGGGTCGTCTTCATGATATCCAAGATGTTCATAGATCTGGAGACGAGCACCGTAGGTTCAACATAGAAAATGTTCAGATGTGCAAAGTGCACAAAACAGAGGCTAGGATCAAAGGCCGTAGGCCCTTCGCTACCTGTCAAATGCACCAGCAGATAATCAATAAACCATCCAACTAAGTGTTTTAAACAACACATTCTTTGATGTTTGTTGCCGATTTAATTTATACTATATATGAATAGAATTGATTCAATAAGTTCCGCCGCAACGCGCGGGGAATTATATAGTTTTAGTATCTAGATACATCTAATTTCGTTCAAAATTGAGACGTCTTTTTGTAGACGGAGGGAGTATCACGAATCGTGTTTGAGTCATAGTTTTCCTCTTCTTTTGGTAAGATATGACTGAAATATTCTTTTTTTTTGTAAAAAGGCTAACACCTCACCATAGTGCACATCATCATGTCTCCACTTTACTATCCAATATTTTGGTGCCACGCAAGAGCAAGTGATTGTCAGGAAGAAAAGGAGCACGCTTAATCCTATTTTCAGCCGGTAGACGTTTGCCTTCCTCCGGGCATTAATCACACCGCGGCTGCTCTTATTCTCCCTATACATATTTTCCACTTTAATTTTGGCATTGAGTACCGCCGCTTCACCTTTCCCTCTCCACAAGCATCAAAGCAAGCTAGCAGCTGCGCCACTTAGAATAATGAATCGAAAATCAAAGGACATTTTGCATCATGATTACTACCTTTCCTCTTCAATTCTTCATGTACTCCTATTTAAATCATGTCGAACTGCACAAATTGGATGCTCCGGTGCTCTCCTCTTCCATGTATTTTAATCATGTTGCTCCCCACCTGTCATCTCCTCTAGGGGCCGAATCTCCTATGATTCTTCTGGCTCGTGATCATGCATATGTTAGCAAGATGGCACCTTTTCCGATTATCCCTCCAGCCTCGCATTCCGGCAAGGTGGCAACTCTTAGTGCATCAACATCGTTCAGACTTCCGGTAGAGAACTTGCTTTGAGTCGGCTGCCTGCCGTCTCCAAGGACTATGGTACTATGCCCTTCAACATCACTCCAAAACTACAACAACTTATTCATGGTAGACATTGTTTACATTGGCAGGTTTCTTTTGGTCGTCAGGACAAGGGCGTGAATAACTGCATATAAATCCCCAGCATGTCTGCCTGGGTGTAGGTGATTTACTTGATGTTAGCTGATATCGGATTCCCTTTCTTATTAGAAATAGATGCGATCATGTTATGTTGATGTTTGATAAAATGCTTGAACCAGAAAATTATCGTCTGTGTCTATATTTGAGGATTCATGTTTGTTTTGACGTGGACCGCTTCAGTTGGACTGTGGATTTCTCTTGAGTCATCTTTACCGGTCACACCAAGTCACTTCAGTTGTGTTTTTCTTGAGTAGCTAGCTACTACTTCAATTTCAGAATAGCTATATAAGTCGGTTGTTTTGGTATATATAATCTACTAGCTATGGTATGTAAGAGTTGTATTGCATGAGCCGCTTCTACAATAATATAAACATGTTTAAGACTACATCGTTATGTCCATCAGGTCATCTTCATGATATCCAAGATGTTCATAGATCTGGAGAGGAGCACCATACATTCAACATAGAAAATGTTCAGCTGTGCAAAGTGCACAAAACAGAGGCTAGGATCAAAGGCCGTAGGCCCTTGGCTACCTGTCAAATGCACCAAGAAATAATCAATAAACCATCCAACTAAGTGTTTTAAACAACACATTCTTTGATGTTTGTTGCCGATTTAATTTTATACTATATATGAATAGAATTGATTCAATAAGTTCCGCCGCAACGCGCGGGGAATTATCTAGTTTTATTATCTAGATACATCTAATTTCGTCCAAAATTGAGACGTCTTTTTGTAGACGGAGGGAGTATCACGAATCGTGTTTGAGTCATAGTTTTCCTCTTCTTTTGGCAAGATATGACTGAAATATTCTATTTTTTTTTGTAAAAAGGCTAACACCTCACCATAGTGCACATCATCATGTCTCCACTTTACTAGCCAATATTTTGGTGCCACGCAAGAGCTAGTGATTGTCAGGAAGAAAAGGAGCATGCTTAATCCTATTTTCAGCCGGTAGACGTTTGCCTTCCTCCGGGCATTAATCACACCGCGGCTGCTCTTATTCTCACTATACATATTTTCCACTTTAATTTTGGCATTGAGTACCGCGGCTTCACCTTTCCCTCTCCACAAGCATCAAAGCAAGCTAGCTGCTGCGCCACTTAGAATAATGAATCGAAAATCAAAGGACATTTTGCATCATGATTACTACCTTTCCTCTTCAATTCTTCATGTACTCATATTTAAATCATGTCGAACTGCACAAATTGGATGCTCTGGAGCTCTCCTCTTCCATGTATTTTAATCATGTTGCTCCCCACCTGTCATCTCCTCTAGGGGCCTAATCTCCTCTGATTCTTCTGGCTCATGATCACGCATATGTTAGCAAGATGGCACCTTTTCCGATTATCCCTCCACCCTCGCCTTTTCCGGCAAGGCGGCAACTCTTAGCGCATCAACATCGTTCAGACTTCCGGTATAGAACTTGCTTTGAGCCGGCTGCCTGGCGTCTCCAAGGACTATGGTACTATGCCCTTCGACATCACTCCAAAACTACAACAACTTATTCATGGTAGACATTGTTTACATTGGCAGGTTTCTTTTGGTCGTCAGGACAAGGGCGTGAATAACTGCATATAAATCCCCTGCATGTCTGCCTGGGTGTAGGTGATTTACTTGATGTTAGCTGATATCGGATTCCCTTTTTTATTAGAACTAGATGCGGTCATGTTATGTTGATGTTTGATAAAATGCTTGAACCAGAAAATTATCGTATGTGTCTATATTTGAGGATTCATGTTTGTTTTGACGTGGACCGCTTCGGTTGGTCTATGGATTTCTCTCGAGTCATCTTTACCGGTCACACCAAGTCACTTCAGTTGTGTTTTTCTTGAGTAGCTAGCTACTACTTCAGTTTCAGAATAGCTATATAAGTCGGTTGTTTTGGTATATATAATCTACTAGCTATGGCATGTAAGAGCTGTATTGCATGAGCCACCTCTACAATAATATAAACATGTTTAAGACTGCATCGTTATGTCCACCAGGTCATCTTCATGATATCCAAGATGTTCATAGATCTCGAGAGGAGCACCATACGTTCAACATAGAAAATGTTCAGCTGTGCAAAGTGCACAAAACAAAGGCTAGGATCAAAGGCCGTAGGCCCTTCGCTACCTTTCAAATGCACCAGGAAATAATCAATAAGCCATCCAACTAAGTGTTTTAAACAACACATTCTTTGATGTTTGTTGCCGATTTAATTTATACTATATATGAATAGAATTGATTCAATAAGTTCTGCCGCGACGCTCGGGGAATTATCTAGTTTTAGTATCTAGATACATCGAGTCGCGGTCTCCTCATACTGCACTTCGTGAGGGTAAGGCTTGCCACTAACACCTTCCCCAGACCCCGCACAGTGCGGGAGCTCTCAGCACTGGGTACGTCCTAGTATCTAGATACATCTAATTTTGTCCAAAATTGTGACGTCTTTTTGTAGACGGAGGGAGTATCACGAATCGTGTTTGAGTCATAGTTTTCCTCTTCTTTTGGTAAGATATGACTGAAATATTCTATTTTTTTGTAAAAAGGCTAACACCTCACCATAGTGCACATCATCATGTCTCCACTTTACTATCCAATATTTTGGTGCCACGCAAGGACTAGCGATTGTCAGGAAGAAAAGGAGCACGCTTAATCCTATTTTCAGCCGGTAGACGTTTGCCTTCCTTCGGGAATTAATCACACCGCGGCTGCTCTTATTCTCACTATACATATTTTCCACTTCAATTTTGGCATTGAGTACCGCCGCTTCACCTTTCCCTATCCACAAGCATCAAAGCAAGCTAGCTGTTGCGCCACTTAGAATAATGAATCGAAAATCAAAGGACATTTTGCATCATGATTACTACCTTCCTCTAGGGGCCTAATCTCCTCTGATTCTTCAGGCTCGTGATCACGCATATGTTAGCAAGATGGCATCTTTTCCGATTATCCCTCCAGCCTCGCCTTTTCCGTCAAGGCGGCAACTCTTAGCGCATCAATATCGTTCAGACTTCCAATAGAGAACTTGCTTTGAGCCGGCTGCCTGGCGTCTCCAAGGACTATGGTACTATGCCCTTCGACACCACTCCAAAACTACAACAACTTATTCATGTTAGACATTGTTTACATTGGCAGGATTCTTTTGGTCGTCAGGACAAGGGCGTGAATAACTGCATATAAATCCCGTGCATGTCTGCCTGGGTGTAGGTGATTTACTTGATGTTAGCTGATATCGGATTCCCTTTTTTATTAGAACTAGATGCGGTCATGTTATGTTGATGTTTGATAAAATGCTTGAACCAGAAAATTATCGTCTGTGTCTATATTTGAGGATTCATGTTTGTTTTGACGTGGACCGCTTCAGTTGGTCTATGGATTTCTCTCGAGTAATCTTTACCGGTCACACCAAGTCACTTCAGTTGTGTCTTTCTTGAGTAGCTAGCAACTACATCAGTTTCAGAATAGCTATATAAGTCGGTTGTTTTGGTATATATAATATACTAGCTATGGTATGTAAGAGCTGTATTGCATGAGCCACCTCTACAATAATATAAACATGTTTAAGACTGCATCATTATGTCCACCAGGTCATCTTCATGATATCCAAGATGTTCATAGATCTGGAGAGGAGCACCATACGTTCAACATAGAAAATGTTCAGCTGTGCAAAGTGCACAAAACAGAGGCTAGGATCAAAGGCCGTAGGCCCTTCGCTACCTGTCAAATGCACCAGGAAATAATCAATAAACCATCCAACTAAGTGTTTTAAACAACACATTTTTTTATGTTTTTTGCCGATTTAATTTTATTCTATATATGAATAGAATTGATTCAATAAGTTCCGCCGCAACGCGCGGGGAATTATCTAGTTTTAGTATCTAGATACATCTAATTTCGTCCAAAATTGAGACGTCTTTTTGTAGACGGAGGGAGTATCACGAATCGTGTTTGAGTCATAGTTTTCCTCTTCTTTTGGTAAGATATGACTGAAATATTCTATTTTTTTTGTAAAAAGTCTAACACCTCATCATAGTGCACATCATCATGTCTCCACTTTACTATCCAATATTTTGGTGCCACGCAAGAGCTAGTGATTGTCAGGAAGGAAGAAAAGGAGCACGCTTAATCCTATTTTCAGTCGGTAGACGTTTTCCTTCCTCCGGGCATTAATCACACTGCGGCTGCTATTATTCTCACTATACATATTTTCCACTTTAATTTTGGCATTGAGTACCGCCGCTTCACCTTTCCCTCTCCACAAGCATCAAAGCAAGCTAGCCCACTTAGAATAATGAATCGAAAATCAAAGGACATTTTGCATCATGATTACTACCTTTCCTCTTCAATTCTTCATGTACTCCTATTTAAATCATGTCGAACTGCACAAATTGGATGCTCTGGAGCTCTCCTCTTCCATGTATTTTAATCATGTTGCTCCCCACTGTCATCTCCTCTAGGGGCCTAATCTCCTCTGATTCTTCTGGCTCGTGATCACGCATATGTTAGCAAGATGGCACCTTTTCCGATTATCCCTCCAGCCTCGCCTTTTCCAGCAAGGCGGTAACTCTTAGCGCATCAACATCGTTCAGACTTCCGGTAGATAACTTGCTTTGAGCCGGCTGCCTAGCGTCTCCAAGGACTATGGTACTATGCCCTTCGACATCACTCCAAAACTACAACAACTTATTCATGGTAGACATTTTTTACATTGGCAGGTTTCTTTTGGTCGTCAGGACAAGGGCGTGAATAACTGCATATAAATTCCCTGCATGTCGATGTTAGCTGATATCGGATTCCCTTTTTTATTAGACTAGATGCGGTCATGTTATGTTGATGTTTGATAAAATGCTTGAACCAGAAAATTATCGTCTGTGTCTATATTTGAGGATTCATGTTTGCTTTGACGTGGACCGCTTCGGTTGGTCTAGGATTTCTCTCGAGTCATCTTTACCGGTCACACCAAGTCACTTCAGTTGTGTTTTTTCTTGAGTAGCTAGCTACTACTTCAGTTTCAGAATAGTTATATAAGTCGGTTGTTTTGGTATATATACCATACGTTCAACATAGAAAATGTTCAGCGGCCGTAGGCCCTTCGCTACCTGTCAAATGCACCAGGAAATAATCAATAAACCATCCAACTAAGTGTTTTAAACAACACATTCTTTGATGTTTGTTGCCGATTTAATTTTATACTATATATGAATAGAATTGATTCAATAAGTTCCGCCGCAACGCGCGGGAAATTGTCTAGTTTTAGTATCTAGATACATCTAATTTCGTCCAAAATTGAGACGTCTTTTTGTAGACGAAGGGAGTATCACGAATCGTGTTTGAGTCATAGTTTTCCTCTTCTTTTGGTAAGATATGACTGAAATATTCCTTTTTTTTTTGTAAAAAGGCTAACTAAAATAGTCCGCTATAACCCGGCTATAGCCTTTTATAGCCTTCAAAAAAAATCGCGGCTAAATGAGATAGCCGGCTATTTTAAACTATGGACCTAGGAAGAGGCTAGGTGAGTTGCAAATAGAGTTAAACCAGATGAGGCTAGGATTATTTCAATAACACGAAGTACCTTTGTTCCGGGAAGACTGATTACAGACAATGTACTAGTGACGCATGAATGTTACCATGCTATCAAAAACAAGAAGGTGTGCAAATTTGGAACTTGCGATTTGAAGCTTGATATGCACAAGGCCTATGATAGAATGGAGTGGGCCTTCCTTAATTTTTTTAGCAAGTCTTGGTTTTGATACTTGATGGGTTGATCTCATTATGGCATGTGTTTCTTAGGTGAGGTACCAAGTTCGTCATAATAATGATCTCTCTAATTTTATTTATCCATCTCAGGGACTTCGTCAAGGGGATCCCCTTTCACTTTATTTGTTTCTCCTTTTTGCGGAGGGTCTATCTAGCCTACTCAAATTTGAAGAAAATACGGGAAACATTATGGGAGTGAAAGTTTGTAGAGGACCTTAAGACGTATCACATCTCCTTTTTACACATGATTCATTAACTCTTATAAGAGAGGATGCTTTGAATGCTTCTAGCTTGCGGAGAGCATTGGTTGAGTATTGTGCCGCCTCCGGCCAACATGTGAGTGAAGCTAAATCAAGTATTTTCTTTAGTCCTTGCATTGAGGTGGATACAAAGGTGGAGGCATGTTCTATTTGGAATATTATGACCGAAGCTATTGCAGATAAGTATCGTGGTCCGCCACCACTTGTGAGAGTGGAGATGCCGGATTGTTTTCAACATCTGATTGAGAATCTTCAAGATTCTAAGTGGTTGGAAATAGAAGAATATGTCTTTTGGGGGAAAGGATGGACTTTTAAAAGGTGTCATTGAAGCCATTCCTGCATATGATATGTATGTCTTCAAACTACCCAAACAGATTATCAAAGGGATAATAACTGCAATGTCCCAATTCTGGTGGGGAGATGATGATCAACAAAAACATATGCATTGGTTCGCATGGTGGAAGATATGTATACACACAAAAAACACGGAGGTATGAGTTTTAGAGATTTGCATTGCTTTAATCTAGCTATGTTGACAAAATAGGTGCTAGATTAATCTCAGAACCCTGTGTTAAGAGCTAAATATTACCCATCGGGGGATATTCTAAATTGTCAATTGAAGAAGAGGAGTCTATATACTTGGCAAAACATCTAGGCAGGTGTATCCAAAACTTTTAAATTTAAAAGGGGCCATATGTGCAGAGTGGGTGATGGATCCCAAATTAGTATATGGAGTGACCCATCGGTACATGGTAGTCCGAATAGAATAATTGCAACTTGAAGATGCAACATTGTGTACACCAAAGTTTCTAAGCTGGTTGATGTTGAGATAGAAACATGGGATGAGGAGGCCAGGAGCTACCGAGGGGCATTTTTTGGCCAATTGTTGTCCAAAGGATCATTTATATACATATGGCTAGGAGTATGATGGAGGACTTCGTTTCCTGACATTTAACAAAGACATGTGTTTTCTTGGTGAGGCTGTGCTACTAGTGGGAGCATCAACACAGGAACAAACTAAGGAGAACAAATGGTTACGATACCTCTTCTAACTTGTCAGTTTAGAAAATGGTGTGGTCTCTCAATGTCCCTGCAAAAATTAAAATTCATCTCTAGAGATCGTAGGTAGGGGCTATACCATGCAATGGGGTGCTGGCCAACAAGCATATGACTCCTAGCTCCCAATGCACATTATGCTAAACTGATTGTGAGAGCATCATGCTTTTTTTGTATGCCCAAGGGTGATAGAGATTTGGAGCAAACTTTGGATGGGGGACCTGATATCACATGTGTGCAGCTACGAAACGAACGGAGGAACAACATTGGAAGCCTTATAGCGTGACAAGACGGTCATTGCTCCTTCCCTGAGGTAGATTGCAATGACATGTTAGCCGTATCGGTCTGGTACATTTGGTGGGAACGGAGGAAGGTGTATCACGATGAGTCCATCCAGTCTCCCGCAAGAATTGCCCAAGCGATTTCACCTCTTGTTCTAAACTACTCACGAGTAAAAAAGAAGAAGCACGAAATTTCTAGGCATGGATGGATTAAACCAAAGAAGACTTATTGCAAGGACGGAATTGCGTTGATCACGGTTCAAAATTCTGGTAATGGGGGGGGGGGGATTGGGCGACCTACGACAAAAAGACATCTGAGGGTTCTTCTCCGAGTCATCAGAGATGCAAAATCACTATGCTAGAAGTTTGAGAGCCTAAAAGAGAAGGGAACAACCACCAGACTAAGAAGAGATCGAGGATCAAAAGAAGACTAGGGTTTTTGACGGCCCTCTTCAATCTTCATTCCTCGGATGCATCATGTCGACGCAACGGATTTCTCATTTCCCTACATCACGTACATTGCATACCATCCCGTCGAGGGAGTGGAAGGGGCAGGGTCTCGAGCGGCAGCGCCAACTCGATCTTGGCAACAAACTAAGGATGGTATGTAGTAAAATGGTAAGGATGAATAATCAAACTTTGTTAATTACTAGCAAAAACGCCCGTGCGTTGCACCGGAAGAAAGAAATATGTGTGAAGGTTGTGTGGAACTAAAAGCATGTGTGAGGGCCGCCACCATGACAACAAGCTCATACTCCGCGTAGAAGCTCTTCGTGTCGCCAATAACCGCCTCGCCGATTGACCTCTCTTGCCCCTTCATCTGCCTCCCTCTATCCCACTTCCTTCGCTAGGCCACGAGCTCACCTTCGAGCTTCATGCCAAGGCAGTCGGCTTCCATCCGAGCACATGCGACACATCTAAGGTGAGCTTGTGGCCACTTTCTATTTTTTTTCTTCCAAGTGTCCAATTGCGTTAAGTTATACACATGCTAGCCAGTCAATCCTTTGCTTCCATGTCAAGAAATTCCCGTTTAATTATGGCCATCACATAGGGCTCTGTCCCTTTCTGTATAAGGTGCGATTGTCACATCTATCCCTCTCCCGTTTATAGGCAGATGTGCATGTTGCGCCTCGATCGAAATAAGGGTCTCAAGCAGTGTCCAAACATAGGATTTTCGGCATATACTTTTGAAGAGTAGCTTTCCCTTTCTGTATAGATTAAGTACTAGGAAATTTGCCCGTGCGTTGCAACGGGAGAGAAAATAAATTTTCCGCCAAAGCAACGTGTACGACATTTTTTTTTCCACAAAGTCGGTCGACTCGTGTAATCACACCTTCAATTCGCTTATTTTCATCATAATATTTAACAAGAAAAGAGAGCTAAGAAAGAACGACAATGTGTTAAAATGTCCAATTCAAGCCCTTCCTTTATTTAGTAACCACAATCTTAATGCACACGTCCACATTCAAAGGTCTTCAACAAACACAATGCAGTCCACGGTATCTAATTAGATCCATCTTGTGTATTATTAGCATCTAAAAGATACTCAACTAATTTGTTGTAGAAGAAACCAATCACAGATGGATAGAAGTAGAACCATTTCTTTCGCAAAAAAAAAACATCGAGCAAATCCTCCCAGACAGCAATGAGACCACAACAAAGCAGCGCGCGTAACAAAAGCAAACCAGGTCGATTCCTTATACTACGTACTCTCTAGTACACGCAAATGTAGATAAAATTGATCAAGTAATAATAATTTAAAACGGGAGAGTATATATCTGTTGGATGCACATGCACACATTCCACAGAGAGTTTATTGGCATTTGGAAAACAACAGACCTGGAAATTCTACTACATTATCCACCACGGTTCTATCCATTGTTGCAGTGATTATGGATAGGTAAATAATAACCAATTCATCTTCCATTTAGATAGCCAAATAAGGAGAAAATTAAGTAGCACTGAATTTGAATTTTGTTGCCTCTGCACAAGCAGGACCAGAGCTCGCACAATCCAGTACCTTCCATCAGTTTCGCACAGTACAATATGTACTCTAGTATGCAAACAAAGTACTGTGAATTAAATCAATCACCGGGCAGTGTGAAGATAAATGCAGCCACATCCTTATCTTCCAACTGTACGTCAAAGTATGCCACGATAATATCAACTCATCAGCATTCCAATCCAATCCGAGAAAAAAAAACACAAAACGGAGAGCATCGTTTACCATGTAGGTGAGCGAGTCAGGTTCAAAGGGATTTTTATTCGCAAAAAAAAAGGTTCAAAGGGATTCGCGTTGTCTCCCTCCAAAGTCCGATCCGCCGCCGCTGGCAACACAGAGGCCTAGCCCATGGCCTTTGTTCAGCTTGAGCTCCCCCTCGTTGTGGCCCGCCTCCCTCCGCCTAGGACTGACCAGCATCTCCTCATATGGGCGCCTCAAAATCCTCAATCAATTCCCCATCATCAGCGCTCGACCAATACGCGTCCACCGCAGCGCTTCACCACGGCGCCCACCGGCACCGCTCGGCCACGAACATGGACCGTCCTGCTCAACCACGGCGTGGAAGCGGCCTACTTTTCTCCTCCCCAACTTCTCTCTGCGGCGCGTGTATGTGGGTGGGCGAGCGGCCGACGCCGATGTCACTGAGCCGTGCGCCTCCAGACGCGGGGGCGTCTATCCGGGAGCCCACCGCTCTCCGCGCCGAAGGAGCTGGCCGCAACCAGCGCGCTTGGGGCCGTCTACGGGATTCGCGCCCGCATTGGAGGCCGGTCTGCCTTTCCAGTCTCACGCCGTCGCCGTTCGCCGGTCGTCACGTCCGTCTAGTTGGGAGATCGCCGCTCTCCGCGCCGAGGGAGCATCGAGCGCCGTTCGCCGGTAACTCTCCTGGTTTACAGGATGCATTTTTATTGTTGAACCGTTATTTGACTTACCGGTGGCACAAAGAAGTAATTATTTACAACTTCAAGGGTAATAAAAAACGGACCAACAAGAAACTCTTTTGCTTTTATTATTAGGTATAGATTTATCTGCTGGTGTTAGGATTTGTTTTAGTGGTGTGACATTGAACGAGAAACCGTGTCCACCCCATCGACCTATATGCCCCCAACCGGCCCACCGCCTCTGTTGTTGCACTCACCGTCCACTTATCTCCAGAATCTGCGTCAATGTAACGACCGCAAGAACCCTACGCTGTTGCGCATCGCGGACGGTCTTCAAGTCATCTTCTCGACTAATGCAATTTTAACAGAAATTTAATAAACATGTACTACTCCGTATCACATAACTTTTGGAATAATGGATATCCAAGGCAAAGTAGTACTCCCTCCGTACAACAATGTAAGACGTTCTAGCTGTTTTTTGATTCGGTCACTTTTATTTGTATCTAGTTTATTTTTAGTATGTAGATTCACTCCTTTTAGCATGTATCTAGTTTACTTTAAAATAATTTAAAACATCTTACATTTTTTTTACATTCACTCTTGGAATCGATGGAATCCACCTAGCTAGACCAGAGCAGTAGTGTAGTACCACATCTCAATATATCCACAGGTAGAACAACGTCGCTCGCGGTAGGGATCCCTGTAGTTCTGGCAATATCGCAATAGCAATTAGATGCAATTCAGTAGATGCAAATCAATTTGTCTTTCTCTTTAGCAGCCCCCATCCCTTGTGCTCCATTAGCAGGAACCTATCATCAATCGGGATTCACAATAGAAAAGATTGGTACCGATATCTGAAGTGGATGATTAGATGAACAAGTGATGGTGATCAAATGGTTCACATCGAGGAACAGAACATGGAGCACTCCCCTCCAGACCTCGATGGGCATATGATGTGAGATACGGATGGCATCCGTGAAGCGCCTCGCCCTCCCCGCTGTCCTCGTGCTCCTCCATCTTCCCTTCCTCCTCAGGCCCTTCTCCCAGGCCCTTCTACACGGGCGGAGTTCCAGACCACCTGCCGCCGCGCGCCCACCCACCCAACACCGCCAACCTCCTCGCCAGGCAGTACAACGTAAGTGCCGTCGCCTCCCTCCTCTGTCCCGCGCTACCGCAGCGCACGGCAGGAGCCGTTCATACTTGGGATCTCCGGGATTTTGGATGGAGGAGGACCAGGCCGTGGAGGACTCTGTATTTGGGGAAGAATCGCGAGCGCCGAGTAGATGAAATTGGGGGAGATCGAGCAGTGGGGTAGGTGAATTCGCCAACGAATTTGGGGGAGATCGAGCAACGGGGTATGTGGATTCGACGGCGGCGGACGTCCTCGCCATGGAGGTCTGAGCGGCATCGGGAGACCGAGCTTGAATCAGGCGACGGGCATATTCGATGTGGAGCCAGGGGAAGCGCCGTGGATGAAGAGGCCGGCGGAGCCGTGTTGGTTGAATGGGCCCAACAGACCGGACTAAGACGTTATTTAACTCAGCGGTGGCAATGCTTGTAATTTCGACTGAAAGGCAGGGACAACAAAAAAACGGACGACGGAAACAATCCTCCCTTTATTATTAGGTATAGATAATTGCGCTAATCATTGCTCGGAATTCCATTAATGCTGGAGGGCGGGTGAAAATTCGGTGATCTGCCACGAAAAGAGATACGAGGGTTTAGATGGCTCGGATTTTGAGTGGTCATATTAGACTAGATTTGACGGTCCGGATGTGCGTGATGATGACCGTACGTAAAGTGTGATGAGCGACGTAGCACCATCGCCAACTCCCATTTTATAGCAAAAAAATACAAGTGGAAATTACGGACAGAAGAATAAAGTGGAAGTTTAAACTTCACCTTGTAGATGAAACAAATATAATGGCAAATACACCATTATTTTGCTTATCTGACACTATGTGTCCACATTAATATTTGCCTTCATCCATCTCGATTTAACAGGCGCGCATGTTGTTTACGTTCAGCCATGTGTTCCAAAGCTGGCCGTGAGCGCCTGTTGTCACGTTCAGCCGGTGTTGGCCACTTGATCGAGTCTCCGTTTTTGTTCCAAAAAAAAAAAAAATCGAGTCTCCGTTCCCCCGTAACCTCTTTTCACCTGACACGACACCGAATAACAGTCACTGGCACGTGGGCCCTCAGCGCTTTGCTGGCCCAAATGTCAGCCAGCTTCCATTCCCAGTCCGCGGTGACGACCTTTACGCCATCTCTTTCTTCTTGCGCAAGATGAATAGCCTTGTCCAGAGAAAAATCACCAAGGCCCCTCCAGATTAACTTATTCGCGCACCAGCTCCTCCCACACGCAGACCCAGCCCCGCAAATGTAATTTCGCGGCACGCCAAGGACCAAAATAATCGGTAAAAAATGCTTTGATTTCGGGATTAAATTAAAATTTCAAACCCAGGGTTTTAGCCAGGCATCTTCCAGCTCCGTCCAGATACACGACCTCCCAAATCGAAGCCGCCCGCCGACGCCGACGCCGACGAGACCGGCCGCCGCGCCGAAACCCTAGCCGCCCGGCCACGATGAGGTCGCTCCGCGCGGCGCAGTCCCTCGCCTCCCGCTCGCGCCTCCTCTCCGCGCGCGCGCTCCACGGCGCCACCGCCGCCTCCTACCCCGCCGCCGCCGCCGCGGGGGGCAGCCGCTGGGGCAACCCCCACCCCCCGCCGCCGTCGCCGACGCCGTCGTCGCGGGCGCTGCAGGGCGGGATCGCCGGCGCGGTATCCTTCTCCCTGACCTTCGCCACCGTGGCGGCCGCCGAGGTGCAGGCCAAGGAGCGGCTGCCCGCGGATCTGCTGCCGCAGAACGTCGTGCTCTACCAGTACCAGGCCTGCCCCTTCTGCAACAAGGTCAGAGGTGAGGTCGATTTTCCTTCCGATCACGCATTCTCGATCCGCTGCGCAGCAGTTTTAGAAATGGTTTGATCCTGATGCGCTTCGAGATTCAGTCAGAGGTCGTTGGCCTGGCCTTAGTAAAATTTGCAATTCGTGAGTGTTGGGTTAGGTTTGTATTTTATTGGAAGAATTATCCTGGCACCTGAGTAGATCAAATCAGATTGTATTGCAACAACATCTGAGTTTAAGCGGAATATTCATGCTCGTAGAAATTACAGAGGCATGCACTACTCATTGGTTCAGCAGACCAGCACTTTCGTTCGGGTGTGTATCAAACCTCTTATACCATAGTGTGAAATTTTGTTACTGCTGAATGTAATCCTTACTCCATGTCCGCTGGAAAAATAGTCCTACTCAAAACATATGGCTAAATCACCTCTAGACTTATATTCTTCTTTTTTTAGGTAACCTCTAGACTGATAGTATTTCTGTACCTGTATGACTATAAAATTACTTAAATGTAGAACACTGTCTGACCTGGTGATCCCTCATGTACCCAAGAATGTCTGTGTATTGAGTATTGTCATGGTTCCAGAACATTAATATTGTGCTATTCTTAACCTGTGCTTATTTATTAGAAACATATTAGATTCATCTCCACAAGGCAAGCATTAAGTTATAGAAAATCTTTCTACTGATTTCAAGAGCTGCAGAAAGATATGTTTGATACTTTTATTTCTCTAGTAACAGTAAGTGTCGTCGTTGTAATCCTTATTTCCCTTCAGCCTATATCAGGAATAGGGTCTTCTTATCCCACAAAGTTTTGTATTTCTTAGTTGGGAACTTGACTGGGATGTTTGGTAGCTGCCTTCTATATAATCTTAAACATTTTCATCAATTCTTGTAACAATAATAAACCAAATATTTGTAGTCCATCTCTTCTCCTTGGCACTGTGATGTGCCTGTGAACCTCCCACTATGGCATCGTCATGTGTTAGGCCCAAGCCCCAGACTGGTAGCTCTATCCATGCGGCAGCTAGATGCAATAGGTGTCTATTAGAGTTAAGATTGCTACAAGTGTGCTAGTTGTGCTAGGTATTAGAGGCCTAGTGATTTAGGGACACCTTGATTACACATGAGAAAATTGAAAGGGTAGCAATGAATATTCTCACAACTAGGTTAGCGGGGATGGCACTGTTCTCTTTGATTCGACCAGAAATATTTTTTACTGTTTTCTCCCATGATCTTCTGTACATGTGCATGGTTTCAACGTTGTGGAATCTAACACCTTTGCTTAGTTAAAGGAAACATGAAAAAAATGATTATCTATGATTTTTCTCGTGCTTCCCCTTTATTAAAGCACAGGATGTTAGATTCCATGACGTTGAACCCTGCACATGTACAGCAGATCATGGGAAACAACGGCAAAAGTTGTTTTTGGTTGAATCAAATTGACTAGAAATGGAGATATAGTTTACCATGACATCCTTGCCCACCTAGCTGTGAGAATATTCGTTGCTATCCCTAACAACCACTTTATCACTAGTAGCAGACATAAAAGTTAGGAGAAAAACTTCTATGAATAGTAAAATAGTTAAAGCTACTAGAGGTTAAGCAACAAATATAGTAGTTCTTCTACCTTTCTCAAAAACACTAGGGTGTAGGGTCAGGAACACCTACATTACACCTGAGGAGCTTACCCTAGAGGCTGATTGCAGAAATATTATGCTTAGAACCAGTTAGTTGTTGGTCCAACTAGGGTACTCAACTTGTTGGTATTCTTTTTTGTAGTTGCCATGCATGGTCTATTTTACACCATGTTATTTCAGGTATTCATACTTTTGAAGTTTTAATATCCAAGACTCTTGTCTCTACATTGGAATTCAGTTTCTTTGTTGCATGTGAACATATTAGTTAGATGCTATTGTTTGGCAATTTTATTTGACCCAAATCATGAAATGATCATTTACTTTGTGTCAAACCTTGAGGTGGCATTTTGTAAGGTTTTCTGTTACCAGTGAGCCGGGGGAGCTTGTTTTATAGGAACCAAATATGTGCTGCCATTTTTGCTACCCCTGTTCTGAACAATCGGTTTGGTCTGACTTTTGTGTGTGCCTTTGTTTCAGCTTTTCTAGACTATCATGACATACCCTACAAAGTTGTGGAAGTTAATCCACTGAGTAAAAAGGAAATCAAGTGGTCTGAATACAAGAAGGTCCCAATATTGACGGTAGATGGTGAAAATCTGGTAGATTCATCAGGTTAAACTTGTTACCCACATTTTTTTTTGCAATCATGTCATTCACTTTGTTACAGATTCAAGTTACATGTTCTTATATTCATATGTGCCAAACTCTTGTTTAACTTCTTTTTTTGATATATCGTTGGCAGACATAATCAATAAATTACAGCGCAAGATAAGCCCTGATGTTGAGTCCACTGGTGAAGAAGAAACAAAATGGCGCAGGTAACTGTTTCTTTAATTGATTGATGTGTCACTCCCCAGCAATTCCTTTTCTTTAGCCTTTTATGTTATAGGTTTCAATCTATGCAGATTGTTTGGAAGGAGAAGAATAAGTATGCTTCTTTCATTTGAAAAACTTTGTGCAAAATATTGTTGGGACATAATATACCAGTTATTCCATGACATATCCATTCTACTTTCTTAGCAAGTTAATTTCTAAAACCGAGTTGTCTGCCCGTGCCAAATTATATGAAAGCCAAACCAAATAAAACGGATTTCTGATTCTTTTTTCAGTTTTTTTTTTTTTTTTGCATTGTATGTGTTTGGTGTTCAGTAATTGTTCCGTTGGTCCCTTCAAGAAACCTTATATACAGTAAAACGCTTACGCACATCGTATAGGTCGCTGCTGGCGTAAGGCCCAACCACCCTGTCCGTGCCTCATCATCCCATTGCAACCCCAACCCTGAATCTCCCGGAATGCGAGCCAGACACGGAGGAGCTCCTACACCTCCTTAGCCCCGGCACTCCTACTCGCCAGTATGGTGGTGCTCATCCACCTCCTTCGGCCTGGCACTCCTCCACCTCTTCCCTGGTGTATCAGCACTCAGCCCTGCCATGCTGCCTGACCAGATGTGTGCTGGTGTTCTGTTGATTGCTGAAGAATGAATTATTAGCTTGAGTATTACCGGACCTATATAAACATTTTCTTAGGTTTACCTTTTCCAAATTAATAGAATGGCCACCGTACTACTTTTATCCATGGTCTGAAAATTGCACGAAATAAAGTTTAATGGAAATACTACTTTATGTAGCTTTGGTCCAGCTTTTTTGCCTTTTTTTTCTTGAATTCACAAGTACTTAAGGATTATGGTGTGAATCATCTAGACTTTGCATTTGTGAATTGACAGGTACATGCTTTATTTATCGTGTTAAACAATGATAAATTTTGCACACTTGTTTTAAGCACTGTTTTTATTCCTTTGAAGACCTGTGCAAATAACTTCTTGTAAACTCTCCTCAAAACCATGTTTCAAAGCCAGTTAGGACTAGTATGGCCAGTCCAGCTGACATTTGGGGATAGTCCATTACTTCTGGGAGTAGTTAGGAATTGAATCATTATATTGACATTCATACAACGTACGACGTACCATTATCTACTTGAGCATGACAGTTTTCTTCATCTTCCTTTGATCTAGGTGGGTTGACGAGCACCTGGTGCATGTATTGTCACCAAATATATACCGCACGACTTCAGAGGCTTTAGAGTCTTTTGATTATATTGCAAACAATGGTAAATCCCCACAACTTGCGTCTTCTATGTTCCCTGTTATACGTTGTTTCCTTTTAATTATGTGATACGATTAAATTTCCTGCCCTTCAGAATTGTTGGTGTGGATGCCTGTGTTAGTCTACTGAGAGTCTAGTTTTTGAGGATTACTAGAGAAAGTTATAAATGATCACATAAGGTGGTTAATATTTAGGTGATATTTGAATATTTGATTGCAAACAAACCCCATGTATGTTCGGCAAATGTTACTTCTGGAACGGCAATAGTATAAATTAATAAGCAGACATCTATTTGTTTCATATGTTATCTCGTAACAGGCCTATGGACAGGTCCAGTCATGTGAAATAATGCAACTACTTACAAGTTCCTTATTGTTGCTTTTATTAACTGGCAACATTTACACCTATTGTGTGTAGATCTGTTCATATTTCAAGTATTAAGAACCTTTGCATAATACTTAGAATTTTCAATGGTTGATTGGTGATTTGTATCAGATCAATCTTAACAGCACTGCAGTGGGCTTCAGGATGCAGACGGACACGTCCGCGCCATCCGTCACGTCTGCGTAGTAAGCCGTGTAGCTAATTTCCGGTGTCCGTGGAATCCGCGTAATCGCACTGAGCTGTTCACGGAGTCCGCCGGACAATTCGGACATGCGCACACTAGCCAGCTTGTTTGATTAGGAGTAGTATACCCGGAAAAGTCCGGTTTGAACCTGTCCACTAGCTAGTTTGATGCACAGTTTGAAGTACATGCTCTATATTATCCCTGTTGCTCTTGGATGGCTAGGTGCGATGAGGCATGGAGCAACTTGGGTGCATAGTAGCCGTAGTTTTTTGGGGTTATTGGCTAAAATGGTCTTGCACCCGCGCGTCTTAAAAAGTGCCGACGAGTTTTTGAGCCCAATAGAAGCACCGGCCCTTTTGCGAAGAGCGAGAATCGGACGCGCCGACACCTCCCGTCACAACGGTTTTCACAGGTGGGGCCGTCTTGGCAGCGACTCGAAGCGACAGGTCACATTAAAAATGACGCGTGTCGGGTGGTCGTCGGCGTCAATAGCTCTGTTCGAAAACTGAAGCGGTGACCACCCACCTCACCCACGCGCCTTCAATGCGCGTCCGCCGCCCCCAAGGAGGAGGACGTCGTGGGCTCGCCACCACTTCCGCCGGCGAAGAAGAGGTGGTGGGAGATGGAGGCGCAGACGCAGGCGGCCCTCCGTGGCGGCGACGACCCGGCGTCGCCGAAGGTATTCCCCGGGTAGCACTTCATCATCGGCCGCTCCATCGACGAGGACTACTGGCAGATCACGCTCACCCCGCGGCAGGCGACGGTGTTGTCCACCAAGGACCACGACGAGAACTTCGTCGACCTCGCCGATCCTTCTGAGCCGCCGGTGCCAAAGGAGGAGGACGACTAGTCCTTCAACTTCTCCGACGATGACGACGGCACGGACAACCTCGACTATAAAGGATGGGACAGCGGCGCCGTCGACCTAGAACTAGTTAAAGTCGCTGTCCATGCAGCCCTAGGCTAGTGCCTATCTAATATACACAGAATGATTGACAAAATTCATACTTCAGTACTCTGCCATAGACTATAAAGAAATAGAATAAACTCTTTGCATTATCTTCATTTTGTTGCACTTCACTGTATCAAATACAAACCAGAACTCAGTATGCAGTAGCTGAATTATTACTCGGTACAGTAATTCAGATGCAAAGCTCATACTTTCGCCATTCATTGTACTTTATCTACCTAAATGCCACCTACGCTAATCATCAACTTCTTTGATCAAGCTACACTAATCATCTGCTTCTTTGATCATACAGATTCTTCTTCTTTGATCACCAGTTTCTTTGATAAAGCTACACAATATAATTTGGTAAATGAGCATAGAACACTAGAAAATTCAACTAACTTTTAAGAATAAATGAGCAGATATCCTATTTACAGTGAACAAATGAGCAGATAACTAGTAGTTGAGCACTAAAAGAGAGCACTAGCATCAGATAGAACTGCTGTGGTGAGTTGTTACTGACTAATAAAGAGGATTAGAACTGTAATACATGCACACCAGATCCTATTTACAGTGTGTATTGACTGAACATGTGTCTCGTGTTGCATCCTTGAGCACTCAAACTGAAGAATAACCATGCATTAAAGCTCAGAATAAATATGGAAACAATCAAACAGTTTCAGTATGCAGCAGGGCATAAACATATTTTATGCAACTAACCTGGAACTACACAATGACACCTGACCATATTCTATGCAGCAGGGCATCACAAGCATAACATTTACTTACAGGTTCTTACCTGAACATTGCTTGGATCATAAGTTCATAACATGGGGTAGTATATATAATTTCCATAAACTGTAAGATCAATTTCCTTACGCTTTCACTAACCAATAGGTACAAACAATACAGTATTCAGTCCTTGAAGAAACTGGTGCTTTTAAGCTATAAATATGCAGACGGCTTGAAAGATCAGAAACACAAACAAGGAAACTGGTGAGATTCTGTCACCATCCACGCCAATTTTCTTCTTAAACAAGGAAACTGGTGAGACGGATTGCAGTATAAACAATCGTGCTTAGTTTATACCAGAACAAGTAGGGCACGAGATTGTAGTTTCAGTAGAGCACGAGATTGCAGTTTCAGTAGGGCACGAGATTGCAGTTTCAGTAGAGCACGAGATTGCAGTTTCAGTAGGGCACAAGATTGCAAAGGGGGAGGAATCAGACCTGCTCCTTGCCCTCTAGGTTGGCGCCGATGCCGCCGCCCTCTCTCGTCGAATTCTTGTCAGTTTCCAACGCCGGATTCTTCTCGTCCTCCGACGCCAGATTCTTGCCCCACTCCACCGCTGCATCTTCTATCCGTACCTCCACCTTGCTCGACATCTTGCTCAGCAGGCAGCGACGGGAAGCGCACCAAGGCCGAGGGGCGCACGGGTCAAAGGATCATGGCGGATACGAGCGGGAAACCGGGCGGCGGCCGGCGTCCGGGCGCTCGGCGGCGAAGACCTTTGAGAAATCCGACGAGCTCCTATCTAGGGTAGAGTGGAGGCAATGGGACAAGGGGGTGGTGGGCTGCAGGGATCTGGGCGCAGGCTGCCGGTGAGGAGCGGGGCACCGGCCCGGCCGGTGGCGAACGGCGTGGCGGCGTGCGCCGTGCCCTATCGGCAGAGATGGAGAAGTGGAGGTACTTCGTTGGTGTTTCTGATTTTTTTTTTTCCAGGAGAGACAGGATTAGCAGGCTCCGCGGATGGTGTCCGTGAGTCCGTGTGAAATACGCGGCCCATCCGCGAATCCGTTTGGCCTTTTTAACGGACACGGACATAAGGAGTCCACGGACATCCGTGTCCATTTGCATCCTGAAGTGGGCTCCATCTTGCCTACTACAGTGTGTGGCATTAAGAGTTGTGTACCAGTAAGAGTCCCAACTGCTTGGACCTCATATGGTCCTATCCCAAATTTGCAAGAAACTCACTCCAAAAAAATTGTAAGCTAATAATCCGAACTGGTGTTTGTATTTTTTCACATGACACAGTCCAAACAGCTCCATGTACAATACATGGAGTAACCTACAATGTGCGACTTAGAGATATATTTTCTGTCATGTTGTGCCAAGGCCTGCAAAATCTTCATATGATAGGATGTATCATACAACTATTGTAGGTGATTTTGTGATGGATAGGAGTGTTTGTAAATTTTGAACCAGTCTTATGGAAAGATAAGCTTTGTACTCTGATTCTGTGAACCCCTCAAACATAAGTCGACAGGCTAGTTGGTTTCTATACACTGTTACACCTAATTTTCCCTTTGGTGAATCCTAGAGGCAGGACAAGTTAGTACCCTGCTGAAATGCTGTCCTGTACCTAATGTGTATTTTTACCAGGAGCATAAAATCACTTCTGTACTTGACTAATTTTCTGCGCCCAAACTCTTGTCCAGGCAACTTCAGTTTTACCGAGCGGTTTGCTGTGAAGTATGCTGGTGCTGCAGCAATGTACTTTGTGTCCAAGAAGCTTAAGAAGAAGTACAACATTACAGATGAGCGTGCTTCACTGTATGATGCTGCCAACACATGGACGGAAGCCCTGAATGGAAGAAACTTTCTTGGTACCTTATTTATCCATACCTCAAAAGAAACATCGTACATCGAGTTTGTTAGGCCGTTGCATTAACTTCGCTATCTTTCTGTCTTTATCATTATCCAGGTGGCGCCAAGCCGAACTTGGCTGATCTTGCAGTATTTGGTGTTCTGAGACCGATCCGCTACTTGAGATCTGGAAAGGATATGGTTGAGCACACTCAAATTGGTGAGTGGTACCAACGGATGGAAGATGCGGTTGGAGAACCATCAAGAATCGAGGAGGGCCGGGAGTAGAAGAAAACCACCACCAGTAGTAGATTTTTCTTTTTCCTCGTTCAAGTCCTTGGAATTGCTGGAATGGAATACATGTCTTTCCTAGACACTATTCAAATTTTGCCACATTTTAGTAGTATATGCAATAATGCTGCCGCATATACAAGGTTAATACGCAGTTTGACACGTACTCCAAACTTCTGTTTGACTCTTTGGAGTGGATGGTTTTGAAGATGGCATTGGCCTCTTGTTATCATTTGCCCAGTGCCTGGTTTTAATTTTTTGTAGAACTGGATGGTTATGTACTAATTTTTTGCAGTGGGTTCCATCTTGCCTGGTTTTAATTTTTTTGTAGAACTGGATGGTTATGTACTAATTTTTTGCAGTGGGCTCCATCTTGCCTGGTGATTTGTATCAAAGTACTAGGCCTTTAAATTATGGTGCATTTTCTAGGTTGATACTGTATAGAGCAATCAATTTGATAGCGACTTGGGAGCCTAATTCCTTGTCGACATTATGATATCTGGCCGACTGCTCAACGAGCCAATAAAGTTGGGCACCAGAAGGCCCATGATTGTACCTACAGTATGAGAAAGCTGCAACCACCGAAATAATGCACAAGAGACTGCAGAGAGGCACTGTATTAGTTCAGATACTCACAGGTTTGATACTTTGGCTAGTAATTATTTTAATTAAACCACTATAATTGGCTTTTGGCTAAGATAACTCTGGGCGAAGCGGGACTTACCTTGGCCAAGATAACTTTTGGCTAAAATTATACCAGCACGAGTATTAATCTCAGTGTCACGGAGGTGTTTGACACGGCAAAGGGACGGCGACCTTTTGCAGGGGCTGTTCACAGAAGTAGATTTGGTCGGCACCCGCTGCATCATTCCGGCTGGATTTTAGTGCTCTTGGCTCGATCGTTTGTGTACGATGACGACAACTAGGCAACCAAACACATATCCGGGTGGGCAAAATTGAGCTAAGCTTGCCATGCCCGATATCTTTTCTGAGTCTTCAAAACTTTCACCCTAAATACTAGACAGCATGCCTTTTAGGATATCTTCAAACCCGTCGCATTTCGGACACGATTTGTGTTTATTTACGTCGGGTACATACACAAAAAATGACAAATGTTTGTATGCGTATGCACCTCTCCTAGTAGCAAGATCTATTTTTTAACCGTACATGGTCTGCCATGCATTTATTCTAGAGGAGAAAGAGTAAAAGATTTCTTCTGTGTGGCTATCATTGACCAGCACATGGATACGACATTAATTAAAAAGGAAAAGAGAGGTAGCTCATGCAAAACGAACGTGCTAGGTTTGCATCTGAACGGACGCTACGATTATTTTATGTTTTACCTGAGGTCCTCAGCCATGCCCTCCAGGGCAACCAATCGTGTCCCTACTAATGGGTTTCATACATTCTGCATCAGCTAGGATTCTAGGAAACGCAGCTCTTTGTCCTATTTTACTTTTTTTTTCGAGTAAAAAGGAACTTTATTAAGCAGGAGGGGTTACAAGTTGATCATGTTCTAGGGCCTGTAACACAACATCAGGACCCGAACCTAACCAAAGATCAGTAAGGCGTTCCAATCTTGCATAATTTGCAAGATCATGACTAACCCTAACCTGCGATCGTTCCACTTTTACAAAAACACACTCATGCTCTTGACTGCAAAGAGTTCGAATCTCCGACACCCAATGAAGAAAGGGTGATCTATCCTGCACAGAACAATTAACGGCCTCTACCAACTGGGCGCAGTCGGTCTCTACTATTATAGGATACTTGACTTTCACCTTCGATTATGTAGGCAAAGGCCTCTGTTAGCATAAATCGAGATGATCAATCTGCCATCTTTTTCGAAAATGTAAAAATGTGTGCCAAGGGCTAAGAGGAAGAAACATGTTCCTGACAAAGAAAAAATGCGTAGTACTTCCTTCGTCCTAAAAAAGAATATCTTAACTTTGTTAAAATATGTATATATCTAGACATGTTTAATGTATAGACACATATAAATTTCGACAAATTTAAGACATCCTTCTGTCAGCCAAGATAGGCCCGTGAGAACCTAAGACTTGTCTAGTTACACTTTTATCTTTTTGCATTAGTTTTAGGACTCAACATAGCAATTTACTTTTTAACTCACTGAGCCGTGTCTTAATCAGTGCTAAATTTTACAACTCAACCAAGTCGTTTTCTTTCCTGAAACCAACTGAGCCGAGTCCTGATCAGTGCCAAGTTACACTTTTATCTTCTTGCATTAGTTTTAATAGCAATTTTCTTTTTAACTCACTGAGCCGTGTCTTAATCATTGCTAATTTTACAACTCAACCAAGTCGTTTTCTTCCTTGAAACTAACCAAGCCGAGTCTTAGTCAGTGCCAAGAACAGAGGACAAATGAGGTGTTTGACACGGCAAATGGAGCCATGGAGGGCGACCTTTGCACAGGCTGATCACGGAGTAGATTTGGTCGGCAGGCGTTGCATCATCTCAGTTGTTTTATAGCTCTCTACTGCTGGTCGTGAGGGGGTAAACCCAGTGTTTTTCTGCATTACTTTACCTGTAAGAGTGCAAGACCTTGTAGACCACGTTTCTGTTAACTGAAATCGGTGAATAAGCCCATCCTTTTCAACAGCGAAGGAAAAAAAAAATGAAGAGTGTGCCAAGAGGAAATAACATTTTGTGCGCTCCAAGTTTGAAGTTTGAACTAAAAATACATGCTGGCCGTGAGGGAGTAAACGCAGTGTTTTTCTGCGTTACTTTACCTGCAAGATTGTAAGGCCCTGTTGTTGTCCACGTTGCTGTTAACTGAAACCGGTGGATAAACCCATCCTTTTCAACAGAAGGGGTAAAATACGAGTGTACCAAGAGTAAAGAACATTACTGTTCGATTCCAAATTTGAAATCCATACATCAAGCACGCTCCTAGCTAGTAGAAATGTAGAACACATGTCTCTGTCACTCGCCAACCAAATCATGCAACGCTCCTCTGATTGGCAACATCGCGAATTAGAAGACTGAACAAGATTCCTTCTCACCGAATCCAGCTTATCTTACACCAAATACAACTAAAATACAAAGAATACCTCCAGTACTACTAGGAGACAAGAGCAACCGCAATCTAGCTAGAGATCCAGCACCCCGACCTGCCAATGTCGCCGGCGGCCGGCCGGCCGGACTACGGGACTAGTACATAATAATCATCACCATCACATGACGGAGCATGCGTTGGGGTTCTCGTCGCTGAACGCCGCGGTGTACCTAGTCTCGGTGGAGGAGGCCCTGGCGAGCGGCGCGGCGGAGGGGTCGCCGATGACGTTGCGGACGTAGCCGGCCGGCGCGCGCTTGTCGTAGGCCCCGGGCGCGTAGGGGTGCGCCACCATCTCGTACGGCACGTACGGCCACGGCTCCACCCGCTTGCCGGTCTTGTAGGCGACGCGGCGGATGACCTTGGCCGCGTCCACGTACCCCGTCACCGTCACCTTGTTCTGCTTCGCCAGCACCTCCACCGAGCTCACGCCTGCGTTTCAGAACATACATGTTCAGCAAAAGTTCAGATCTGCCGAAAGAGGCCGATGCGAGATTTTCTTTTCTGCGAAGCTCAGATGCTGGTTTCCTTTCCATGAAAGGGGAAGCATGTGCGGGCAAGGGAGGAATCAGATTCGACCCGAAGAAGAAAGCTAGCAACTTTTGAGTATTTTGGCTTTTCAGAGGGTGAATGGAAGGGGATGGGGAAGATCATGGTATGTTGCCGAGAAAAGAAAGAGGTTGAGGACGTCACCTTTCATGTCGTCGAGGGCCTTCTTCACCTTCCTCTCGCAGCCTTCGCAGTCGATCCTGACCTTCATCTCCACCGTCTGAATCAACAACCAAGAAAACAAGTTAAAATCCACAAACTCTTCAATCTATTACAGCAACATCTAAGTAGTTAGTTTCAGAGATGATAGTAGGAACCTGGAACTGTTTCCTCTTCTTGATGTGGCGGCGAGTCCTGGGCAGGGAGCAGTACTCGGAGACGACGTCCACGATGCCCATCCTTCCTGCTCTCAGTCGATCTCTCGCTAGATTTGAGAGAAGAACAGTTCAAGAAATGCTCTAGATTGGAGATCAAGTTTCTGGGTGGGTGTGCTGTCTGCTGTGTGAGATGAGATGAGATGAAACCTTGGAGCCAGCCGAGGGCGTGCAGTTATAGCCGTCGTGGGGAGCGGCAGCGCCCACTGCCGCCGTGACACGTGGATGTGAACGGAGCAGGCGCACGAGGAAGCAAGCAGGAAAACGGTGGTGGCGCTATGTACTCCGGCTGGACAGCGGGGCCCACGCGTAGTCGGCAGCGCCAGGTGGCCGCATGGGTACAGCATGGCCAGGCGAGTGGGTGAGCGAGCGATGGTGACCTCACCGCCGCTGGCTAGCTCTTGTGGCCGTCACTGACTTCCTCCTACGGGTTACCAGGAAACGGCCAGCCGACCACCGGCGACACGGAGTAACGTCAGTGCACTCCGTAACTCCGAGCACCGACCGCCGGCCAGCGCCGGGAGCTATCACGAGCAGTATAATTCATTGTTCATGAAAGCACGAAACGAGCAGTAATTGATTGTTCATGAAAACACGAAGGGGCTCATTTGATTCAATGGATAGAAAAATTATGGCGGGACGGCATGGATGGACTGCTCTTGGAGTGCGGTGGCCTTGGTTGTTGCGGGGCTGCGAGCCTGCGAAAGACGATGGGGGATCTACGAGCCTTGGTCCCTCTGATCATCGTCTCGGCATCGTGAGGGCCGAGGGAGAGGGGAGCTCCAGTTTCTCGTGTATTCCCGTGTTTTAGTCCTAGGTGTTCGAGGTCCCTCTATCAACGTCAAGATGGGGCTAATGCTGATGGCGCTTGTAGGAATAATGATCTCTCACTCCATGCCCTGGTTCGTCGGAGGTGTTGCTGACGCCGGCGAGAGGCTTGTGGAGTCCAGGCTTCGATTTGGCCCCGCGTCTTAGCGAGGGATAGGGATGGGCTACACTTGCAGTGCGGCGGCCTTGGCTGATGTGGGTCTGCGAAAGACGGTGGGGGATCCAATGTTGAAGAGGCTCGGATGGCTCATCTGACAGATATTTCTTATCGAGCTAGAACCACTCTTACGAGGCTAGTGGCTATTGGGGCTCGTTAACGCCTCATGTCTAAGGTTTTTTTGCATCAAAGAATGGACCAACTACAGGTACTCTTCTTCTTCAGCGACGGTGAAGGACGTGTGTGCTTGGTAGCCGCGGTGATGGCAGTTTATAGCAGTATAATAGCTTATATCCTTCTTGTATTATGTTGAAACTTAGTATATTTATATTTACAAATATAAGTAATTCACGAGCCTATAAAAAACTTTCGCATAGTAGTTTCACATGCCACGTGTCAATTCACCGCTCTGATCTATCTTCACAACAGTCAAGGGGCAATCTTATTGTATGGTTCCAGTTAATCCGAACAAGATTGGATAATGCTAGCGGTCGGTAACAAAACTTTCTCAATCTCAAACGCAGAGGTTGAGTATGGCTACCGTTTGCTTGGTTATCCGTCTCACTGTCAGGTGGTGACCCAGCGTGACCTGACCGGCGCTGGCGGTCAAACCAAACCAGCCGTGTAGCTAGCTGCCAGTGCTGAGTTTCTCGTACGAGTGACTGCGAGGCAACAGCCGAGCCGACCGTCGCCTTGGATCTTGCTGAGCTACGTCATGGTTACCGATACACGGTGCACTCTAATAAAACTAATATTGTACTCAGAGCTTGGTTACTTGATCTGTTCACGAAGCTTCCCATGTGGACTAGTACCACTCCGTTGCTAATGTTAAATTAAACAAACCAGGTAGTGCCAAACAAAATTATATTAGTACAGTAACACTAATCTAAAACCAAAGGAGTACTAACTCTAGAGAACAAGACAAGTTTTCTGTGCTGCGGATGTACGTGTTGTATAGTATTTGCTTGAACTGGGGCAGTCTGAAATCTACCACTGCATTTGCTATCCACATGATCAGTCCAACACTATGCGTGGTGGTAGTACAGTAGCAGTACTGTGCACATCTATGCGCGCGTGGGGCGTTCAGAGTTGTCGTTTTCTTTAATCCACCGGCCGACCTCGGGACACAACAAAGTCGAGCGGTGGGGAGAGTCTCGCCATCACCATGCATTGCCTCCTTCAATCAGATCCCACGCACCTTCCCTGCCCATCAGATATTTTTCATATGGGATCCCTTTTCATATCCCATCAAGTACGATGCATGAACGTGGCCCCGTGGACACACTCGACGGCTCGAGGTCGATCAGCTTAAGTTTATATAAAAAAAACTCGCTCCGTTAAAAAAATATTAAAGATTTGTCTAAATTTAGATTTATCTATCTACTAAAAAGTATCTAGATACATCTATATTTAGATAAACTTGTGATATCTTTTTATTTGGACAAATTCAGCTTAAGTTTACATTAAAAAAATACTCGCTCCGTTTATAAAAGAATATCGAAGATTTTTCTAAATTCTGATTTATTTGTACACTAAAAAATATCTAGATATATCTACCTTTAGACAAACATGCTTTTATTATACTCCCTCGACGTTAGGATCTGGGCTGTTGAGGCTCGTCTGACAAGATGGGCCCTGCTAGGGCCGGTGCTACGGTCTAGCGAGAGGTTTGCAGCCTTGCGCTAGACTACCTCCTTCCTCATCGGCCAATCCGGCAAGGAAATGATTGGCGGTGTGGGGGTCGCCTAGTCTCGCGAATAATGTTGGTGGTCCTGGGGTTTCTCTTCGCGCCAAGATGTTGATCTACCGGATGCTTGTACCCATCGATCGTATTTCGGAAGGCTCCGTCGAAGAACTTCGTTGGGTGGTTCATGCCTGCAGTTCGCTGGATAGGGTGGGATTCAGTCATGTGCGTCTGTGTTTATTCTCACCGTTTGGTTTCACATGGAGGCGTTTTATGTTGGTAGTTAGTATCATGGAGCATGCTCTCGTTCCACGTGATAGCGAAGAGTGTCATAGAAGCCGAGGTTTGAGGACTATCAGTGGTGGTTGAAGTATTTGTGGCGATGAGGAATTGGCTTGGTGATTCGTGACTTGGAGCAGCGGCATGTAAGTGGGGGCGATTGCATAGAAGAAGTTCAAAGTCTTACCTTTCAGGGTGAAAATCCAAGGTCTGGTTTAATTGGTTGTGTGTGGCAATAACCTTGTTGGAGTCATTATTTTTTAGAGTGGGGACTTTCTGTAGGGTGAAAACCTAAGATCTATGATCGACCGACGATAGCACTTGTGCATTGTTTTATTTTTGGAGGCGTCGCTTTTGAAGAAGCTGGACTTATGATGTTTTCTTGGTGATGTTAGTACTGATGTTTAAAGGAATAGATAAAATCTATGGCCGCGCTTGTGCACTGTTCTCTTCTTGGAGACGTCGCTTTTGGAGAAGCTGGACTTCTGGTGTTATCTTAGTGTGTTAGTACTATTGTTTCAAGTAATAGATAAGATCTATGATCGGGCGACGATGACGCTTGTGCATTGTTCTCTTCTTGAAGGCGTCACTTTTGAAAAAACTGGACTTCATGTGTTGTCTTGGTGGTGTTAGTACTGATGTTAGATAAGATCTATGATCGGGTGGCACTTGTGCACTGTTATGTTATTAGAGGTGTTCCCTTTTGGAGAAGCTGGACTTCTTTGTGTTGTCTTGGTGTGTTAGTAATGCTGTTTCAAGGATAGATAAGATCTATGATCGGGCAACAATGGCGCTTATCAATGTTCTCTTCTTGGATGCGTCACTTTTGAAGAAGGTGGATTTCTAGTGGTTTAGTACTGTTGTTTAATGAATAGATCTTTGTATCCGGACCTTTTTTATAATGCTTTTTCTTAGCTATATGCATCCGTAATGCTGCTACGGCAATGTGTTGTTCCAGAATCCAGATGACGCTGGGTGTAATTAGTATGCCGTGATATTAGTATATGCGCTTTATCAAAAAAATAGTGTCCAAATATATTTAAATTCAGATAAATTTGCGACATTCAAATAATAGGATTCATGGAACGAAGGTCCGACGGAAGCCATACCGTAAAAAAGTTTGAGAACTTCTTTTATGGTACCGACTTCTGTGGGACCTACTAGAGTTGCTCTAACCAGCAACGATAAAAGAGCTGCCACAAAACAGATATACTAGACACAACAGCAGATGACGAGGCAAGGGGGAGGCAAAAACATGTTTCGACCATCGTTTGCTACGGAGTTTCAACATGCTTGAATTCCCAAATGGGGCAATCGACCCAAATATAAGGGCCGGTGCCAACCAGGCTACACAAGGACGAAAACAGAAAGCATGGGAAAGGGACCTGTGGGAACACAGATGTATATATGTACATGAGGTGAAGGCTAAACATCGGCCAATCACAGCTTGTAAACGGGTGTGATTCCGAGAAATTGGAAGATCTGTCTCATGACGATCCCAGTCGCTTCGCAGAGCAGCACCCGGCTTGGCTCCTCCTCTGATCCTACCACCTGCGACAACGGTTAAATAAATCTCATGAACTAGGCGGGTGGAAGGCTTAGCGCCTAGCAGGTGAAAGGTCTTTTGCCATTTTCTCACTCTGAATGAATTTAACGATGGAAACAGAGACAAGTGTACCTGGCAACTGGTGTAGAACCTTGTGAACATTTCAGATAAGTTGTATAAGTACTCACATAGAACGCTTGGAAGGAGTTCATTGCATGCCTCTTCAACAGCCTGACACGTACAGATAGCGGCAAATAAAATCAATACAGACAGTATCATATCAAAGTGACATACGCCTTGTCTGTACCCATAAAGCTACTCAAAATCCTAGCACATAACCAAAATGTTTGCCAATCGCTGTGGTCACTCACTGCTCAGCAATAAGCAAGATTAAAGTTTTCAGCTGATTCTCATCCGTAGATCGAATGGATAAATTTAGTTAGTAGTGTCAATCACACATACCTCTGCAAAACGGATAAGATGCAGCCCCAAGGCACGCTCATCTGGATGGCCAAGAGAAATGCTCGCATTCTAAGAACAAAAAAGTCACAATTTAGTCCTGATGGCCAAAATTATTCATGCTCAAACTTTAACAGCATTAACACATAAATTTATCAAGTAGTACCATTTTTAGGTCTTCTACATCGATGTTAGATTTCCCTATAATGGAGCAAATACGAGCATGAGCATACTGAAGATATACAGCAGTATTTCCCTGTTCACAAAGCAAATTAGGGTGTAAATAACATGGTGAAGAATGTAAAGATAGCCAAATAATTCAGTAAATAAATACTGGAATCCGGGAGTACCTTAACACTTAGCATCTGATCAAAGCTAAATGTGTAATTAGTGAGTCTATTGTTCTTCAAATCTGCGTACCTATATTGAAGGTAGAAACACATGAGAATACTAATCAGATTAGGACTAAAAAAGCTTAGTTAACTAATTTCAGCCCATCCCTAGTCAAACAAATTTGCCCTTCAAAAAAGCAAAACTGGTACATACTTGACAGCACCATATCCTAGCTCCTTTGAAGTTTTATCTAATTCCTCATCAGTCCAGTCAACAAGTTTACCTGAACAAAACCTTACTTCATATTTTACGTGAAAGGTTATTAAAAACGCAAACAAAAATCCATAATTGTACTGCTTACCCTTTTTATCGAGAAGTTCCACAAGTACTGATTTACTTCGAGATTTAGCCTCATCAAGTAGGTCCCATAACCGAACAACCTCGGTGCTACGAGTTCGAAATCGCTTACCATCTGCACCAAGAACAAGGCCAAACCCAACATGACTTGTTTTCGGGAACTTCTTCTCATTTGGATCTGGGAGCCAACCAGCCATCCTGGCAGCCTGGAACAGAAAACAAAATAAAATAAAGATTTATTATCTAATATAGGCAGTAAGATCTAAAATGGTTCTCTTCATATAAAGAATGAACTAGTGTCAATACTACAATAATATATTACTGATAAATATGAATGATACTCTCTCTGTTCTTGCCTTGAAAATCATATCAAAGTGCTGCTGCTGACCAACATCTGTTACATATATTATCCATTCCGCTTTCTCAACATTCAGCCGGTACCTTCAGAAAGGCAAAGAGAAAAGGAAAGGTTTAAGCTCACAAACACTGTCACCGTAACAAACCAGCTGCATCAAATATGATATATGGAGACTTAGATTAGAGAAAATTCTAAATAAGCACAAAGAAAGATTTTTTTTGTTTGAACTTGAAGCACCCAGAAATATGAGGTACAGAAAAGACAGGTGAACATTATTCAGTAACTAACCAAAGAGCAGCTAAGTCTGTTGAGGCATAGTTGAAGCCACCATCTCTTTTAACCACAATCAAAGGGCTTTTATGACCTTCAATGAAAATTACGCGAGCACCCTTGCTTTCTTTTATCAAACCTTGGTTACTCAATTCCTCCAAAACTTGTGTGATATAAGGATTATAAAAGCTCTCGCCCTGAAAAGTGTGTATTAAAAGAGTAATTAGCTTTGATTCTCACGGTAAACATAAACTAGTAACCTCACTGGGTTGCTTCCGGGGAAGAGACAGATAACATATATACATAAGCATTCAATGGCAAGTGACTTAACAGAAGGAGATACAAATGCCTTGATCAGAATGATTTCAGATGAACTACAGCAGATTAATTTTATTTTTTACAAAAATGACTTTGGCCAAGAAAAATATATTTCTCAAGTCTTGTAAATATCTCCACATATTAGCTGGTAAATATAAAAAGTTCAATAAATCAGGAGTTCAATACACTTAATCTGGCAATACCAATTAATAAGTGAAGCTAAAATGTAAAATTTTGGTAGTAGTTGTAAATCTTTTCAATATTATGACAATGAGAAAATACGCCAAGGTGAATCAACTTGTCTGTTTGACAAAATCTTCTTCATTATGGTTGAAATGAGGGAAAGAAAATACTGAGCCTTTGAGCAAAAATTGCTAGTCAACAGACATTGCACAGATTTCAATTTTACAAAGTACAATAGTTCGTTTTCCATAGGGCAAGAGGGCAAACATCCTAGATACAGATGTGTTCGAGTTCATCTAAAGTCCAATTTGCATAATTATTCTCAGATTGCAGCTATATTTTGTCGATAATTCTGCTGGGTAACTTGTTTGAATAGTAAGTCAAATATCAGGAGAAAGTGATACTACCTTTTCTTCAAGTTGTACATCTAAGAGCTTGTAAACCTCGTCGAACTCGTTCCTGCTGATCTGACATATCCTTTTCCAAGCTGTACGATATTTCTCACCCCCTCCCTACAGCGTATATATAGCTTAGAAGAGAATGAGAAGACCATGATCCTGCCATTCTCCCGCATACAGAAAAGGTCAACTTACCTGTAACCGAACCACAGCTTGCTGAGCCCTAACCTTAAATTGTTCATCATTATCGAATCTTTCTTTGGATGCTTTATAGAAAAGCTGCAGCATAAACCAAAATGAAACAGGGTCATTTGTTTACCGAATCAGAAATTCTAACACAAAAGAAAAATAAGCACTTAGTTCGACCTTGGCAAGATAAGCATATAAATCAACCGGGAGGCAGAGGCATCACATATATAGATAATTATTTACAGCTATTTCATCCTGACTGTATGCTAACGACAACCAATTAAGATTTTCTTCTGTGCATAGCTTCATGGGCTCCAACTAATTAAATGTCAGAAATGTACTGTTAAGGACTATAAGGAAGGCAATCAAGTAATTGGGTAACTAAGAACAAGCAACCAAGAGGAAAATCCAATGGGCAGTGATATGAAATCAATCACCGTAGCCCTTACTTCCCAAGCTAAGAGATAAAATAAATAATAAAGCGGTGTAATTTAGTACATTAATCAAAACAATAGCATCACATGCCTGGCTAAAATCAATGTTACTCGAATTAGTTAAGGGATAAACCACTATATTGATGATACTGATGCATAGATTAAGCAATTTTAAGGATAACAAACAAGTGATGCAGCTATCTGGGCATAAAAGTTTATATGAATGCCACCAAGAAAAACAACAATTAAATAGTATGATTTATGTTTCAGCACAACAAATTACCCTGAACTCATAATTCAGGTCTTTTTCAACCATAAAGCTTATTATATGGATATCTGGTACCAGACTCCATGCATGCTTATATTCCAAATTGAATATGTTGATTGTGTGTATAAGATTTTTATGCCACATTATACTACTCCCTATGTCCCAAATTACTGGTCGCAGATTTGTCTATATACACACGTATCTAGACATGTTTTAGTGTATAATAGATACATGCAAATCTAGACAGATCAGTGACATCTAATTAGGGACAGAGAGAGTACCAATAGTACCATCAATGCATGGAAACACCTTACCTGTAGGTCACCAATGGCCTGACTGCCAAGTTCCTCCCAATTCGGAAACTTTTCGAATAGAAATTCTATGAGCATTCCAAACTGCATTAATAAAGGTGAACATAGTTTAGTGCGCAAGGAAAAAATCGGTTTAACATATAATGCCTCCATATTGGCAAACATTTTAGCAGTTACTAGGGCCTACAGAACAAGAAGAAGTAGATATTTCTGCTAATGCAATGTACCAAAGCACCAATTTCTCCAGCATATATAGCACAGGTATAATTTCAGTTTTTGCTAGCATAAGAAACAGTACACAGGAAATACTAGATACTAAGTACAGCATACCTACAAAGCTATAAGAAGCGGTCAAAGAGCTATAGGAAAACACTGATAGTGACTGGATAAACAAACTAGACTGAATTATGAAGCCAAAACAAGCTCTATTTTATCAGACTATCAAAGCACAGAAAACAATTGCGATAAAGCAGATCATAGGGTACTAGGTAGCATGTACAGATGCAAAATAGCATCCACAGATCCTGTCACAAAGAAGTGAACCAAACTTAATGCATTAATGTGTTCCACAAAATAAGGTACACGAAGCCGATAACGGATGCAGGCAAAAGGAAAAAGAGATAACCCTAGTGAGGGAAAAAGAAGGATGAGTCTGACTGTCTATGAACCAAAAAGGGTAGGCAGATTATTGTACCAGTAATTTCAGCACCAAGAGTCTGTTACCTGTGTACCCCAGTCTCCGATATGATTGCGGCGGAGAACATAGACATTTAAGAACTCAAATATGCGGGCCAGTGTCTCTCCAATGATTGTGGACCGAAGGTGCCCAACATGCATTTCCTTTGCGATGTTAGGGGATGAGAAATCAAGCACTACCCTCTTGACTGGAACAATGGGTGCCCATGTTTTGATACCATTTACAAGCATATCTTGTATTCTCTGCAACAACAGAGTAGTTCAGTATTGCCGCTTAATTAGCATGAAAGAAGTGTAGTAGCAGCAATAGATGCAAAGGCGCAAAGCTGCTTGCAGGTGAAACAACTAAGGCATACCTTTGCAATCCAGGTGTTGGATAGTACGATATTCACAAAACCAGGACCAGCAACAGAGGTTGATTCAATAGCATCACAGGCAGGCAGGTTCTCGGCGATGGCCTGTGAAGAGAAAAACCCAGCATGCATGAAATTAAAGGCAATAATGAACGAACAAGGAAACAATTATTGGCGGCGGCGCCGATGAAAGAATTGAGATCTTGCTGAAGTAATAAATAAATTATAAAAGGATATATGGTCGCTCAAACCTGCCCGATAGCATTTGGGTTTCCGAAACTCGTCCCGGCTGATCCTTGAACTCTTGGCCACAATCCCATTGCGTTGTTGCTGCATATTATATTATGGGTTAGATACAATCGCGGCGTATTTGCTCACCGAAGGGATGGTAACTAAGATAGTACTCAGATGAAACGGACACACACAGCCGAGCTGAGCAGGCAGCGAAACGCAACAACATTACCACTGGTAGTCGCCAAAGTTTTGCGCGCAGACCTCGACCATGGGTTGTGCATCCACTTGAGGCGCCGTCGCACGGAGCGACGACGCCACCAAGCTGGAGATGTGCTGCTTGACAGTCCCTGCTGCTCCCTGCAGGGCGTACGTAGCAACATGAGATAAATTAGCATCAAGTTGGTGGTACGGGGAAAACAAACCAGCGGGTACTCACCGGCGGCGGCGGTGCAGGTTGGTGCGGCTGCGGAGAGGCGGAAGTGGAGGCCTCGTCGTCTCCCATGGTGGTTGAAGCGTAGCACGAGTTGTCTCCTCAGTCGGTAGTGCGGTGACCAAATCGCGGGGAGTCTCCTCCTCGATCTCACGAATAAATATGATGCGTGCCTTGCTTGACGGTCCCGTCAAGTTTCCATTTCCCGATATCTCGCTCCGAGCAGTCAACCAGAGTCAGAGGCGCGCCGCCCGTCGCCGAGCTCCACCGCGCCCACGCCGCTATGGACTCCTCCACTGCGGGCGCCACCCACCCAAGCAGCTGTTGGATGGAGCTTCCGCCGCCATGAACAGGCCTGGGGCCGCCGAGCTTCGCCGTGCCCATCGCTGCGGGCGGCCGGAGGTCCCCTCCCTTTTGAAAAATGGGGTCCGACACCGCCGCGGCCGAGGAAGATGGCAGCGCCGGCGCTAGGATTTTTAATCACTGGGAGCGACACGGCGCAGACGATCGAAGGGATATGTATTCACTTTTGCTGGTGACGATTGTTCAAACTATCTTAACAGTTCAACAATGAAAACGGAATGCTCTTGTAAGCTTTTGACGAGCTTCCTTGATTGAAAATTCAATATCGGCTCTCTCTTAAACTATGACATCTAACGGATTTATTTAGTAGAAATCAGGTGTTTCGTATTTTTGTTACTATGTCTAAGTCAACTTCTTAGTCATTGGATAAATTTTCTCATACGTGCTATTGTGCTAATATGACACGTATAAGTGGCTATCTCTTCAATTGGAGGTGGATTGTAAGTAAGATTTTTTCCTAGTTGCAAGTGAGCTGCAACAGAGATTTTTCAAATTACACCTAAGTTATAATTGAGACAAATATTCATACCGTTAGATTTACTTCAAGATTCGTGTTGGCATATGAGTTGCACATAAGTTGCAATTAGGTTGTAACTCGGACTTAGATAACATCGCGTGACTGAGATTTAGTAAAGACTAAGTTGCGTCAAACATCTAAGAATAATATGAAAAGTTCAAAACATATTAGGAGAAGACCGAAGACTGAAAATTAAAAAACTCTGGAGCTGTATCTTTAGATTATGTCAAAGAAAAGGCCTAACAAAAAATACGTAGATGCTCGTAAATACGCACACTCTCCTATAGATACACACATGCACCGTATGAACACCTTCAGAAGACCGAGTCCGAGAGGTTGATCCAGTCAGTCCCACTAATATTCGGCAACTTCCCATTTCAGGTTTATTGTTCAAATTTTTTAGACCAAAGCAGAAAGACTGAGCAATCCACACGCGGTGCACCACCTCTACCCGCGACGCAAACGAAGCTCCGATGTAGCTGCTGCAGCTCAGTTCATGGCGGCGATGAGAGCGCGGTTTCGCAATGTGCTTCTACAGCGATAACTATTCATCGCAACTAAACAGCTGGAGACGTGTGACATCTACCATCAAAACGCTCTACCAAAGCCTAAACCTAAACTGGCAGCCGCACGAGCCAGGTAGCTCGTTCTTCAAGTGAAGAAACGCAGTTGCAAAGTTCTCGAAGACACTGGCTGCCGAGGAATGGTATACCGTAAACCCATACAAACAGCATTTCAACAAGAATACTTTGTTTTTAGCATGAAAAAAAAACATCCCAAACACTGCTATCGCCGAGCTCCTTTGCTGATGAGGAACAGCTACCTCCTCTTCATGTGCTTTTGGTATATTACTAAATCAATTTAATCTAATCTCCACCTGATTTCTGCTCAGGCTCTTCTTCAGAGGGACCTCCCTCTGTAACACCAACTTCTGCTGGGCGGAGAACGCGATCATGTAACATGTAGCCCACCTGAAATCACAAATGTGTAACGAATATAACATCATTTTATCGGTTGTACCAGAGAGGTTTCAGATATAATCAGACAGCTAATCTCATAGCATTTAGATGCACATTCTATTTTACTGGTATATAGGCATTTCAATCATAATCACAATCCAAACTTATGAAGAGATTCAAGTTCAAGAACACCATATAATTTAAGGTTGCAAGTGCTCAGAGCTCTTGCAAGATGCCACACAAATGTCCACTAATTGTTAAGGATTCCAAAAAATAACTTACAAATTCAAAACGCTTCATTTGTCCTGATATACATCTCTAGACTATCCGTTACTGCTGATTGATACAAAGATTGGCCGAACAATACAAAGTTAAAGTTTATTTATCACGGCTAAATTATTGTGAGTTGCATTCGTGAATTATGCCCATGGTTCAGGCACATTTTCTACTTTTGGCTACTGAAACAATCACAGCGCAAACCGCATTTCATAGGAGAGATACACATGGAGGTATGTCTATGCCAAAATGGCCAAAAGTATATTCTGTTTTGCTAGTTTCTTTTGTATGCATTTATGTCAAAAGTTTCTATAGGCATGAATATCAAGATTTTTTCGAATGCACAAAATTTATAGATGAATACAGCCATAGATCAAGCTCAAAAACTCTAAACCTCAACGTTTTAAAATTTATTGGAATACACACAAACATACATATCAGAGTCTTGATGATATGTACCTTTACAACTGCAGTAACAGTTCCTGATGGTTTTGAAGTATCAGGCATTTGGAAAATCGCACAATGCCTCTCAGGATCGAATTTCTCATTCAATGGATCAAACTTTTCTACTCCAAACTTCTTAAAAACCTGCTCAAAATTGAGGGAAATCCCACTTTAGGCAATACTACCACCCAGAAAGCAATGTGTAAAAGGGCAAGAAATAGTTAGCAAACACGCTCATGAGAAGTAGAGAAATATTCAGATATACAAAAAATACATAGGAGAAAAATCAAATTTTAATTGATAATATGTACTAGATAAACAAAGTACCTCGCCGAGTTGTTTATCTGTCATGTCTACACCCTCCAGTAGGGTTTTTAGTAATGGTACAGCTCCACTAGAATCTTCAGATGTGTCTAATTTTGAGAAGCTCTCCTTCACAGCAGATGATGCTCTAGCCAAATTGTCAGCAACATCTAACAAACTCTTAGAGAAGTTCTGCATACATGATTAAGATGATATAAGAGAGAAAAAATAATATAATTGACTGAAATGCTTATAAACATCATTAACGTTATTAAAATTCCAAACTAGAAATCAGATTTAATAACAACAAACCTGTACTGCAAATTTTTTCGAGTTCTCAGATTCACGCTTTGTCCGTGCGATGACATTTTCCATTTCTGCAAAGCTGCGCAAAACCTTGTCCTTCATATCTTTGATTTCTTCATCTTTCGAGGTCAGTAATTCATCCTTCTCAAGAACTAGCTTCACTAGATCCTCCTTTGACAGATCAAGGTCCTCTGCACCTAAATCAGAAAATGCAGGTCATTTAGTGCATCACCTCCTGATAGACTGGGATTGATGTCTTCCAAACTTACCTCCAGATGAACCACTGTCTTCCTTCGAAGTTTCAGCATTTATTTCTTCCCGGTCTTTGGGTTGGTTTACCTCCTTATCATTCTCTTGTGGGGTAGAAGATGAAAAGCCAAACCTTTGAAAGATAGTTGTTGAGTATCTTAACGGCTGATTCAACGTATATGGGACCTGCTTATAAGAGAAGTATACAAAGTCGTATAAGTAAAATGATAGCAGAAACACAAAAACAGCCCAAAGATAGAAAAAAATATAATTAAAAATCCAGATCTACCCTGAGCAAAATAAACTTTTCCTTTAAGTCGAATCCAGGCTCCTTGTTGGACTATGTATCATGTTTACAGAGTATAATTTATTGATCTACTTTCACTTTATATAATTCACTTCCACAATAAGGCTCTGTTTGTTTATTCCCTGGGAGACAGGGATTGATCTGGATCGTCGCTATGTTCTGGTTTGCCAGCCCGACGAGGTATTTTTTCCAGCCCAACAGAATTGTGTCTTCCTTTACTCCCGACGGGAATATTAGCCCAACTTATCGCGTCCAGCTGTACTAAGATGGTCTGGAAAATAACTACCCCCACCCACCGTCTGGACAATTTTCCATGACCTGAGACGCGAGCGAAAGGAACAGCAAAGACAGAGACGCTGATCCAGGTGGCTTAAACGAACACTAACTTTTGGAGGGGTTAAACAGAATTTGATTCGACATGAATTGGGTGATGGTACGGGATCAACCCAATCCAAACCTGGATTGGTTCCATCCTTGGATTGATTTCCACCAAAACGAACGAGGCCTAAGAGTGCTAGCCTCTAACCTATTGACTCCAGGAATGTTTGTAGACACATATGCTCTCTTTATTTGTTCTATTATTGCATTGTAGATTCGACTGAATCTGGCTGCCCTCCAAGTGCTGCCCCCGTCAATCTGCTGTGCAGAAGGTAGAGGGAAAGCAGTGCCTCAAAGCCTTCACCAGAACCGGATACTGGTAATTGGTCTACGCATAGCGTGGTTGGTCGCTTTGCGATGTTCCATATCGATCTCTACACCAGCCTAGTTTTACCTTCCATCCTGAAACAACTAGTTCGATAGCCTACCCAAATACAAACACAACTTTTGATGGGTTTATAATTTGGCTTCATTTTGACTGTTTAGCATGAGTGAAATTTACGGGCGTGCAATCACCTTTTCTATCCAGTAGAATGCTTAGAATGCTTGTTTCTAAACTATTTATCCCCTTTAGTGTAAGGACATTAGAGGTGTGCAATCATAAGCGATTAAGCCCACGAACAAAGTTGGGCGCAAAAATCCCCGCTGGAACCTAGGTCGGGGAATCAAGATTAATTCCGTAGATTAACAAGCAGGAAAGGGAGCACCACGCGGCAGATCCAAGGGGTGAGGCCGGAAAATCACCTCCTTTAGCGAAGAGTTGGCTCGAGCAGAGCAATGCAACTGGCAAAGGCGGTGCGCAGGCCGGAGCGCGACCGCCGCTCCCTCTGCCCATGAACGCGTAGCGGCGCGCGCGGCTGGGACCGCACGGCGGAAGGCGGACGCGCGCAGCGCCCTAGAAGCCATCCGTCCTCGCGTTTCCTTGCACCTTGCTGCCAGTGCACTTGATGATCAAGTTCAAACAATCACATGATGCAACAACCACGTATGTATCTACCGCAAATTCGTATCACGGTAGGCAAACATCAAAGTAGGAGTAGAGAATACGGAGTTTATAGTACCTTCAGTTGGACTTAGGTGCTGCTAACTTTTCCTGGGATTCTGCAGATAGTAAAAGATGAACATTTGTTAGGCACCAGATAATTTGCGGAAACTGTCTCCATTGAAAGGAAAGGAAGGGGAAGAGATCGGCTTGGGGACGCCCAGGGAGAGGGCGTCGTTCCCCTCCCGCCGCCGGTCCGCCTCCAGCAAGGTCGCATCTATGGTTAGAGGCTTACCGGAGCCGCCGCCGCCGCCGGGTATTCCAGGTCGCGCGAGGCTGGGTTCCGAGCGGGCGAGCTCGGAATATCTCCAGGCGGACCGGAGACGGTGCCCATCGGGCCGGCCCAGGCACGGCCCAGACACGGCACGAAGTCGCTGGTGAGAAAAGCACTGCCTATTGTTACATTTCGAATTATTAGTGTGCGTGTTGCACAACTATACAAGAGATAGACAATACATGATGGGCGACCTATTGTTGAAGGAAGTGGATAATGAACTAGCGGCTCAGCCAATTCAGGCTGAAGATGGTGCCGGTTATCTTAGAACTGTTTGTTCGAGTCGCTAATGCATGGAAGAATTTTAGGAAGCAATTGGCGGATGATATGTTTGTTTGCCGATTACCTTGTTGCCGATGCAGAACTAGAGACATAGTAGGATGAGTATGCTAGCTAGCCTGTTTCTTTTGTGTGCTATTTGCTATGGGAAGTAACATGTGGATATTATATAGAGCCTTTTGGATATTTTGTGATCGTTACTACGTGTTTTATTGCTTCATAGTGATGAAGTGTGGGATAGATATGTGGAGGTACGTGACATATAACTTTCTAATTATACTTTGTTTCAACTTAGAAATGTAAATTCACTTTGTGGGTGTTTGCAGGCTAACGAAAAAAGCAGCTATATACAAAAACAAGGTCATCCACAATTGGAACAAGATCTGTACCATTTACTCAAAGGACCATGCCAACGGTCATGGTGCTAGGACAGGTACCGAGACCGCAAATGACAGGTGGTAGCACCAGATCGAGAAACCAATAATATCTCTCCTGATTTACCTGGTCCAACACCAAAGGGGCCAAGTACAGGTGAAGCAATTTTGCGCATGCTAGGAGATCCGAGGACGTCTTTTACTGAAGCAATCAAGTCTACATAGCCATTACCAATGCCCGAGGTTACTCCTCCTTCTACGATGCAGCACTAGAAGATATGCCTAACGGACAAGCTGAGAGCTTATGGGAAGCTAGTCCGTACTGAGCGTTTATTCCATGCACTTATGGTGCTTCCCCTGGAGTATAGGAAGGAATGGCTGCAGATGCTGGAATGATTCGTATCACATGCATTTTCTATCGTAAGAACTTAATAATGCATATGAGACTATGTATTGTGTATGGTTTGGACTTGGTGTTATCTTCTCGTTACCGTTTATGATCGAACATGGTATTATGTTGCTATCAATCTGTTTGGACAAAATTACGCTTCATTTGTTTTATTATTAACATTGTATTTGCTCGGTAGTAGAATGTTCTGTTGTTGCACATAGTTTACATGTATGTACTAACATGCATGGTACTGTTCAAAATCTAATACGACATCAATTCACCACTTTGATTATCCAAACAGCGTTTGGAATTCGACCTCAATATCTAGTCTTGAGTATTGAATATCTAACACATCCAAACATAAATATTGGTATTGATCTCAATATCAATATCCTGGATATTGGATAGTGAACCCAATATAATGCCTAGCTCCCCAAATCAAACATCCAAATGAAGCGTAAGTTTATTTTGTACCATATTCATGCCAGGTGTGCCATAAAATGCCTCTCTTGACATTCGCCCTAAACCCTAGAACCACCTCTTGATGCTGTGTTGCTGTGAGGGTATGCCTCCTCCCAGCAGGGGTTTAAATAGTGTTGCTCACAGTTGAACTATAGGCTCCTTCCTTTGTGTCTTTCTATCAACACAAACAATATTGATGTTCTAATGCATACGGTTGTTACTCCAGGTGCAACAAATAAAGATGCTCACCCTCCATCTACACACCCGGCAGTAGGGTTGCAAAGCGGGATCAGATGCGGGGAAGAATTTTCTCATTTTTACCCAGCTCCTTTGTATTTCCACCCGAGATCAACAACTTCTACAGTTTGGCTTTGATTTTGTTTAAGCGGGACACCTCGCTGCCACCAGGTTGCTCTACTACACACAATGTGGAGCTTCAAAACTGATGAGTATCATTATACCGTTTCAGGTTGCTCTACTACACACAAGGGGAGTAATTACGGAGTAGCTCACACCAGAAATATCTATTTGAGGGAGCATACAGAACGATCAAAAGAGAATTGTCTTCTTAGTCACTATAGAGATCAGTAGAAACTTTAGAATATACAATGGGGTGACATTAAGAGCCGGAAAAAAGAGAAGATTTAGGCAGGCACCCCAGGATCCAGGCTCTAAACCTCCCGCGAAAGAGAAGACTTAAGCCTAAGTTACACATGACAACGAACTAACTGGATAAAATTTAGTGCACATTTACAGGTGCACCGATATCTATATGTCAGTTTTGAACCTATGAAAGATCAAATGAACCCTGCCCTTCGTTGATAGCATAAAGCAATTTCTTGTGCATAACCTCCTGCAACAATGTTCCAGGCATAGCAAAAGTCAGATTGAGAGACAATACAAAAGCTAATAAGAAGATACTCCAAGCAAAAGAACCAAACCTTGGTCGAGTACGGCGGAAGTTTAAGATAATTAGCACAAGTCATGACACTAGGTAAATCATCATCTGCAGTCTCCGTTGCTCCAGCTGCATTCGAAGTATTTGCCGCAGTGGAAGAGTGCTGCCAAAAATACAAAACGCAAAGCTCAAATAACATGATCACAGGAATACTGTGATTCTGCATCACAACAACATGCGTACCTTCCTAACGATAGTCAGCTTAGGATTTAAGGCAGACAGGCCACCAGGAGGAAGCCGAGGAGCGCCAGTCACAAACTGGCAGAAAGAATGCTGTTGCTCCGGGGTAAATTCTGTCATGATCTCAAGTAGCTACAAACCAACAGCAGAAACATCAGATTAATTTCCAAAATTCAGCACTAAGACTGCGAAGAAGAGATGTGCTCACATTGACAATGGCCGGACTCTTCGAGGTATAACCATGATCAAACTTTATATGTTCAACCAATGTCTCCGGCTGCATAACGAGATGTGTTTAGAAGAATAGAAGAAAAAAAAGATATGCCTGGAAAGAAGTTGAAGAGAACATTTACCTCCCAAAGTTCCCGACGACCGCAAATAAGATAATCAAGCTCTTGAGGAGAAAATATTTGGAGGGATGATATGTCAAATACCTGAATTGGAAAAATAAAGATCTTGTCAGAAATCTAATGAACAGCACTTGCCAGCAAATCAGAATCAGAAAGCTTAGAGAAATGAGATGACCTGATTAAATCCAGTTTTGAATGCGTCTACTTGACGCATTATTCCAGCCTTAACAGTAGCGTCCACCACCAATGAAATGTACTCTTCTAAGTTGTAAATGCTGACCTACAGAAAGTTAAGAGAACAAAGAGAAATCAAAAACAGAATTAGAAGGAAAAGCTGAAGTAGTGACAACACAAGAACCTGATCTGCTCCATCACGTACCACTGTATTTTCTTCTCCTTCCTTCAGAACATAATCAGGATAGCCAGGAAGAGTGAAATCTAAACATAAATCTTCAACAGAAGCACCACGGAAACATAAATCTTCTATTTGTTGATTGTTACTAGAGCAGGACTCCAAAAACCGCTTGCGCTCAACAAGAATTTGAAGCTCTTGCAATATCTTTCCGAACTCGGCATCAAAAGATAATATGTCGTACAAATCAAGTTCCTAGTAAAGCAAAAAATCTTTTTCTGTCAATATATAAAAAGGAAGAGAAAACATCTGAAAATGCTAAGCGCAACCAGAAGGTGGGAGAGGAAATTAGGATGGATCTAGTGCTAGCAGGTTCTTGTGCTTACTTGTCCAAGTATTAGTTTATAAAATGCTGTTGACAAAGGCAAATCGAGAAGCCTTCCATCTTGCAATGCTTTTGCCATGACTCGACCAACTAAACGGAAATAGTCAATAACTTTGAAGAATTTACTGCCCTCTGAAGAAGCAGTACTAGGTGGCCAAGGCTGAGGAAACAAGCCAAGAGGTGCTTGTATCAAGTTTCTGGCACCACCAGGTGAATTTGAATCAAGCTTCTTAGCTTCTAAAGTATCAGAACCATGTGGAGAATCAGATCTCCATAATCCCAAGCCAACCCTTTGCAGGTCATGACTTAAGAGGGTATAGAACTCCAAAGTTGGGCCAAGCCCAGTTCCAACTTCACCGAAGTATTCAACTTCAAGAACAGCCTTCTGGGTGGAGAACATTTCCATAACTTTGGCAGCAGAATCCAAGATACGGTTACGAGAAACACGAACTTTCTGGCGCTGCAATCTACCAACCCGGACTTCTCTTTCAGTTGCTGAATTATTATCACCCTGCTGTTGCTGAAGACGGTTCAATGCCCGCGATAACCCAAAAGCTGTGGAGTAAAAGTGTTGCCTTCTAGTTTCAAAAGGAAACAGAAATGGACAAGCTTTGGTCATCTGATAACACCAAGAAGGTAAGCTACCACTACAGAGTGCAAGAACATCCTGAATTTGACGAGCAAGCTTCGGTGTCAACTTACTGCTGACAAACTCCTCAGAAGGTACCTTAACTCCAGTTCCATATAGCCCATCCAGTGTGGCCACTTTCCCCTCTGCAAAATTATCACAGATTGCCTGCAATCTCAGGCGAGGAGATAACTGATTCAAGCCCTCCAATACACGCAACAGTGCTAAAATATTGTAAGTTTCAGTTGACTTCTCAAAATCACAAGGAAGTTCCCCTTGCAAAATGCTATCAAGAAGAGAAGTACGTTGCACTTCAGATGTAGCTCTGCAAGAATCTGAGTTGGAGGATTTCAGCACCGAAGCTGAACCTCTGACGGAGCCCTTATCCACTTCGTTATCAGCCTTCTGATATGTTATAGTGAATATATCACCCCAGAAATGGCTTCCATCATCATTAGGTAAATCAGCACCACCTAAGCTTTCTTCATCATCCTCATCATGAACTACTTGCTGTTGCATAGCTTGATACACGGTCAAATGCTTGCTAAGCTGCTTGCCACCAGTTGTAAATACCAATTTGTTTGAACGCTCATGTGCACTAGCTCCCAATGACAGGCCACGTCTATCTCGACTACCTCTGATACCATGACTACCTACAGAAGCAAGCCCAGCCATGGCAGCTGCAGCAAACGACATCGCACCCCGGGAGCTTGGTTTTCTAAGTTCAGTAGAACCTGCTCCCCTGCTACTAAATGTATCTCTTATGCTGGAACCAGACGAGAGCTGTGTCTGGTTATCATTTGCTACTGAGGCAATACTAGATTCATCAGCATCTGCCAGTTTTACATCATGCACATTCTCTGGAACACAGACAGGAAGACTCCCAGGTAGAACCTGATGATTTTCAACAAAATATTCAGTTTCCAATCAATCTCCACTATCCTAGACTTGCTCTTGCAGAAAACAAGAGATCAATAGAAGTAAATTGAGAATACTACCTCATGATCATCATCTTCGTCGTCTGAAACATCATCATCATCATCACCAATCATCAAACCGTCGTCAGCCTCGAAGGGAGATGCATCAAGCTCTTCGTCCTACATGTAGAAGACAGGATGTGTCATGCACATCGGTGTAAATGGTATCATAAATTATAACATTTTACACGACAAATCATGTACTCCCTCCGTCTCATGGAACTTGTCTGAGGTTTGTCAAAATTTGGATGTAACTAGATGCTATTTAGTGTCTAGGTACATCCAAATCTAGACAAATTTCAGACAAATTTCGTGGGACAGAGGGAGTACCAAGAATTTGAACAGCACTCTATTGAGGGAATTACTGAAAATGTAATCTAGTTTCCAATGCATGTGAGTACTTGTATGTGGTACTTACACCTAATTACACAGATATATCCAAATTGATAACTTAACATATAACAACAAAATTAAAATGCTTGATTTATATACAATTGGGAAATGAGTTGTATTGGTGAATGCTTGATTTATATACATATACAATTGGGAAATGAGTTGTATTGGTGGGTGCTTCCATTATCTTAAGTACTCAGCCCATGGAATGTACCATCACTCCTTGAGGTATGTGCCATTATCTAAATATTATTTATTGCATATGATGAGAGCCTCTACAGATCTCATGGCACATTCAATTATTAAGATAGTAGGAGCACCTAACCGTGTTTTCCCTACAATGGTTTTTACCTAGACATTGTCTTATCAAGTGAATCATTTGATACTGTAGAACATGAAGGAGATACATGTCAATTTGCAGGTCAAAAAGATTGATGTGAGCTCTCCTTGAGGTTTTTTTTTTGTAGCCAGCTTTAGCTAAGATGTAATTTTATTAAATCCACACAGGGTATCTGCAATGTAATTGGCATTAAATAATAATTTCATAACTTTATTAATTGTGTCGATCTCCCTTGACACTTGCACATCAAATTAAATAACGGAGGATTACAAACAATCATGAAACAGAAATCAACACCTGTAGGACAGTTGAATCACTAAAATCTACGTGGTCGTTGAGTAGTGGGGAGGCATATTACTAAACGAAGCATTTGCGGTCAAGGATGTGTATTAAATCTGAGGAACAGGCAAATTTTCAAAACAATGATTACTACTGAATTCTGTAAATAAAGGTAATAATGCCAAGTGATAATCAAACCTCTGAGCTACTTTGATCATCTGGTGGTTTGACTTCTGCATCTTTCTCGGAAGCAACTTTCCGGCGAGCGGCAGTCCTAGTATGTGGACCTTTTGGTTCATCCGGCGGCGATTTAACAACAGCTTTACCTTTTCCCTTCGATGTGTTTCTGCTCCCCTCCTGAGTGTCCTTCTTAGCTGCACAATCTACAGTAGCCAATGATTTTGACCTAGTTGAGGGTCGCCGAACAGATTGAGTTGACGAAGGGACTGGTGTTGTTGCACTAGGTGCCACAGATTCAGAATTTTTTCCAGATGACACTGCAGGATAAGATACTGACTCAGTACGCTGGATTCTAGGCCAGAGGAAATCTTCAACCGCTGCTAGACTTGCCAATGGATCAATGAGAACAATATTGGATGAATAATCCTTAAGTGTTTTTTCACCATGTGCTCGACATAAACGCAACTTCAAGGGCTGGGATAGAGCACTTAATCCAGAGGACGGACGAGATCCTCCAGAACTGGATGTCCTTCCAGAATGGCTAAGCACAACAGGGAAGCGTTCCAACGAAGACAGTGCACTTTGCAGTTTCTGAACTAAGAATGACATTGGAGTTTTATTCCCTATTGCGTCATTTGGAAGGGCAACATATATAAATGCTTTATATCGCCTGAGTGCCTGCTGACGCAACTTGGGTAGGTTTGCTTCGGAGACCTTTTCCTTTTCAAAGGTTCCACAAGACAAATAATTAAGCAATGCTGCAATAATTCCACTACCAATGAACTCAAACGTGGAAACTCCATCGCCCCTGCTAAGCTCAGACAATATTTCCGCTATAATGTTGTCTAACTGTTCTTCAACACTGCATAAGACATCAAAATCATCACCCCCTGGAGACTTTGATTTCCCTTTAGCTTTTGTTTTGACAGTGTCCACAGTGGTATTTAATTTCGTACAGAGACTCCTTAGCTTCAGAAGGTCATCAGTAACAGCAATATCAGTTGAGTTGGGGTCTGAAGGGAAGTACTTATCTTTGAATGACTTTGCACGATCACTAACTGAAGCACGAAGACTAGTATTTGGACCCTCTAGCGTGCTTGGTGGTGAATTGGCAATAACAGGATTGGAACCCTTTGGTTCATCCAAGGAATTATTATCAGTGTTCACAGTACTACTGCGACGGCGGCTCCGTCTTGAACGAGAAGATGTGCATGTACCAGAATCAATATCCTTTTCCCGTGGTGATACTTGAGAAAGCATAGGACTTGAGATTTCTAGGCATATAAGTAACTCTACAGCATGAACAACTCCTTCCCTCACAAACATCTTCGAAAATGTTCCAGGAAGCTTTTCCATCAGAATTTCCACTATCTGGAGAGCAGGGATGAGCACTTGTGGATCTTTCCAGGATAAAATGCCAGCTAAAAAGCTGCAATGATCAATATGCACGTTAGAGGAAACCAAAGGTACACATAAGCATACATAGAAGCAAGAAAGGCAATTTTGTATTAGAACCTGGATATGTTTGTTGTGCCAAGGAGAATTTCGATCATTTCAGCTGAGCTATAATACATTAGTTTTGCAATGACGGATAAGCATTTATGGCGTACTGATCCATTTACGCTGGAGCCATATACCTGGTATGGGGTAAACAATAATGTGTCAAATAGTAGGATTCAATATTGTCATCACCAGCAACCAAAATCAAACAATGCATCAGCAAGCCAGGGGACTGACCTGTGTCATTGTAGGTAATATGTCCATACCAAATTGCTGCAGAAGTTCAGGCTGATCATGCAATAACTTCTCCCTACCTGACACTGCGATGTCTATTGAACCAGACTCACTTTGCTTGCTAGAAGCAGGTCTCCTCACAGAAGAGCCTTTCATAAAAACATGGGAATGTGCTGGTAAAGAAATGATTCCAGCAGGTAGAGGAGGAAGCAATGCATCAGCAAGGTTCACAATCTCATACATCTGTGTTACAATAGAATATGTTAGCACAATATGCATATGGAATGGGCCTGTGAATTAACATGTAATAACAACTATAAAATAGTTTGCAGCTTTTTGAAGTAAAAATGCTAGTGCAGCTGAGTACAGACTAGCTGTAACCCATACAGATAAAATAACCACTGTTTGCAAAATGAGAGCATATATTTTTGGTTTCCAATGACTTGGTCCTTATATTTTCAGAATAAGCTGATAAATATAGAATCTAGACAGGCATTATAAACAAAAAGAAAAGGGAAGCAGCCATGCTCCAAGTGGGCTATGTGTTTGGCGGACACCCAGCACTTGCCTAGCACATAGCACTTTTCAAAACCTTGGTCGAGATCAAACGAACATTGCGAATTCCAAGAGTTCAAGACGAGCCCCCAGCTCAATCTGCCATGTTTGTTGACTGCTATAGCTTGCAGGACTTCACAGACAGCAGGAACACATAAACATTGGTCGAAATATTCTTGCCTATTCTGTTTAAAATCTTGAATTGTGTGCACTATCTATGTTCTGAACTCTGAAAATCTTAACTTGTAACTGCACCGTAAGAGCTACAGCCAATGAGCATCCAGCATGGAAATTCCCTCTAAATTCTAAAAAAACGTTTAATTTTCATGCCATCGATGTTCCAAAGATTGATAGAATACAAACCTGAAATGTATTCATACTTGAGTGAATTTGACATTCAAAAAAAAGGATCACTTGAGAACTTAGCCAGTAAAACAACAATGAAACGAATTTACCAATCAGCATACATCGTTAAAATTAAATGGTAAGTAGCTATAATCTAGCCCAGAGTTGGTATTTTTGGGGTTGATAATGGAAAGGTAATGTAATTTTCATGAAGCAATATTCACCTGATCAGCTGGCCTTGTTAAAGTGGGGGACACAGTTGTACCAGCAACCAACCCAGAGCCTGAAAGGATATCTTTAAGTGTGCCGCTAATTCCATGGAGGAGGAGCGTTTTAGCTGCCAATGGAGATCCACTTGCGCATATTGAAAGAAGACGAATTACTCCCTTCAAGGATATGATCCAAAGTTAGCAAACTTACCATCAATCATAAATAATACTATAGTATAGTAATAAAAGGAAAAATTGAAGCATACTGTATATGTCAATGTACTCAGTGATGCTTGGCCCGCTGAGTTGCTAACAGATACTAAGCCAGCAGCTTGCGCAACCAACCCATGATTGCACAACTCATCTAGTTTCTCTGGAGATGAGGCAAACGCTTCTGCTATACGAGTCAGGCAAACGGAAGCATGTTCCAGCACCTGGAATTAACCGAGACGGAATATCAGCACCTTAAGAACAGATGGCATCATCGTAAAGTCAGGGTTGGAAACATCAATCGTACTTTTGCATCATGGTAGTTCAGAAGATTTGTTAACAGTGGAACAGCTTCCATTACAAAATCTGAGGCATCGGAAGGAAGCTTCCTACACATATTAGCAGCTGTAGATAACGCAACTCTCTGTATACATTCCACCAAAGAAACAACAGTGAGTAATATATTAATATTTTAAAAAGTAGAACACTCTGTAATTGAGAGTAATAAAAGTAAATGATGTACGATAGAAGGATGTGATGTCACAAAATATCATTTCTCAAGTTTTAAATGCTGCAAAGAAACTGAAGTGTTGAAAATATTAAATGCTGGAAGAACTTAAAGTATTCAGCAAAATTACTTGAACACCCGTGGAGAAGAAGTCGAGATATGATAGCACTGCCATTAGTGCACCAGCACGCAAACAGGCAGTTGGATGCTCCTGGGATATCTTCTTAAGAGCTTGTAAGGACTAAACAAACCAGAAAAGGAGTAAGTAAATGTTAGTGCATCAAGTCATCAAAAGCATTCATACAAATATGCAAAAGGCATGTGTAGTATATTTCACACAATGATACCCCCTCCGGCCCAAATTAATTGGCGCAGCTGAGGAGTACATTTGTACTAGACATAGTATATGGCCACGTCAATTAATTTGGGCTGGAGGGGGGTAGAATATTTGTGCAGTATTTAAAACAAAAGTACGAGACAAGGAAACTCATGAATCTAAAGCGCCACCAAAGCATTCCAATATCAAAAGCAAACAAAGTAATTCAAGCGTCCTAGGTGATAGTACTGATAGTGGTAGACTGATCAGTTACCTATTGCAGACCCTCAACTAACTTCAATAGCACAAAGGGATCACAGAGGATGTGAAACACTTCCAAGCAAATGATATTGAGTTAAATGGCACAGTTTTGAATTAGACCCAATCACCCAAGAAGACTACCGTCTGGCCATACCATATCAACATGATAGGAAGGCAAAAAAACAAAGCCAGAAACCGGATACAGGAATCTTATCATCTGATTTCCACCCACTTTTGTAGTCTTCCATAGCTGTGAAATAGGACCATGACGCAAAAACAATTCATATGAACACAATGTACAGATAGCTAAACTCATCATGCACAAATAGCTGAATTGGCATAGCAAAACAATGCTAGATGGCACTGATCTGAAGGAAGATCTAGGTGGTCACCTACACGGACGACAGGAGGACTCTGCCGTGACTCGTGCCTAGAAGGTCTTCCAAACGGCAAATGAGGTCTTCCATTGCTCAACCAAGCATAACCCTTAAGAAATCGATGCCCTTCTATAGATTTGAGTAATGCGGTGAGGATACGAGTCCTCATACAGCATAAAATCTCTCCGTGTCCATGAGAGAGCCCCAACTCCTTAAGGCTGTAAGACATCACATGTAATGGGCCACCATGGGCCTTCGCTAGACTATCAGGTCATCCTTCCTCTACCTTTTCTTTCTTCATGTGTCTCCTTTCCTCAGCTTCTTCCTCTCAAAGCAGCCAGCTGCCAGATCCTAGGCAACCACTCAGGCGCTACGCGATCACTCACCTCACCTCCTGAACTAGAAGTACTCCCTCTGTCCCATGAAAGATGTCTCATATTTGTCTAAATTTGAATGTATCTAGACACTAAATAGTTTCTAGATACATCCAAAATAAGATAAATCTAGGACATCTTTCGTGGGACGGAGAGAGTATTCGATATTCACCAAGTGACAATCGAATACTTTAGTCTGACAATCAATTCCCCATTGCTAATTGCTTTTACACCATGGTTTTTTTCTTTTTACACCACGGGGTCCAAATTTAACCATATCTGAACCCAGGCTTTCATCCTTGCTTTGCCAACTTGGGCTAACATACAGCTGCTACAATTGGACCTCGAACAGTATACGATGCATCATTCAAGAAATCAACTCACGTGCGGATTAAATGGGCAAACAAAGATTGCTCATGGCATGGCAGCCATGACTTCAAACATTTATAATAAAGAACTGTGTACATAACCTTTGGCATATACATATGTTCATTCTAGCAATCAAATGGGAAAAGCCAAGGCTATATATATAACTAACTACTCATCATTAAGTCCAAATATTATAAATGGCTTGCAACCCTTAAGATTGTAAACGTGTGTGATGTGTATGTTAATATTCCTTCTACAGGCAAAATAATCATGTATACAATAAACAAGGATGGTTCGCTAAGCAATGATATAGATCAGGCAACGCGACAAAGAAGAAGCATGTACTACTAGTTAGAAAGCCAATAATGCGCAAATGCCCACCTGCTCCGCAAGGTCCATGTATTCGATGGTGAGGAGGCGGGCGCAGAAGCACGCGACCGCGCCGTAATGCACGACAGAAGAGCACGAGGACGGGAGCACGTCGCAGAGGTGGGTGAGAGCCCGCGCCGCGAGCAGCATGATGTCGGGGTTGCTCTCGTGGTTGAGCAGCCCCACGAGGACGGGCACGAAGGAGTCGACCGAGAAGCCCGCGAGCGAGTCCTCGGTGCCGATGGACAGCATCTCGCAGAGCTGCGTGAGCGCCTCCACCTGCCGCCCCTCCTCGCCGTCGGCGCGGAGGCCCGCGAGCATGCCCTTCATCCGGGCCCCCTGCGGCCCGGTCATGGACGAGGAGGAGGCGGCCGCCGCGGCGGCCGAGAGTGCGGACGCCGGGAGCATGTCGTCCAGCCCCGCCCCGAGCTTGCGCAGCAGGCCCTGCAGCGCGCTGCTGGCGGAGGTGAAGCCGTGGGGGAAGGCCCCCGCGGCGTCGTCGTCGTCGTCGTCCATGCTGGCGAAGCTCAGGCCCAGCATCCGCTCCGCCTCGCGCAGGCGGGAGGTCTCGGAGGGCTCCGGGTGCTGCGGCGGCTGCTGCTGCTCCTTGCCCTTGTCGGCGTTGGAGGCGCGGCCGCGGCGGCGGGGCGGGGGGTTGTTGTCGTCCATGGGAGGGTGAGGGGTCGGGGTGGCGGCGGAGGCGGAGCGACGGGCGCGTGGAGTTGGGGTGGCGGCGGTGGGGCTAGGGTTAGGGTTGGGTCGGGAGCGCTTGGAGGAGCGGGTGGAGGAGGAGGTGGAAGACGACGAGGCTTCCGCCCGCTTGCGGCTGCGCGTTTCCATACACGAAGGGAGGCGGGGAGGCGGCGGCCGCCTCGAGCGAGGCGGCGGCGACGGCGGCGGCGGCGGCGGCTAGCAGTGGATGGGCGGCGGGGGAGAGGGCATCGATGGAGGGGATGGATTGGCGATCGGCGGAGATCTGGGTGGGGATTTTGTTGAGGACGGAGGGAGGGAGGCGGTGGGGATTTGTTTTTTTTTTTCTGATATGGTTGGGGATTTGTTGACGTGGCGACGTGAGATAGAGACCCGCCCGGGGCTCTCTTGGTCTTGGGCTGCACAAGTGTTCCGCTCTGTCCACGAGCCGTGCCGTGCATAAAAACCAAAACCCACAAAGACAATACATAAAACTGAGAATGGTTTTTCGCGTGTAAGTTTCGAAAAAACAGATTACTCCTTCTTGCCTATTATCCACGTACTACCTCTGTCTATAAATAGATGTCTGAGATTTATCTAAATCTGGATGTATCTAGACGCTATTTAGTGTCTAGATACATCCAGATTTAGTCAAACCTCATGTACAATACTTTCTCTGATTCTATATTAGTTGTCACAGATTCAAAAAATTGTCTAGATATCAAAAGATTTTCACGCGCTCGTTCGCGGAGATCCTTGCCTCGCGGCCTTCTTATACCCCCTCTCCCCCAAGGCTTTTCTCATCACCTCCTCGCGCCACATCTCCTCTCTGGGTCGGTGTTTCCGCTGCTTGAGCAAGGGCCACAAGAGGTAGGACTATCGTGACCCGGTGAAGTGTCAGCGCTGCTACAGGTCGGGGCACTCCTCCTTGGACTGTAAAGCGTTTCCCTCTTCACCTCGTCCTCTCCCTGCTAAATCTAAATCAAATCGTGTGGCTCCTTGTTTATTTGATAGCATGGATCACCGCGACCTCTCCCCAATCCTGGAGGAGCCGGAGTTCGATCGTGTGTCTGCGTTCCGAGCGAGGGAGATGTTGCCAGGCGGAGGGAATGGTGACTTCGTGTTCACCCCTAACATTGACGATATGTTCCCTCAAAGGACATATTATCTTGATGTCTACCTCCCTCAGGTAGATATATGGGGCGCTTTGATAAACTTGCTTATGCTTTTCGGTTCCCTTTCGCTCTCAATCCGGACACAGCCATCCGAAGGGCTACCTTTCAGCTTGCTCCAGATATTTCTATTCTTCTCGCACCTTCCTCCCAGGGATCTGCTCTCGCTATTTTCTACAGCGGAGCGGAGAGGGAACTTTGCCTTGGAGAAACCTTTGTTCAATGGGGGAAATAGATTATGTTGTCTCATTTGTCCCACATAATTCCACGGAATACAACTTCGACTACTCTGTGGGGTTCCTTGCTTCGATTTTTATCTATCGTTTTTCAATGGAGCAGTGGACTGAAAAATCCATTGCTAAAGTGGTTTCTCCCTTCGGTTCCCTTGTGGTTGTTGATCCTGTTTACTTCTCCGACAATGACTTTAGCACTATTTCCATCGTCCACCATGTGGAATGCATCAGCAAGATCCCGATACTCCTTGTGGTCAAGGAGGGAGGTCACGGCAAGCTCACTTGGATTGATGTAGTTGGATTTTTAGATCTCTCCCTCCCGCCATCCCCACCACCATCTCCACCCCTTCCTCCGGCGTCGGGGTTTATCCCTGTCTTATCTTCCTCTTCTGACTATAACTCCTTGGCAGGCTTTTCTGAGGACACGCTTTCTGACCACGCAAGTCCTCGTAGATCGTCGGTCACAGTTCTTCGTGGCCCGGGCGGGTCTCTTCATCTATTCTTGCCTCGCAGGACGTCGGCGAGCACGTCTACCCTTCGGAGGAGGCACTGATGACGGTGCCAGAGGAAATTACACTGGCCCCGACCTTCCCGGGGCAGGCAGGTGAAACTGCCATTGGCGAGCAGACTCCATGAAAGAACAGAGATGGTAAACCTAGAGAGGGTGAATAGGTTTCTACAAATTTTAATTATTTTTTTGCAGTATTAGGCTTTGCGGAATATAAATGTGAGCCTAATACAAACTGGGTGAGGCAACCTAGATGATAATACAAGTAAATCAAGCACGAAGGCTCTCACAGGATATATATCACAATAAAGAGATTGGTTATGAATAACCGAAAGCACGCGGAGACGAAGATGTATTCTCATGTTCCCTTCCTTTGCAAGAAGGTGCGTCACATTTGGAGAGGTGGGGTTCCCACGAAGGATTTCCCAGCACCACGAAGGCTCACCTTATTCTTCGAGCCTATCCCATGAAGGAATAGCTCTTTCACTTGTGGTAGACTTTGAGGCAGCCTCCAAACCTTCACAATCCTTGTCGGAGCAAATCCACAGCCTGGATGCTTCCGGACGATTTTTCCCACCTAGGGTTTAAACCCTAGAGAGAAAGTCTCTTGAAGAATACAAGGGGGACAAGATTTGGCTCGGTGAGACTATAGATCAAGACCTCCTCCAGCTATTCCCCGGAGGGATTTAAGTTTGAGTGGAGGAGGAGGGAGATCTAAAGCTTTTTCGTGTTTACAACAATGGAGTATGAGAGAGAGCTCAAGAACAGAGTATAGTGTAGTGCCTAACTGTTCTGAGGTAGGTGAAGGGGTATATATAGTCCAAGTCGAAATCCAGTCGTTAGGGAAGTGTCCAGCTCAGCATCATGTCGAAGTGGTCGGTCTGCTAGGCCAGGCGCCGGACCAGCCGGTGGCACATCCGATGCGCCGGGTGATACGTCCAATTTGCATCACTATTTTGTATCATAATTTGCTGTTATTCATTGATATATTTCATATTGGGACACAATACTTATGTTATTTCATCTATTTTGCATGTTTCATCATTATTGGAGGATCAAGCACCGGAGCCGGGATTCTGCTGGAAAAAGCACCATCGAACGCAATATTTCGGAAGATCAAGCGTGGAAGGGAATTTCACGTAAATTCCTATTTTTCCAGATGACGGAGGGAGCCGAAAGGGGAAGAAGAGAGGAGCCCTTGTGGGCCCGAGACCATAGGGCGGCGCGGCCCATGGCCCGGCCGCGCCACCCTATGCTGCGGGGGCCCACGGCCCCTTTCGCCTCCTTTTCTTCGCGTACTCCTTCGTCCCGAAAACCTAAGCCACGAGAGAGGACCTCACGAGGGGTTACGGCCGCCTGCGCGGGCGGAGAACACCGGAGAGAAAAGAGCTCTCCGGCGGGCAGGAATCCGCCGGGGAAATTCCCTCCCGGAGGGGAAATCGACGCCATCGCCATCGTCATCGAGCTGGACATCATCTCCATCATCATCATCATCATCTCCACCATCTACACCGCCATCACCACCGCTGCACCTCGTCACCGCTGTAACAATTCGGGTTAAATCTTGATTGTTTGATAGGGGAAACTCTCCCGGTTTATTCTATACTTGTTGTAGATGCTATTGAGTGAAACCATTGAACCAAGGTTGATGTTCAGATTGTTATTCATCATCATATCACCTCGATTGTATTCCATATGATGTCTCGTGTGTAGTTCGTTTAGTTCTTGAGGACATGGGTGAAGTCTAAATGCTAGTAGTGAATTATGGTTGAGTAATATTCAATGTTATGATATTTAAGTTGTGGTGTTATTCTTCTAGTGGTGTCGTGTGAACGTCGACTACACGACACTTCACCATTTATGGGCCTAGGGGAGTGCATCTTGTATTCGGTTGCTAATTGCGGGGTTGCGGAGTGACGAAACCTAAGCCCCCGTTAGTATATCGATGCGGGAGGGATCGCGGGATCTCGAGTTTTAAGGCTGTGGTTAGATTTATCTTAATTACTTTCTTTTAGTTGCGGATGCTTGCAAGGGGTATAATCACAAGTATGTATTAGTCCTAGGAAGGGCGGTGCATTAGCATAGGTTCACCCACACAACACTTATCAAAACAATGAAGATTATTAAACCACATGAAGCGAAAGTACTAGACTAAAATCCCCGTGTGTCCTCGGGAACGTTTGGTCATTATAAGTAAACAAACCGGCTTGTCCTTTGTGCTAAAAGGATTGGGCCACTCGCTGCAATTATTTCTCTCGCATTTTACTTACTCGTACTTTATTCATCTGTTACATCATAACCCCTTGAATACTTGTTTGCGAGCATTTACAGTGAATCTTTCATCGAAACTGCTGCCAACACCTTCTGCTCCTCGTTGGGATCGACATTCTTACTTATCGAAGATACTACGATACACCCCCTATACTTGTGGGTCATCAAGACTATTTTACAGGCGCCGTTGCAGGGAGTGAAGCGCTATTGGTAAGCGGAATTGGTAAGGAAAACCTTTACTTGTTTGTGCTGATTTTATTTCACTTTCTTGCTATAAATCATTATGGAGAGATCTTCTCTTCAATTTCTATTTGGGAAATCTACTACTACGCAACGGTAGTGGATGAAGCGCCAGGTGAGGAAGTAGTACCATATAAAATACCTATGAAAATTATTGAACGTGTTATGGATAACCGCTATGAAGGGGATGGAGCTGTCCATCTCGGTGATCATTTATTGTTTTTGCATGAATTATGCGGGTTATTCAAATGTGCGGGTATTTCTATGAATGAAGTTAGAAAGAAACTATTCACTATATCGTTGTCCGGTAAGCGGCGCATTGGTATAAATTCTTGAAGAATGGTGATTCTATTGATTGGGAGGACATTGTGCCATTATTTTATTCCAAATTTTATCCTCCAAGTGAAATTCACAAAGATCGGAACCGCATATATAATTTACTGGCCTCATGATGGAGAGAGTATTGCCCAAGCTTGGGGAGATTGAAGTCTTTAATGCTCAAATGCCCTATTCATGAGCTTCCCGGTAATGTTATTATTGATAATTTCTATGCAAGACTTTCTTTTCAAGACAAGACCTTGCTGGATACTTCTTGTTCTGGATCATTTACACGCAACAAAGAAGAGTTTAAAAGGGACCTTCTTGATCGGATCCAAGAAAATATTGAAGGATGGGAGAACGACAAAGATAGATAATCAGGTATAATTTATGATTATAAATGCATTGAAGCTTTTATGGATACTGATAAATTTCGTAATATGAGTGCTACATATGGTCTTGATTCCCAAGTTGTTGCAAATCTTTATAGAGCTTTTGCCTCTCATTATGAACTGCCTAAGAAGAATTTTGATAAGTATCATGAACCGTATAAAGATAAAGTTGATTCATCCGTAAACAAATGTGTAGTGATTGAAACTGTTGATAATGTTATTCTCGAAGCTTATATTGAAAAAACTCCTTTCCCTGCTAAAATGAAGGAGTACTCTGTCATATCTAGTGCGGTTAATAAAAGTGAAAAGAAACCTAAAGAACTCTGAAGAACAAATTAAAATTGAACTTCTTTGTTGCAATAGTTAAAGATCTTGTGACTGAAAATGTGGAGGATGGTCATATGATTTTCACGTGAAGATGCTTCTAATATTGTTTCACATCCTAATAAATCCAAACAAGTTAGTGTTCCTATGCTATCTGTTAGAATTGGTGATCATTGCTATTATGGTTTATGTGATATTGGTGCAAGTGTTAGTGCTATTCCTTATGAGCTTTACACGGAGATTATGCACGAAATTGGTTCTTGTGAACTTGAAGATATTGATGTGGTTATTCATCCGGCTAATAGAGAAACTATTTCTCCAATTGGTATTGTTCGAGATGTGGAAGTTCTATGTGGTAAGATTAAATATCCTGTCGACTTTTTGGTACTTGGTTACTGCTTGCTAGTGATCATTGTCCTATCATTTTTGGTAGACCTTTTCTAAATACTTGTGGAGCTATTATAGATTGTAAGAAAGAGAAAATTTTGACTAGATTTCTCTGGTGAACCTTATGAATTTAATTTTTCTAAATTTACCAAAACTCCTTATAAAGCTGACTTGCCTAGTAATGATTTTAAAATGGAGCGAGTGTGCATCTATTGTTCTTGTTCCTAATAATCCTTTGCGGCAACATTTGGAGAATAGTGAAAGTGAAGCTTTTAGGAAAGAAAGAGATGAGCTTGAGGAAATTTTTCTTCGCCAACCTATTCTCAAGCATGATTTACCGGTGGAAGATTTGGGTACAACACCGCCACCAAAGGAAGATCCTGTTTTTGATTTAAAGCCTTTACCTGATAATCTTAAATATGCTCATATTGATGATAAGAAAATATATCCTGTTATTATTAGTTCTAAGCTTTCAGAGATTGAGGAAGAAAGGTTATTGGAAATATTGAAGAAACACCGAGGAGCTATTGGCTATACTCTTGATGATTTGAAAGGGATTTCTCCTTCTATTTGCCAACATGCTATTAATATGGAAGAAGATGCAAAGCCTGTTGTTGAACATCAACGTCGTCTAATTCCTAAGATGAAGGAAGTGGTAAGAAACGAGGTATTAAAACTCCTTGAAGCCGGTATTATATATCCTATTGCTGATAGTAGATGGGTTAGTCCTGTGCATTGTGTTCCTAAGAAAGGAGGAATGACTGTTGTGCCTAATGATAATGATGAGCTTATCCCTCAAAGAATAGTTGTAGGGTATAGAATGTGCATTGATTTTCGAAAAGTTAATAAAGTTACTAAGAAAGATCATTACCCTTTACCCTTTATTGATCAAATGCTAGAAAGGTTATCTAAAAATACTCATTTTTGCTTTCTTGATGGTTATTACGGGTTTTCACAAATTGTTGTTAAAGCTAAAGATCAAGAGAAAACTACATTTACTTGTCCTTATGGAACTTATGCTTATAGGCGTATGCCTTTTGGTTTATGTAATGCTCCTGCTACTTTTCAAAGATGCATGTCTGCTATTTTTCATGGTTTTTGCGAAAGTATTGTAGAAGTGTTCATGGATGATTTTTCTGTCTATGGAAATTCTTTTGATAATTGCCTGCGAAACCTCGATAAAGTTTTGCAGAGATGTGAAGAAACTAACCTTGTTCTTAATTGGGAGAAATGCCACTTTATGGTTAATGAAGGAATTGTATTGGGACATAAAATTTCCGAGAGAGGTATTGAAGTTGATAGAGCTAAAGTTGAAGCAATTGAGAAGATGCCCTATCCGAGGGATGTTAAAGGTATTCGTAGTGTTCTTGGTCATGCTGGGTTTTATAGGAGATTTATTAAAGATTTCTCTAAAATTTCAAAGCCTCTTACTAATCTTCTTCAAAAAGATGTACCTTTTGTTTTTGATGATGATTGTAAGGAATCTTTTGAAACTCTAAAGAAAGCCTTAACAAGCTGCTCCCGTAGTCGAACCTCCCGATTGGAATTTGCCTTTTGAAATTATGTGTGATGCTAGTGATTTTGCTTGTAGGCGCTTGTTCTTGGACAACGAGTAGATAAAAAATTATATGTTATTCATTATGCTAGTAAGACTCTTGATGCTTGCTCAAAGAAATTATGCTACAAGCTGAAAAGGAATTGCTAGTCTGTAGTCTTTGCTTGTGATAAGTTTAGACCCTATATCGTTGATTCGAAAGTTACAATTCATATCGATCATGCTTGCAATTAGATACCTTATGACACGGAAAGATGCTAAGCCAAGGCTTATTAGATGGGTACTTCGTTGCAAGAATTTGATTTACATATTATAGATAGGAAAGGTGCTGATAATCCTGTTGCTGATAATTTGTCTAGATTGGAAAATATTGCTTACGATCATGTTCCTGTTAATGATAGTTTTCCAAATGAACCATTGGCTGTAATAAAGGTGAGCTCGCGAGAGAGCCCTTGGTATGCAGATTACGCTAACTTTATTGTTTCGAAGTATTTGCCTCCAACCTTTTCAGCTCAGCAAAGGAGGAAATTCTTTTATGACTTGAGGCATTATTTTTGGGATGACCCACACTTATATAAAGAAGGAGTGGATGGTATTATGCGGAGATGTGTTCCTGAATATGAACAACAGGAGATATTGAATAAATGTCATGGTAGTGTTTATGGAGGACATCACGTTGGAGATAGAACCGCGCAAAAGGTTCTACAATCAGGCTTTTATTGGCCAACACTCTTCAAAGATGCAAGGAAATTTATTTTATCTTGTGATGAATGTCAAAGAGTTGGTAATATCTCCAGGCGCAATGAAATGCCTATGAATTATACTCTTGTTATTGAACCATTCGATTGTTGGGGATTCGACTTTATGGGTCCTTTCCCCGCTTGGACGGTAACACTCATATACTTGTCGCTGTTGATTATGTTACTAAATGGGTAGAAGCTATACCTACAAAAAGTGTTGATGGTGAGACCTCTATAAAAATGCTTGTAGATGTTATATTTCCTAGATTTGGAGTACCTAGATATATTATGACTGATGGAGGTTCTCATTTTATTCATGGAGGTTTTAGAAAAACTCTTGCTAAGTATGGTATTAATCATAGAATTGCTTCTGCTTATCACCCTCAAACTAGTGGTCAAGTCGAATTATCAAATAGAGAGATTAAAGCTATCCTGGGTAAGACTGTTAATAAATCTAGGAAGAATTGGGCTAGCAAACTGAAAGAAGCACTATGGGCTTATAGAACTGCTTATAAAAATCCCATGGGAATGTCACCTTATAAAATGGTTTATGGAAAAGCTTGTCATTTACCTTTAGAACTAGAGCACAAAGCTTATTGGGTCGTTAGAGAACTAAATAAAGATCCTAAATTAGCCGGTAATAAGAGGTTGTTGCAATTAAGTTCTCTAGATGAATGGAGAAGTGAAGCTTATGAAAATGCTAAACTCTTTAAAGAAAAAGTTAAGAAGTGGCATGATAGAAGGATCATTAAAAGAGAATTTAATGTTGGAGATCAAGTTCTATTGTATCGGTCTCGTCTCGGATTCTTTGCGGGAAATTACTCTCGAAGTGGGAAGGACCATATGTTGTTGAGGAGGTGTATCGTTCAGGAGCAATTAAAATTAGCTCTCTCCAAGGCAATGCCACACAAGTGGTAAATGGACAAAGACTCAAGCATTATATCTCGGGTGATTCTTATAATGTTGATGTTGATATTATTCAAGTGGAAACACCGGAGGCTTTCATCAAAGGACAAATTGACAGTCCGCCAGAACTGGACTTTGAATAGGTAACAGTACAGGTAATAAAAAGTCCGCGTTTACCTTTCCGAACATTATTTTTGCAGTTTTTAGAAAATATGAAAAATTACGGAATCGAAACGGAGTGGAAAAGACGCGCGAAGGCCTGTCACCACAGGCCGGCGCGGGCCCCACCTCGGCGCGCCGACCTATGGTGACAGCCCCTCGGCGTCCCGTTTCCACTCGTTTTCGGCCTGGAACCTTCCTTTTGTCGTAAAAATATTCGCTATATAATCCCCCGGACCCCTGGAGGTCCGTAATATCGTTTTCCCGTCGTGTTTTGTTTCGAGCTGTTTTCTGTCAGATTCGTTTTGATCTAGAAGCACCATGGCCTCCAACAACAAGGACAAGGAACCTTTGAAGGAAAATATTCAAGACCCGGAGCTGAAGAAAGAAGACGCAAGAGAGGATGAGGAAGAAGTGGAGGAAGCTCCGCAGGAACACCAGCAAGCCACCGTTGCAAGTATTGGCGTTATATCAAATCCATCCAACGTCAAGAGGAGTGCACGAATCGCTACCGGAGGAGCGGTTCCACGTCATTACTTGGCTCCAAGGACATCATCTCCGAGCAATTACAACCCTTACCGCAATCTAATCTACGATCGTCAAACTGAAAGGACCTCCAAGGTAGTGTTGCCAAGTAATTGGGATATAAATCGTTCTGACAATGCAGGAGATATGAAATCTGAAGGCTGAAGGATGGGGAAACAATTCTAAGAGTTGGGATTCACCACCGGACATGATTATGAGCCGCGTTGAGCACAACTCGGAGATGATTCGCAACCTCACCTATGAGATTGAAGGTTTACAGGAGCTTGTCAGGAAGCTTGTCAAGAAGAATCCATCACCATCATCACCGAAGGAGTAATTCATCATCGGTATTGGCATCCCCTTGGTTTGTTCCAAGCTTGGGGGAGTGCCGCGGTATCACATCATCACCACCTTTATCTTTTACTATTAAAGTAGCGTCATATCATGAGTAGGGAAGTTATCATATGGAATAGTATGCAATGTGGAAGTATCTCTCTTAGTTAGTTATCTATGTATCCGTTGGTGTGAGTTATCGTTATGGAATATTAATGAGAAGTCTTATCATTTACTTTTTGCACACCTTATTTTAGTTTGCAATCTCCATTATATGATTACTCTTGACATGAGTATTGATATCACTTTGGGAGCATCAAGTAAATCTATTTGGTTTTGGCAAACTTAGCATTGGTCAATAGCAACAACATCTTGATGTTTAGTAGAAGAGAGAAATACACTTAGATATACTACTCTATTATCTCTATGCTTAGTATTCTGAAGTTAAAATTGCTTGTGCTTATGAGAAAGATGCATGATTGTTCTATCATATGTATATTTGTTTGTTTCCCTCAACCTTTATGCTTGCTATCAAACCTTGCTAGCCAAAGACCTGTATCGAGAGGGAATGCTTCTCATACATCCATAACCTTAGACCAAACCTATGCCATTTGTGTCCACCATATCTACCTACTACATGGTATTTTCTGCCATTCCAAGTAAATACTTCATGTGCTACCTTTAAATAATTCAAACTATACTACTCCTTATTTGTGTCAATGTTTAATAGCTCATGAGGAAGTATGTGGTGTTTTATCTTTCAATCTTGTTGGGCAACTTTCACCAATGGACTAGCGGCACATCCGCTTATCCAATAACTTTGCAATAAGAGCCGGCAACGGGATTCCCGAGTCCCAAATTAATTAATCAAAATAGACACTCCTCCATGGTTTGTGATTGTTGGACGGCACCCGAAGGATTCGGTTAGCCATGGCTTGAGAAAGCAAAGGTGGGGAGGAGTGTCAACATAATAAAATAAAAATAAAAAAGGCACTCCTTCATGGTATGAGATTGTTGGCAGGCACCCGAGGATTCGGTTAGCCATGGTTTGTGAAAGAAAGGTTGGAAGGAGTGCCACACAAAAACAAAAATAAAATGGGAGCCGCTCTTTGAGAGTTTGTTTGGCAAGGGGGTTAGAGTGCCCGCTACCATTCGTTGACAACAACAAACACCGCTCAAAATCTTACTTTTATGCTCTTTATATGATTTCAAAACTTGAAAAGCTCTAGCACATGATTTAATCCCTGCTTCCCTCTGCGAAGGGCCTATCTTTTACTTTTATGTTGAGTCAGTAAACCTATTTCCTTCCATCTCAAGCAAGCAATTGAGTTGTTGTGAACCAATCATTTATGCTATGATTCAGTTGATCATGTCTTTTATACTTTCTTGTTTAGTACCAATTTTATCTGGATGAATATGACTTTGAAGTTATCAATGATTATGAAGAGATTGTCATGTTTAAATATGTAGGCTCAGCTATAAATTCTAATATGAAAGCTTTGCTTAGAAGTACAATCCGTTAGTAGTTCTCTGACCAAGAACAAAGTTTGCCATCACCAATTATGATTTCTTATGCACCTTTACTTGTGATTTCTCTATACTTATTTCGAGATGAGTTATATGAGGAAGTTGTTTACTAGAATGTCTTGTGTGAATGAATATGATGCTTCTTGTCCGTATTTTATTTATCGACTCTTCACTCCATAAACATGTGGTCTTGTTTATCGAGCTCGGTTCGCTTGGGGACAAGCGAGGTCTAAGCTTGGGGGAGTTGATACGTCCAATTTGCATCACTATTTTGTATCATAATTTGTTGTTATTCATTGATATATTTCATATTGGGACACAATACTTATGTTATTTCATCTATTTTGCATGTTTCATCATTATTGGAGGATCAAGCACCGGAGCCAGGATTCTGCTGGAAAAAGCACCGTCAGAACGCAATATTTCGGAAGATCAACTGTGGAAGGGAATTTCACGTAAATTCCTATTTTTCCAGATGACGGAGGGAGCCAGAAGGGGAAGAAGAGAGGAGCCACTGTGGGCCCAGACCATAGGGCGGCGCGGCCCATGGCCTGGCCGCGCCACCCTATGCTCTGGGGGCCCCACAGCCCCTTTCGCCTCCTTTTCTTCGCGTACTCCTTCGTCCCGAAAACCTAAGCCACAGAGAGGACCTCACGAGGGGTTACAGCCGCCTCTGCGGGGCGGAGAACACCAGAGAGAAAAGAGCTCTCCGGCGGGCAGGAATCCGCCGGGGAAATTCCCTCCCGGAGGGGGAAATCGACGCCATCGCCATCGTCATCGAGCTGGACATCATCTCCATCATCATCATCATCATCTCCACCATCTACACCGCCATCACCACCGCTGCACCTCGTCAACGCTGTAACAATTCGGGTTAAATCTTGATTGTTTGATAGGGGAAACTCTCCCAGTTTATTCTATACTTGTTGTAGATGCTATTGAGTGAAACCATTGAACCAAGGTTGATGTTCAGATTGTTATTCATCATCATATCACCTCTGATTGTATTCCATATGATGTCTCGTGTGTAGTTCGTTTAGTTCTTGAGGACATGGGTGAAGTCTAAATGCTAGTAGTGAATTATGGTTGAGTAATATTCAATGTTATGATATTTAAGTTGTGGTGTTATTCTTCTAGTGGTGTCGTGTGAACGTCGACTACACGACACTTCACCATTTATGGGCCTAGGGGAGAGCATCTTGTATTCGGTTGCTAATTGCGGGGTTGCCGGAGTGACAGAAACCTAAGCCCCCGTTAGTATATCGATGCAGGAGGGATCGCGGGATCTCGCAGTTTAAGGCTGTGGTTAGATTTATCTTAATTACTTTCTTGTAGTTGCGGATGCTTGCAAGGGGTATAATCACAAGTATGTATTAGTCCTAGGAAGGGCGGTGCATTAGCATAGGTTCACCCACACAACACTTATCAAAACAATGAAGATTATTAAACCACATGAAGCGAAAGTACTAGACTAAAATCCCCGTGTGTCCTCAGGAACGTTTGGTCATTATAAGTAAACAAACCGGCTTGTCCTTTGTGCTAAAAAGGATTGGGCCACTCGCTGCAATTATTTCTCTCGCATTTTACTTACTCGTACTTTATTCATCTGTTACATCAAAACCCCTTGAATACTTGTTTGCGAGCATTTACAGTGAATCTTTCATCGAAACTGCTGCCAACACCTTCTGCTCCTCGTTGGGATCGACATTCTTACTTATCGAAGATACTACGATACACCCCCTATACTTGTGGGTCATCACCGGGTTGCAGACCAGGCCAGCCGGCAGCCGCCGGGCGTGGCACCGAGTCTGCACCGGGTGAGCGTGTCAACTTCTAGGAAGTACTCCGGTGTGCACTGCCACATGGGTTGGCCTACGCCGAGTCGGCCGGTGCAGGAGCCGGTGATACGTCTCCAACGTATCGATAATTTTTTATGTTCCATGCTACTTTATTGATGATATCTACATGTTTTATGCACATTTTATGTCATATTCGTGCATTTTCTGGAACTAACCTATTAACAAGATGCCGAAGTGCCAGTTCCTGTTTTCTGCTGTTTTTGGTTTCAGAAATCCTAGTAACGAAATATTCTCGGAATTGGACGAAATCAACGCCTGGGTTCCTATTTTTCCCGGAAGCTTCCAGATCACCGAAGAGGGGCCAGAGATGGGCCAGGGGGGCCCCACACCACACCTGGGCGCGGGCCTAGGCCTGGCCGCGCCACCTGGTGGTGAGGGAACCCTGGTGCCCCTCCGAGGCTGCCCTTTCGCCTATATAAAGCCCCTGCATCGAAAACCCTTACGGAGGAAGCCACGGTACGCGAAACCTTCCAGAGCCGCCGCCATCGCGAAGCCAAGATCCGGGGGACAGGAGTCTCCGTTCCGGCACCCTGCCGGAGCGGGGAAGTGCCCCGGAAGGCTTCTCCATCGACACCGCTGCCATCTCCACCGCCATCTTCATCACCGCCGCTCGCTCCCATGAAGAGGGAGTAGTTCTCCATTGAGGCTCGGGGCTGTACCGGTAGCTATGTGGTTCATCTCTCTCCTATGTACTTCAATACAATAATCTCATGAGCTGCCTTACATGATTGAGATTCATATGATGATGCTTGTAATATAGATGTCATTATGCTAGTCAAGTGGGTTTTACTTATGTGATCTCCGGAGACTCCTTGTCCCACGTGTGTAAAGGTGACGAGTGTGTGCACCGTGTGGGTCTCTTAGGCTATATTTCACGAATACTTATTCACCGTTATGAATGGCGTAGTGAAGTGCTTATTTATATCCCTTTATGATTGCAATGTGTTTTGTATCACTATTTATCTATATGCTACTCATGTGATGTTATTAAAGTAGTCTATTCCTCCCGCATGGTGTAATGGTGACAAGTGTGTGCATCGTGTAGTTCTTGTCGTAGATTATGATCATGATCTCTTGTAGATTGTGGAGTTAATTGTCATTATGATAGTATTGATGTGATCTATGCCTCCTTCGTAGTGTGATGGTGACAGTGTGCATGCTATGTTAGTACTTGGTGTATTTTGCAAAGATCTATTATACTCTAAGGTTACCTAAATATGAATATCGAATGTTGTGGAGCTTGTTAACTCCGGCATTGAGGGTTCGTGTAATCCTACACAATTAGTGGTGTTCATTATCAAACAAGAGTATATGTAGCACAAAGGAAAGAGAACTTATTTATTATGTGATCAATGTTGAGAGTGTCCACTAGTGAAAGTATGATCCCTAGGCCTTGTTTCCAAACATCGAATCTCCGTTTATTTACTGTTTTGTTGCATGTTTACTCGCTGCCATATTTTATTCAGATTGCTATTACCACTCATATACATCCATACTACTTGTATTTCACTATCTCTTCGCCGAACTAGTGCACATATACATCTGACAAGTGTATTAGGTGTGTTGGGGACACAAGAGACTTCTTGCTTTGTGGTTGCAGGGTTGCATGAGAGGGATATCTTTGACCTCTTCCTCCCTGAGTTCGATAAACCTTGGGTGATCCACTTAAGGGAAAACTTGTCCGTCGTTCTACAAACCTCTGCTCTTGGAGGCCCAACACTGTCTACAAGAATAGAAGCACCCGTAGACATCAAGCACTTTTCCGGCGCCGTTGCCGGGGAGGAAAGGTAAAAGGCACTCATACTTCGGTTCCGAGTAACGATGCTTTTCCGGCGCCATTGTGTGTGTGCTCGAAGCTATTTCCTTTAGACTCGCAATTGCGACATTTGGTTTCTTGTTTACACTAGTGAGGCATAATGGACAACAATGACCTTTTTATTCTATTTCCTGATTTAAGACATGGATGGTTTGATGCGAAAATTAAAAAACCCATGGAACATATTAATATGAATGCTTTGAACACTATTGTTGCTAATGCTATGGAAAATTCTAAGCTTGGGGAAGCTGGCTTTGATGAGCATGATATTTTTAGTCCCCCAAGCAATGAGGAGAAAATTTACTTTGATGATACTTTGCCTCCCATTTATGATGATTATAATGATAGTAGTCTTTTGTTACCACCTGTTATGGAGGATAAATTTGATTATGATTACAATATACCTCCTATATTTGATAGCTACTTTGTTGAATTTGCTCCCACTACAATTAATAAGAATGACTATGCTTATGTTGGGAGTAGTAATTATTTTATGCATGAGACTCATGATAAGAATGCTTTATGTGATAGTTATATTGTTGAGTTTGCTCATGTTGCTGCTGAAAGTTATTATGAGAGAGGAAAATATGGTTGTAAAAATTTTCATGTTACTAAAACACCTCTCTATGTGCTGAAATTTTTGAAGCTACACTTGTTTTATCTTCCTATGCTTGTTACTTTGCTCTTCATGAACTTGTTTATTTACAAGATTCCTATGCATAGGAAGCATGTTAGGCTTAAATGTGTTTTGAATTTGCCTCTTGATGCTCTCTTTTGCTTCAAATACTATTTCTTGCGAGTGCATCATTAAAATTGCTGAGCCCATCTTAATGGCTATAAAGAAAGAACTTATTGGGAGATAACCCATGTGTTTATTTTACTACAGCAATTTTTGTTTTGTTGAGTATTGGAAGTTGTTTACTACTGTAGCAACCTCTCCTTATCATGTTTTTGTGCCAAGTAAAGTTTCTATGTCAAAGTTGATGTTATATTTGGGATCGCTGCGCAGAAACAGCATTGTTGTCTGTCACGAATCTGGGAACAAGTCTCTGTAGAAAATTCGAAAAAATCTGCCAATTTACGAGCGTGATCCTCAGATATGTACGCAACTTTCATTAGTTTTGAGTTTTTCCATTTGAGCAAGTCTGGTGCCATTTTAAAATTCGTCTTTACGGACTGTTTTGTTTTTGACAGATTCTGCCTTTTATTTCGCATTGCCGCTTTTGTTAAGTTGAATGAGTTTCTTTGTTCCATTAACTTTCAGAAGTTTTGTGCAATGTCCAGAAGTGTTAAGAATGATTGTGTCACCTCTGAACATGTGAATTTTTGATTATGCACTAACCCTCTAATGAGTTTGCTTGAAGTTTGGTGTGAATGAAGTTTTCAAGGGTCAAGAGAGGAGTATGATATACTATGATCAAGAGGAGTGAAAGCTCTAAGCTTGGGGATGCCCCCGTGGTTCACCCCTGCATATTTTAAGAAGACTCAAGCGTCTAAGCTTGGGGATGCCCAAGGCATCCCCTTCTTCATCGACAAATCATCAGGTTCCTCCCCTGAAACTATATTTTTATTCAGTCACATCTTGTGTTCTTTTACTTGGAGCGTCGGTTTGTTTTTGTTTTTGTTTTGTTTGAATAAAATGGATCCTAGCATTCACTTTGTGGGAGAGAGACACGCTCCGCTGTTGCATATGGACAAATATGTCCTTAGGCTTTACTCATAATGTTCAAGGCGAAGTTTCTTCTTCGTTAAATTGTTATATGATTGGAATTGGAAAATGCTACATGTAGTAATTGGTAAAATGTCTTGGATAATGTGATACTTGGCAATTGTTGTGCTCATATTTAAGCTCTTGCATCATATACTTTGCACCTATTAGTGAAGAAATACATAGAGCATGCTAAAATTTGGTTTGCATAATTGGTCTCTCTAAGGTCTAGATAATTTCTAGTAAAGAGTTTGAACAACAAGGAAGACGGTGTAAAGTCTTATAATGTTTACAATATGTCTTTTATGTGAGTTTTGCTGCACCGGTTCATCCTTGTGTTTGCTTCAAATAACCTTGCTAGCCTAAACCTTGTATCGAGAGGGAATACTTCTCATGCATCCAAATACTTGAGCCAATATTCATGCCATTTGCGTCCACCATACCTACCTACTACGTGGTATTTCCTGCCATTCCAAAGTAAATTGCTTGAGTGCTACCTTTAAACAATTCAAAATTTATCACCTCTTATTTGTGTCAATGTTTAATAGCTCATGAGGAAGTATGTGGTGTTTATCTTTCAATCTTGTTGGGCAACTTTCACCAATGGACTAGTGGCTTCATCCGCTTATCCAATAATTTTGCAAAAAGAGCTGGCAATGGGATTCCCGAGTCCCAAATTAATTAACAAAAATAGACACTCCTCCATGGTATGTGATTGTTGGACGGCACCCGAAGGATTCGGTTAGCCATGGCTTGAGAAAGCAAAGGTGGGGAGGAGTGTCATCTAAATAAAACTAAAATAAAAAGGCACTCCTTCATGGTATGAGATTGTTGGCAGGCACCCGAGGATTCGGTTAGCCATGGTTTGTGAAAGAAAGGTTGGAAGGAGTGCCACACAAAAATAAAATGGGAGCCGCTCTTTGAAGGTTTGTCTGGCAAGGGGGTTAGAGTACCCGCTACCATTCGTTGACAACAACAAACACCTCTCAAAACTTTATTTTTATGCTCTCTTTATGTTTTCAAAATAAAAGCTCTAGCACAAATATAGCAATCGATGCTTTTCTCTTTGAAGGACCATTCTTTTACCTTTATGTTGAGTCAGTTCACCTATTTCTCTCTACCCCAAGAAGCAAACACTTGTGTGAATTGTGCATTGATTCTTACATACTTGCATATTGCACTTGTTATATTACTTTGCATTGACAACTATCCATGAGATATACATGTTACAAGTTGAAAGCAATCGCTGAAACTTAATCTTCCATTGTGTTGCTTCAATGTCTATACTTTAAATTATTGCTTTATGAGTTAACTGTTATGCACGACTTATTGATGCTTGTCTTGAAAGTGCTATTCATGAAAAGTCATTGCTTTATGATTCAGTTGTTTACTCATGTCATTACCATTGTTTTGATCGCTGCATTCATTACATATGTTTACAATATGATCAAGTTTATGACGGCATGTCACTTCAGAAATTATCTTTGTTATCGTTTTACCTGCTCGGGACGAGCGAGAACTAAGCTAGGGATGCCGATACGTCTCCAACGTATCGATAATTTCTTATGTTCCATGCTACTTTATTGATGATATCTACATGTTTTATGCACATTTTATGTCATATTCGTGCATTTTACGGAACTAACCTATTAACAAGATGCCGAAGTGCCGGTTCTCGTTTTCTGCTGTTTTTGGTTTCGAAATCCTAGTAACGAAATATTCTCGGAATTGGACGAAATCAACGCCCGGGTTCCTATTTTTCCCGGAAGCTTCCGGATCACCGAAGAGGGGCCGGAGATGGGCCGGGGGGCCCCACACCACACCCGGGCGCGGGCCCAGGCCCGGCCGCTCCACTCGGTGGTGAGGGCACCCCGGTGCCCCTCCGAGGCTGCCCTTTCGCCTATATAAAGCCCCTGCATCGAAAACCCTTACGGAGGAAGCCACGGTACGAGAAACCTTCCAGAGCCGCCGCCATCGCGAAGCCAAGATCTGGGGGACAGGAGTCTCTGTTCCGGCACCCTGTCGGAGCGGGGAAGTGCCCCGGAAGGCTTCTCCATCGACACCGCTGCCATCTCCACCGCCATCTTCATCACCGCTGCTTGCTCCCATGAAGAGGGAGTAGTTCTCCATTGAGGCTCGGGGCTGTACCGGTAGCTATGTGGTTCATCTCTCTCCTATGTACTTCAATACAATAATCTCATGAGCTGCCTTACATGATTGAGATTCATATGATGATGCTTGTAATCTAGATGTCATTATGGTAGTCAAGTGGGTTTTACTTATGTGATCTCCGGAGACTCCTTGTCCCACGTGTGTAAAGGTGACGAGTGTGTGCACCGTGTGGGTCTCTTAGGCTATATTTCACAGAATACTTATTCACCTGTTATGAATGGCGTAGTGAAGTGCTTATTTATATCCCTTTATGATTGCAATGTGTTTTGTATCACTATTTATCTATGTGCTACTCATGTGATGTTATTAAAGTAGTCTATTCCTCCCGCATGGTGTAATGGTGACGAGTGTGTGCATCGTGTAGTTCTTGTCGTAGATTATGATCATGATCTCTTGTAGATTGTGGAGTTAATTGTCATTATGATAGTATTGATGTGATCTATGCCTCCTTCGTAGTGTGATGGTGACGAGTGTGCATGCTATGTTAGTACTTGGTGTATTTTGCAAAGATCTATTATACTCTAAGGTTACCTAAATATGAATATCGAATGTTGTGGAGCTTGTTAACTCCGGCATTGAGGGTTCGTGTAATCCTACACAATTAGTGGTGTTCATTATCAAACAAGAGTATATGTAGCACAAAGGAAAGAGAACTTATTTATTATGTGATCAATGTTGAGAGTGTCCACTAGTGAAAGTATGATCCCTAGGCCTTGTTTCCAAACATCGAATCTCCGTTTATTTACTGTTTTGTTGCATGTTTACTCGCTGCCATATTTTATTCAGATTGCTATTACCACTCATATACATCCATACTACTTGTATTTCACTATCTCTTCGCCGAACTAGTGCACATATACATCTGACAAGTGTATTAGGTGTGTTGGGGACACAAGAGACTTCTTGCTTTGTGGTTGCAGGGTTGCATGAGAGGGATATCTTTGACCTCTTCCTCCATGAGTTCGATAAACCTTGGGTGATCCACTTAAGGGAAAACTTGCTGCTGTTCTACAAACCTCTGCTCTTGGAGGCCCAACACTGTCTACAAGAATAGAAGCACCCGTAGACATCAGCCGGCGTCGCCGGGCCAGGCGCCGGGCCATCCGGCGAGAACCGGACGAGGGACCGGGCCACCACCGGGCGAACTGCCTGGGGTTACTGGAGGGTGCCCGGAGTGCACAGGCGCCACAACCGGCCTACGTCGGGCTGGCTGGTGCCGCCGGACCAGGCGCCGGCCAGAAGAGGAAAAAAGGTGTTCCCCTTTTTCATCGAAGTGGGGGTATCCCTTCACCTTCTGTTCCATTGATACACCATTATTGTCGTCGTGGTGATACAACAGATGCTATGGGTAGGCTTATCTTGGGGCCGATGTGTACCGAGGGGACCGGAGGAGGTGAGGATTAAGGAAGGTAGAGCACGAACAGGAAGATCTATTCCAACATACTCTTTCTATTTAATTCTCAATAGGGAGCTACAAGGTTTTAACTTAGCCAAGGGCCAGAGGTTGAAGATGAAGCGTACTGTAAACTAGCCAACAAAGGTCTCTCTCGCACAAGGGGAATGCCCCCCTCCTTAGGGAATCTAAGCCTAGCTAAGCATACTTTATAAAACTTCTTTGGCTCAGGCCATGACGTTTCCCACTGTGGCCCTTGTCTGGTGACTCCTCTCGGTCGGCCTACGGCTGTTTAATCGTCAACGTCTTGCTTTGGCTTTAGAGCTTCATTTAAAGTTGTTCCCGCTTACATCATCTTGGCTTGTAACGGATGATCGGATCTTTGACCTGCTTTAAACTGTTGGTCCTATGACGGATTATCTTTGGTATCCCGGTTTGGACTGACCCGTATCCCGGATTACTTATGCCGTATTTCCTTCTTGGTCCCCTATGTCGGGAACTTCTGTCTCTTATTGTTATCCCGGATGGGTGAACCTTGGGCTACCCGATATCACTGAGTTCGTTATGCCGTGCTCTGGCTTAATCTTTATAACCCAACATAAACCTCTTATGTCGGAGTAATCATAGCCCAGGTTAGCCTACCGGGGTTTATCCCCCGACATTAGTCCCTGAAGCTGGTGTGGTCCGGCGGTATCAGCCGTTGGGCTACGGCAGGTTCCCACCGGATTAATCATCCCATCGTATCTCGAACTCGTGTATCTCACTTGTCGGCATAAGCCTTGCCCGGATTAATCGAGCGTCACCTTAGTAAAAATCGTCGACGGCGTCCGGCATAGCCTGTGTCATTTGTCAGGGAATATCTTGGAACTTACCACTGTCAGCGACAGCGGTCACTGTGCACTGAGCGATAGACCCTTGTGCTGTCAAATCAGCGTTGCCGTCGTAATCATACGGTTTTTACTGATAAACGTGTGCCTTAAATGTGGCACACGGGATCCGTGTGACCTTCGGTGTGGCCGTGTACACAACTTAACTGCCCACAAATGGTGCGGTTACTCTTCCCTTGGCCACAGCGGATCCCCGACGCACGATCTCCTTGGGGCGTGTAAATAGCCCCAGCGGTTAGGTTTCCTAACATTGACCGCACTTCTCCCCCTTTTCACCTTCGTCTTCCTCGAGCATTCCACCTTCGACGCCGGTGAGGATCGTGAGGAGGAGCACTGCCGCGGGCACCGCCGCCGCTTTCTCTGTAGCGGAACCGATGGAGGGTGCGCCGTCGCTGATTTCTTCCTCCCACTCCAAACCTGCTAGCCCTAGGTTTCGCCTGGTCTGGGGGCTAGAAGATGTTGTGCGGCCATTGTCCCTCGCGAGGAGGTGGTGGCGACCATTGAAGCTTTGGTGCCAAGACGTAGCAAGAGAGTCGCCAAGCAGGGTGAAGGAGAATACATCCGAGTGGTGGACAGAGCGGTTCATAAAAAAGCAAGAGAAGTAGAGAGTCTGGGAGAGGGGCGGTAGTTGGCGCTGCCACAGAAGAAGCTCAAGGGCCTCGCCCTCGACAAGGAAGGAACCGCTCAGCCACATCTGCAAGTTGGAGACCTGCTATACTAGGGGAAAGCATGTGACTTTGCAGAGACTAAACTGGTGAAAATCCCAGATGCTGCAAAACAGTTTGAGGATGAGTAGAGCCATCCGGGAAGTTGCGGCTACAGCATAAGCAACCAAGTGCCCCTTTGCATCGTTGTTGTTTCTTCATCTATTTGCTTATGTTATCTTCATGTTTCTTCTAGTAGTGGTCTCTGTGTTGCTGCTGGCACACTCTTTTGTTAGTCAGTCTGCCTATCAAAGTGTATGTTTCTGTTGTTATTACATCTATTGCATCATGACAACTAGTTTAAAAAAATTTAGTTTGGGAGATTGGAATGTAAGAGGTCTAAACAATGATAAGAAATGTGAGCTGGTCAGAGACTCACTCTCTTCAAATATGTTTGACGTGATTTTCCTCCAAGAAACAAAGTTACTGATATGGATATCCAGGCCTGGTACACTAGGACAGCCATAGATACGAGGATTAAGTCTAAGGTTGTACCATTATTATTGTATCGTAGCATTGTTATTAGGAAATAATGTAGCCAGGTCATGTGGTGAGCCAAATTAGGGTTTTTAGTGTGTCTGTTGGGATTGGGCCTGTCCAACCCAACTAGGGCTAGGCCCATAAGTGGGCGGCCCAGCCCAATAGGGGCTGGCCGGCCACCCTCCCCCTCATATAAGGAGGTGGGGCGGCTAGGGTTAGGGGAGACTAGATTGAAATCAGATTATGTAGAACTTTGAGTTCATACTATCACCGTCCCTATGGGATCGGCGTGCGTGACGGCGTCTAGGACGTTCGTCCGGTTATCCAATAAAGATGTGAGCGTTCTTGAGTCTGTCAAGAGTATTCATATGTGCTTGAGTATCCTTGAATCTGTCGAGGGAGTTCAAGATCTATTGGTCCTATGGATCAACAAGGTGCATCGTGAAAGATCGGGAAACCTATTCCTCATCATGTGGTATCAGATTGCTAGGTTGATCACGGTGCAGATTGGTTTGTTGTTTAGTTGTTTCTGCTCAATTGTTGTCGCTACCATTGGGTACATCGCCACCATGCTGTTGGTGAAGATCAAGGAGGAGGAAGTGGGCGGCAGAGTCAAGTTCCAGAGACCTTCGTTCATGCGGAGGTGGTGGCTGCAAGGGAGAGGAAGAAAAGTGCTGCAGAAGCTCTGCCACGACAGGATTTTCTGCCGCGGCGGGGAAAATCGCGAAGAAGACGACCAGATCCGTCGGGCGGCCGGCGCCACGACTAGTCGACCGGACTCAGCACTGGACGGGCCGGCGCCACGGCCGGCGGACCGGCCACCTGACCGACTCACCCGGTTCCACAGCCGGTCGGACCGGCTCCCAGGTCGGGCCGGACCGGGCCCACACTGGTGCCAACCGGGCACAGGTCCAGGGGCTTCCGCCCAGTTACCCGGCCAGCCAGACCGGCCAACCGGGCCCTAGACCGGACGGGCCGGTCCATGGGCCGGCCGAACCGGGCCCCAGACCGGTTGAACCGGTTTCCAGGCCGGTCGGACCGGGCCCTGATACGTCTCAAATGTATCTATAATTTCTTATGTTCCATGCTACTTTTATGACAATACTTGAATGTTTTATACATACTTTACAGCATTATTATACATTTTCCGGCACTAACCTATTAACAAGATGCCGAAGCGCCGATTCGTTGTTTTCTGCTGTTTTTGGTTTCAGAAATCCTAGTAAGGAAATATTCTCGGAATTGGACAAAATCAACGCCCAGGGTCCTATTTTTCCACGAAGTTTCCAGAAGACCGAAGAGATAATGAAGTGGGGTCACGAGGTGGCCAGACCACAGGGCGGCACGGCCTGGGCCCTGGCCGCACGGCCCTATGGTGTGGGCCCCTCGTGAGCCCTCCTGACCTACCCTTCCGCCTACATATAGCCTTCGTCGCGAATACCCCTGTACCGAGAGCCACGATACGGAAAACCTTCCCATCTCGGGGGATTCAGGAGATCGCCTCCAGCACCCTTCCGGAGAGGGGAATCATCACCGGAGGGGCTCTACATCATCATGCCCGCCTCCGGATTGATGCGTGAGTAGTTCATCCTTGGACTATGGGTCCATAGCAGTAGCTAGATGGTTGTCTTCTCCGCTTGTGCTATCATTCTTTAGATCTTGTGAGCTGCCTAACATGATCAAGATCATCTATTTGTAATGCTACTTGTTGTGTTTTGTGGGATCCGATGAATCTAGAATACTATGTTAAGTTGATTATCAATCTATCATATATGTGTTGTTTATGTTCTTGCATGCTCTCCGTTGCTAGTAGAGGCTCTGGCCAATTTGATACTTGTAACTCCAAGAGGGGGTATTTATGCTTGATAGTGGGTTCATGCCTCCATTGAATCTGGGACAGTGACAAAAAGTTCTAAGGTTGTGGATGTGTTGTTGCTACTAGGGATAAAACATCGATGCTTTGTCTAACGATATTTGTGTTGATTACATTACGCACCATACTTAATGCAATTATCTGTTGTTTACAACTTAATACTCGGAGGGGTGCGGATGCTAACCCGAAGGTGGATTATTTAGGCATAGATGCATGCTGGATAGCGGTCTATATACTTTGTCGTAATGCCCTGATTAAATCACATAGTAATCATCGTTGATATGTATTGAATCTTTATTTGTCAATTGCCCACCCGTAATTTGTTCACCCAGCATAGTAGTTATCTTATTGGAGAGGCACCACTAGTGAACTATGGACCCCGGTCCATTCTTTTACATCTGAATACATTCTACTGCAATTATTGTTCTTACTGTTCTTTGCAAACAAACATCATCTTCCACTCGATACGCTTAATCCTTTGTTTTCAGCAAGCCGGTGAGATTGACAACCTCACTGTTACGTTGGGGCAAAGTATCTTGATTGTGTTGTGTAGGTTCCACGTTGGCGCCGGTTTCACTGGTGTTGCGCCGCACTACACTCCTCCACCAACAACCTTCACGTGCTTCTTGGCTCCTACTGGTTCGATAACCTTGGTTTCTTTCTGAGGGAAAACTTCCTGTTGTGCGCATCACACCTTCCTCTTGGGGTTCCCAACGGACGTATACATCTACGCGCATCAAGCTCTTTTTCTGGCGCCGTTGACGGGGAGATCAAGACACGCTGCAAGGGGAGTCTCCACATCCAATCTTTTTTACTTTGTTTTTGTCTAGCTTTACTTTATTTTATTTACTATCTTGTTTGCTTCACATTAAAAACACAAAAAGTTAGTTACTTTACTTTCTGTTTTATTTACTTGCTCTATATCAAAACACAAAAAAATAGTTACTTGTCTTTATTCTACTTGCTTAGTTTACTTTTATTACTGCTATAATGGGTACTCCTGAAAATACTAAGTCGTGTGATTTCACTAGCACGAATAATAATGATTTTATATGTACTCCTATTGCTCCACCTGCTACTGAGGAAGGTCACTCACCACGAGACCCAAGAAACTTGACAAGAAGAGGAGTGGTGGATGACCAACTCAACGCCACCGCCATCAACATGATCCACATGGTCGTCACACCCAAGGACCGCGCTCACATCCGCTCTCTCAAGACCGCGAAAGAAGCATGGGATAAACTCGACAAGCTCTTCCTTGGAAATGAGAGCATTTAAAGCTCTCGTTTCAATGAAGTGAACAACATGGCCGACAACTTCGTCATGATTGAAGGAGAATCTCCCAAAGAGATATCCAATGGCTCATCGCTCTTGCCGTGCAAATGCAAGATCTTGGAGCAATTTTTGTGGATGACCATTGGATCAAAAGAAAGTTCTACAACGCTCTCCTCCCTTATGAGGAAGTCAAGTTGACGACCATCCGCCAAAATGCCTCCTTCCGCGCCATGATGTCCGATGAAGTCCTTAGCGAAGTCATCGCTTTGGACATCTCTAAGAGGAATGCAGCGGATCTTGTTGCACGTGCTCACAACACCCGCAAGCCCAACCTCGTATTGAAGATGAGGGAACATGAAGCAAGTGAAAGTGATGAGGATCCCATTGAGTAGAGTTTGGATGATCTCAAGACCAACTACCATGAACACATGGCACTCGCCGCCAAGAATTTTTGGGATGGGAACAAGACTAGAATCTCAAGGTCAAGAGGAAGCTCAAGATACTCACCTCGTGACTCTTCAAGAAGTTTCTCCAAGAGCCCAAGGGAAGGGCAAAGGGGGAGAACTTGCTACAATTGCGGCGACAAAAGCCACTTCTTCGCGGATTGTATCTATGAGAGAAGAGAAGACAATGGTGGGAGACTCGTCCGCAAGAACAAGTCCAAAACCTTCTCCAAGGGCTTCTCCAAGTTCTCCTCCAAGCCCGGTGAAACCAAGGTCTCCTTCACCAAAAAGCCTAAAACATTCATCATCCGTGAGGAGTATTTCTCCGATGAAGATGGAGAACATGATGACAAGAGCTCGAACAAGGAGGACGAGGGAGTGGCCGCCATCACCATTTCCCCTCCCTCCAACTCCCTATTCAACTCACCTAATGAGAACCTCGTCACCAACAACTCCCGTTGCCTTATGGCAAAGGTATCGTCGGAGGTTCCTTTAGGGCTTGACCCGAGGGTACTTTGAGAACCGATTCGTGCAATAACACGACTGAGCACATGCAACCAAACAAGCCAATAATTGCTAGGCCGATGCGACCTAAGGCTAGGCCATGCAACCACTACACCTGGGCAAAGTTCGGGCCGGCCAGGGCTTAAAAAAACCCGGCGGTAAAAAGTCAGGCCCGAACTAGCCCGGCCCAACCGTCGGCCTGGAATTTAAGCCTAAACCCGACCCAAACATGCAAAAAGCCCGACCCGGCCCGACCAGGCTTAAATGCGCGAAAAGGAAGACCCGAGCCTGGCCCGGCCCGATGTTCGGGCTCAGATTCCACGCCCGAGTTCGGTCCAAAGTGCAAGCCCGGCCCAGCCCAGGATTTTCGGGCCGGGCCGTCCGGGCCGGGCTGCTCATGCCCAGATGTAGCAACCACACGCGCCCGGATCTCTTCCGCAGGTTCCGGCAAAAAAGAAGAAGAGAAAACGAGCCCCTTCTCTGAGGGCAAATTGGACTTTTGTTTTCCTATTCTGTTCCGCCTGAGCATTCCCTCCGCCCGCAACCTTCCCCTTCCGCCCAAACAACACAGAAATCCGGCGAATTAAAGCTAGGGTTTTTACGCCGCTCGCCGCCGATGAAGGGTGGCCGATTACACCGCCCGGAGCCCCCGGGATCTCACGCCTCCGCAGCCCCGGCTGCGGCCGCGCCCGCCCCCACGCCCGCCGACGACTGGGTGGACGGCTCCTGGACGGTGGACTGCTCCTGCGGCGTCACCTTCGACGACGGCGAGGAGATGGTGAGCTGCGACGACTGCAACGTGTGGGTGCACACGCGGTGCGCGCGCTACCTCCGCGGCGTGCACGCCTCCTTCTCCTGCCACAACTGCAGGCACAAGCGCTCCGCCGACGAGACCGAGGTCGCCGAGCTCCTCGCCGAGCTGCCCACCCACCGCCCGCCGCCGCTCTACCGCCGGTGGGCCGAGGTGCCGCTCCCCGCCCGCGTCCACGTCCACGGAGGCACCGACGCCGCCCTCTTCCGCGGGTCCCCGTCCTCCCCCGCCTTCTCCGCCGCGCTCTGGCGCTGCGCCGGCTACGTCCCCAAGAAATTCGGCTTCCGCTACTGCGAGTTCCCCTCCTGGGCCGAAGACAAGGACGGCGCCGACACCCTTTTCGCCCTGGCCAGAGAGAAGCGGAAGGAGACGGCGCCGGCAACCAGATTTACCCTCTCCCTTGCAAATAATAACGCTCAAACCCTAACCAAGAAGGCCGAAGGCAGTCCGCAGGCAGGCGCTGCCGGTACAAAGGAAGTTCCTCCTCGGACTGATGCCAAGACGAAAGGTGAGTAGTTTGGTTACAATTCTTATTTAATTGCCGCACAGAGAAGAGTTAATTGTTCCGTGATGACACCACCTACGTTTCGATTATGGATTGTTAGTTTGTTCATTTTAGGAGCATCCAAGATCGCTACACATGCCGATGATACACGGGATAATGGGTTTCATCCGAAAGGGGATGTTAACATGCCTGATGTTACGCATAAGGATCAGTTTGCCGACACAAGCATGACCAATTCTGATTTTCAAGAAGTTGCTGAAGCCAGTAGGAAGGCAATGGAATCCTTGGAACCGAGCGGGGAGAAGAAGAGTTCCGAGGGAAATCCAAGGGTGCTGATAACGGAAGAACCCGAGGAGTCTATGAGATTGGAGATCTCTTCTGGAGTTAGAACTACATCAACTGTGGCAGAACAAGAAGTGCACTCACGATCTGTCAAGGCAGAGGTTAGTATCTCATATGTAAACTGCATAATACTGGATCTGTTGTCTTCATTTAGTGTTGGTAGATTGCAAAAGTACTTCAGTGCCATTTTCTACTTTATAGTCTGCTGGGATATGCACTTTGGCTAATCAGTAGGCCGTTTGCTACTTCAAGAGCGCACGTCTAGGGAGTTCTATGTGGTCATGCAAGTTGGGTTGTGCTGCTAGCTCGGACTAAGCCTATTGTAAATTTGATTACTTCAGTTGTCCTGATCAACTTATCCCAATTTTACTTTAGAATTACCTACCTTCAAATGATTTTCTTGTTTGCATGCACAGCACATTTCCCTGCATGTAGCACCTTATTTCGTCCTCCGGCAATCCATCTTCATCCCAAACAGCACTTATGTTCGCCTAGTATTATTCTCATGTCCTGGCTTCCCATAGTACTTCCATTGTTTCACAATAGGTCATTATTCTACCAATATTGTTTCATGTTAGAGTTGGCAGCTAATGTCAGGCTTCCAAAAAATTAAAATGGAGTAGTGTAAATATATGTAACCTTCTTTTGTGTTAGGATGACCACGCATGCTCTAAAATCTTAGATTGGACAATCTCCTGTTCTAAGCCACATGAAGAACAAGTAACAGGTCAAAGCTTGCGAGGATATATGGTTTTACTGTGAATTACTCACATTGAGCATAGCTGTTGTCCAGAATGCTCGACGGAATGACTTGAAGGGTTAGGGTCCATGTTTTTAAGGGGTCCACCTTAGGACGCTTAGGTAATGGAGCGCCCCTCAGCGTCTTAGGTTTTTTGCCTGCTTTAGGCACCTACTGCCTTTAAAACCATGGTTAGGATAATGGATGTGAGAGATTTACCTGGTTGATATAACCTCATGCAAGGATGTGAGGGCATTTTTATCAATTCGGCAGCTAATTGTCAAGCAAGTGTTAGGCTGCTGAATTGCGTCCACCTAAAAACACTTCATGAGATTAACTCTAATTTTACCCAAAATTATCCCACTACTATTGCGATAACCTAGAAACACTTACTGAAATTACTATAATTTTACCAAAAATCAAACAAAACTTCATCTGGCACGATAAAAGAATTATGCAAATTACGGAATCTTCTAGTGCGTGTTTTCTCTAGCAGGATTGAGCTGGTGGCGATGCACTGATGCTTGTCGAAAAGGTAGTCCTGTCACGGGGCGGTGCTAGCATTAGGAGGCTGCTCTGCCATTAAGGCTGAGCCTCAGCAGGTGATCAAACAGACCCAACATGAGTTAGTGGTGCTCCGTGAGTAAGAGTATATCATATAAGAGGGAAAAATATTGATGGCTAAATCGGTCTATTGTTGGGTTCGACGAGTCAAATGGCGTAGTGCTTCAAGCTAGTACTATTGGGTGGGATAAGCAAAATTATGCAATTTGGTTGGCAGATCCAAAATATCTGGTAGAGCTACCTCCAATTTTTCCCAACTCAGTTGGCCTTCCCTTTTTCTGTCACAATTATTGTTGATGTGTTTTTGTCGGTATTATTTTTCTTAGCTATGAGTTAGTTGTGTCTTTGTGATAGTGTACAGACTGTTTGGTTCTGTGCTAGAATATATCTTTGAATGAAGAAGTGCAGCGCTCAAGTCATTTTGGATTGTTTGTTGTGCTGTAAAAATTGGTCTGCGGTCGTAGGGGTCAAAGGCAGTGCTTCAGAGCTGGACAGGTGGAAGAAAACGGCAAACTAGGTGACACTGTAGAGTCTAGGGCTCCAGGCTACCGCCTATCAGTTCTGCCTCGCTGTTGATTCTGTGTTGCTGCTGGAATGATATAGCCACCTCTGTTGCGGTCAAATAGTTGCCGCTTGATCTTGTTCGCTATCTTGTTTGCCATCATGGTGGTCGTCATTGTTGCTGATGATTAGAGTGGCAGGAGTGGTACTGCTGTAGTCGGAGAACTTGGGAAAAATATTTTGAGTGCGGTAGCGTCTTAGGACAAAAGGGTAGTTCGGAGATCATTTACTCGTGCAGTCTTGTTAACCTAGGACATCTCCCCAGGGCTAACATTCACTTACACATTTTTGTGCCCTGCAGAGGCATCCTAGGTGTCTGTTGAAATTGTCTACCGGCAGTTACTGTAAGTGAATGCCTAACAAGGTATTGATAGTGGGCAGATTACCCCCATATGCAGATATTTAGCTTGTACAGTTGTCGTTTATACCTGTATGTTTTTCATTACGTTACAAGCGGCTACAGATTTACAGTTTCCTGGCAACTAAGTTTTTTTTTTAATCTTATGGAATTTTAGCATCTATATGCTTTTAAATCAGTGACTTCTCTGAGTTTCTGAAGATTGTTTCACTTGACCTGTAGTCTATTTTATCAAGTAGGTTTATTTCTTGACATCTAGAAAACACTGCGAATATGCAGGTTAACTCGTGTAGGAAACAAATTGAAGGAAGTCAAAATGTGGGCTTACAATCCGGCATAATTGATGCAGGTAATCAAAGCTCCTGAGCTACTATCTTTGCCAACTATGCAAATGCCTTTGAAACACTGTAGTTAATGCTTGTAACGTTACACAGTTGCGGAAATGGATGGGGATATGCGAATCCATGCTGGTTCTGTGAAAGTGCATGACGGGCCGTGTCTTCAGAAGCAATCAAATCAAGCTTCTTCAAATCTGCAGGTTTCTGTTGGTGTACTAGCTTTGCCGACTCAGTCAAAATCAAAGAATATTAAGAGCAAGGTTAATTTTCAGGATCATGAGAGAACAAAGGCTACCCAGTCCATTAAAGATGAGCATAGGAGTGATACACAAGGTCAAGGGGTCAATACAGGTTCTTTAACCGCTCAAAGAAATTCAGCTAGGTCACACTCTGATTCAGGCTCTGACCTTCCAAGTTCCGAGACAAAAAATCAGATGCACACAGTACCTGAACAAAACTCAGTTCCAGGTGCTCAGAAAGTTTGTACAGTGTCTTCTGGTCCTACCTATTCCCAGATATCTCCCTCTTCAGTATCAGCAGAGCCATCATCAGTAGGGAAGACTGGCCGTCTAATGAAAAAGGAAGACACAAGGTTGGTTGCTCCTGCTGATATCAAACATGAGTCTGCAAAGCATTCTGCAGAGAGTTCCAAGGAATTCAGTAGGCCCTCTGAGAAAGTTCAACCGAAAGGCTCTCTTTCTTCTGCATCAAAATCATCTCAAACAATCAGATCATCTGTACCTTCAGCCAAACATAGAGCACCGTTATCAAAGGAGCAGACCCACAAGACACCTATGACAGGAGGCACCCCAGCAAGATCATTCCATGGTGAAGTGACACCATCACATTCTCGTAATAAGGCAATGCCTTCTAACTTACCCCAGAAAAAAGATAAGATACACCACCGCTTTGTTCATGTTACACAAGATGGGTCTACTAATTCAACATCAACTGAGTTGCGAGCCTCTGATGGGACAGCTTCATTGAGCGATGAACAGGTGTGAACATAATGAAGTTTCCATTATCAAATATTTCTGTTGATGAACAAGTTAAGGATTTCTCACTTCTTGCAACTTACTTTTTGCAGCTTGCGTTGTTATTACATCAACAATTAAACAGCTCCCCCAGAGTACCAAGGGTGCCACGTGGCCATCAAACAGGTAGCATGCAGATGCTACATCAAACTGGAGCCAGTGTATTCTCAAAACGATCTTCAGCACATGGAGGAAAGGATCAAACACCGGTGAGTTCACCTGTACTGAATGTCGTAAATGTATGTTTTTTTTAAATTTTTTCCATTTATGTTAAAAATTATCATGTTGTCTGTTAGCGTAGCTGTTAAAGAAGAGACACAAAGATGATATTGCATTGAGGGATAATGATGACAGCAAGAGGTCAGGAAAGGTGTCTCTTGTTGAACGGAGGCATAGAGATTATAGCACCGAGCATACTCCTTCTGTGAAGGACTCATGCAAATTAGCTGACAATATAGCATTGGAAGAGCAAAATCATGGTACATGTTCAGACGAAGCTACCACTGGGATAGCAAAGGACGATCTGGTGGATAGTGGTCTTCCACACAGTTTACCTGGTATGTAGCTCAGTTCATTTGCTTTTTCTCTTCTAGATATCTGTAACGTGACATAGATTCTATCGACAGGATTCATTCATGAAATCATCAGCAGGAACAGAAATATAACATACGAAGAACTATGTGATGCTATCGGTGAGGTATGTTATTTACATAAGCAGTTTGTGCATAGGTATTCATTATATAAAAAATGTCCACTTTACAACCTTCACCTCTTGCGGAAGTTCACATTACAACCTTTGAGTCCTATTTCCTACACTGCTTATTTGTAACCCTGAACTATGAAATCCATTTGCATTACGACCTTGCCCCATCTCAGGTGGTTTTGTGCTGAATCAGATGCCATGCCATGTTGCAGGCAACCCAGACTACTTATCCATGTCAGCGGACAGCCATATCTGCAAATTACACAAAAACTTGTTCTTCTCTAAGCTACCGGTCTTAATAGCAAGAAGAACAAGTTATTTATGTAGTTAGTTGGTGTGGCAGCCTGTTGATGTGGATACGCTGTCCAAGTTGTCCACCACATGGCATCCGAGTCAGCATGAAACCACCTGAGGTGGTACCAGAGTTGTAAAGTGAACAGATTTCATACTTCAGGTTTAGAAGTGAACGGATTTCAAAGGTGAATGTTGTGAAGTCGACTTATCTCTTCATTTTCTTCACACTGATTTCACATTACTTCTCAGCGTTGGAGAGATTTCGTTAAACCCAAAGGAGAGGATTATGCATATTCCAGCTTTTTACATGCTGTTGATGAATGTCTCAGGACAAAGAGCGAGTGGGCTCACCTTGTTTACCAGGCTCCAAAGGTGAGATCTTGTCTTCAAAAGTATCCAGACTTGCATTTGTTTTTCATTGTACGAGTAATGCTTTGCTAACACTACCTCCCCTCCCCGCAAAAAAAAACACTACCTGATTTTATCATCCTTAACAAGTATGGAGTAACAAGTTCTAACTTCCTTTTCTTCGTGCGTATGTGTGCAACTGCATGCGTTTGTGTCTGTTCTCTCATGGGATTGAGATTGTTGAGTCACTTGGCATATTTTTTCTTTTTAGTTCATGTTTCAAAATGTCACATGTAAGATGGACCAATTTTTTTGCTTCCATTTTGCAATGCTAGACACCCAATGATTGCTATGTCCCTTGAAAATTACTGGCATGCTCCAGTACCTCATATCACTATTTTGTATAGTACACTGTAAAAATGTTATTTATATCCTCACAGTCCTGAAAGTCCTTCATTTTTATTTTAATATCACAATGTTACAAACAAAGTTAAGGACCACCACAAGCAGTGGGTGGAAACCGACCAGAGAACATCCAGCCATTTCACATGGTAAGGTTCTGATTGCTGGAGTTGGCGGAGGCAGAGTAGGGATGAGAGAAGAGAGCTAAATGAGACAGGAGATACCTTCTTGCTTGGTTCTTTTTCACGAAGTGCTAGGGGTTTTATAACTGGCTTACATAGGGAGATTGCAACTCAACTCTATATGATAGCAAGTTAACAAGATTATTAGGAGAAAGAGATATCTACTAAGTTTAACGGGCTAACGAACTAACAAGATAATCTAGGAGGGATAGATCTCTATCTCTGACGCTGCTGCCTGCACACCTGGTCCTGCGCCCTTGGTGTGGCTGGTGTAACCTGAGGATGGGTGTGATGTTATAGGCATGTCCCCACGACGTGGACACAGAACAAAGAACAGACTGGACGACCACTTTGGTTTCTAGAATTCTAGAAGTGCAGGATAAGAGAAAACACACTAATATGACATGAATGCCACACTTTACATTTTTAAACTTTAAATCACTCCTACAGATTTTAAAATTAGTTTTCTTTTGCTTTTACTTGGTGACTATCATAACTTTTGTTGAAATAAGGATTACACCTGCTAAAACTTGTTTTATATTTAGTTTTTAGGGATAATTGTCTAGTTTTAAAAGGGCAATTCTATGTTGCCCTGTAAATGAGTTCTATAAGGGGAAGTATTGAATACAATCTACATGTTTGCGAGTTCTATAAGGGGAAGTATTGAATACAATCTACATGTTTGCTGGTAACTGGAAAATAAATTGAAAGTAATCTTTGTTTCTTACTCCTTAGTGCTTCAGCTGTCTGCTGTTGAAATACAAAATATAATAGTCTTTGTTTCTAAACAAGACCATGCATAAATCTCGTTTAGCCATGTAATACTATTTTGTTCCTGCATTATTCATGTAATATCAAAACGATTACATATAGTTTGATGGTTGAAGATTTTATTCCACTTTTGTTAAAGAAGATGTCGTTCAACTGATTCTATTTCAGATATTTTGCATCATTTGATGGATAAAGATTTGTTTCTGCTTGTTATTTTTGTTTCAGGCGAATCCAAATAAGCGGCGTAAGGTGGAGAGCGAATCTTTGTCGGCTGATGCAATGGAAACAGAGAAGACGAGAAACCAGTCTGAAAGATACCCAGGAGAAGAGGGTAGTTCTGAGTCGCAACAAGGTCTGCCAAGGGGCAAACGGAAGGGTTGGAAACGCTCCCATCATGAAATGAAAGCTTCAAGTGACAAGAACACGAGGAAGAGGCCGAACCTCAATTCATCCTCGGAGGATACTGCTGCCTCCTTGTCTGCTTCCAGTAGCAACCCTATGGATGACGAGAGCCAAGATAACTCTTCTGGTGGTGACAGGCAACCGAACTCTGCAGATTCAGGCTCATAGGGCGGTGCTGGTGCAGTGCCATTTGCAAATACAGAGTGCATCTAACTGATAGAGGAAACCACCGGATTTCCTTTCTGTCCCTCAGAATGTGATGGTCCATGTGTTCGTGCTGAGTTTGAGAGAAGCCGCGGCCTGGTTTCCCTTATCCGGAGCATATGTAACAGTAGTGTAATCTAGAGTACCATTTTCTCTGACGCAGGTCATTTTGCGTAGCTAGTGTGTTGAGTGTGCATTTTGCAAGGACATGAGCATATGCCCACAAATAAATAAAGTAGTAGGCAATTTGTACATGTACATTTTCATTTCTTTGCATTTTGTTCGAGGCTAATTGTGTGACAGGAAGGTATAAATCATCTCAAATAAAAAAAAAAACAGGTTTGCATTCAAAGCCTGTTGCTGTTCACCCCAATTGATGAACACAACAATGCAAGCTGGAGAGGAAAGATCCGCTGAGTAAAACGTTGTTTTGCTCCTTGTTGAGAATGTAATTGAACATGCTCCTTGTTGAGAATGTAATTGAACATAGAAGCTGGAGGATATGCTGAGTTGGAGTGACCACTTGCTTGTACACAGCATTAAGAAAGAACCAGGCCGCAAATGCAACATTAAGTTTCGGCACAAAAGAACCAGCGGAGCAGCAGCACAAGCTTCAGCAGCATGAAGATCAATGTATCATTCATAATCTTGAGCACCACCACCATCACTCTCTCTTCTTGTTCTTTACTCACTGTAGCCTTGTCTGAATTCTGCTTCTTGTGAACTTCCAATGGACTTTGGTAAACTGGTGGGAGCTGGCGGTGGATATGCTGCTACATCATCAAGGTCAAATGCCCCCAGAGTTTGATCAACCACCTCGATTCAACGCCCGACGTTGTAGTTGTAGATGATAAACTTTCGGATGGATTTGGTAGCCTAGTTTCATTTGGCCCAATGTCAAATCGGGACCGAGCCTTGCGCGGCACGACGACCGTGAGTTGACTCTGCATCTGGACTGAAGTGCTGGATCACATCACTCTCTCTCCCGGCATAGTAACATTTGCAAAGAGTGAAGTGCATCATCGTTCCATTTACATCTGTAGGAAGACAGATTCAACACACTCGTTATTCAGTCGAGGTGGTGTTTAGATACAGCTTGTCCTCGACCTCAACTGATCGGTCATCGTGTGATGCCACGATCTCTCTAACTAGCCTCTACTGCTCGACGTGGGGAGAGTGGCGTGCGTGTGTTTGTACTACGTACACTATACAGTAGCTCACACACGCACTCGTACACTATACAGTATATGTAAAATAGTATGAGCAAGCACGCGGAGACGAGAGATACTAGAGCAGCTCGCAATTTTTTCCTTCCCCAGGAAGCTACCCAAGCAGGTGCTCTGCTCTGGGATATTGAATCAAGGGTTCCCAATGGCGACCGGCGCGGCAGCGGCGGCGTCGCTCAGCCTCACCGTGAGGCTCATCGTCGGGCAGCCCGCGCCGTCCGCCAAGGAGGACAGCGCGGGCGACCCCCACGCCATTCTCCCCGAGGAGGTGCACGCCCTGTCCGGCGCCGGCGCGCTACTCCACCCTGCCGCGCTGTCGGCCGTCGCCGGCTCCGCCAAGCGCCTGCTCGCCCTCGCCGGGGCCAGCCCCGGGGCCGACGTGGGCGTGCTCACCCGGGCGATGGAGGAGCTGGAGAGGCTGGCAGCCGGCGGAAGCACCAGCACGCCCATGGACCACGCCGAGCCGAGCACCAGCAGCACGGCCGCCGACATGGACATCGACTCCGGCGACGCCTCCAACCAGCTGGGCGGCGGAGCCAAAAGGAAGCGGGATGGGAGGCGCGGCGGCGGCGGCGACGCGCCCGGCATGGTCCAGAGGCCGGCGAAGCGGCGGATCCTTGCCTGGAGGGTGCGCCAGTACCGGTCTTCGGTGGCCAAGGCCAAGGCGACGGCGAGGAGGGCCAGGAGCCGGCGGGCGCAGGCGCGGCCGATGCGGAGGAAGGCGGGCAGCTGGAAGAGCGTCCAGCAGCAGCTCGCGCGCGCCACCCTCAGCGACGGCCTGCACAGGTGGAGCGCGGGCGGCGGCGCCGGCGCCGGACCTGCTGAGCAGTAAGATCCGCTAGAACCGAATGGGATTAGCTCGCATTTTGTTTTCGTACTCTAGTAATAGTGCCCCTTGATCCGAAGGACGGGGGGCAGCTCAGTGAATTTGGCTGGTCTTTTGTGATCTTGCCCAAATGCGCGCACGGATCCCATCTCCGTGCTCTAGAAGAAACTTATTCCATTAGTGGAGAAGAACTAAGCAAGGAGTCAGACTATTTGCTAGTGACACTCCCCACTTCAGCATTCAGGCTCTAAGCTGGATAGAACAGGCGAGTGGGTTATTAACGTGACCACCGAGTGATTGATAGGCTTCAAGTGAACCAATTCATGGAGCTGCACAGGCACCACATTACAGCATCAGACTCAGCTGATTTTGCATCTTCATTACAGCATCAGACTTGGCTTATTTTGCTTCTGCATTCATGCATTCCACTGGGCACTCTCCAGTCTCCAAGTCTCCACTGCATCTGCATTTCATTAGGGGGCGTCCCCAATCTCCACTGCATCTGCATTTCATTAGGGGGCGTCCCCAATCTCCACTGCATCTGCATTTCATTAGGGGGCGTCCCCAATCTCCACTGCATCTGCATTTCATTAGGTGGCGTCCCCAATCTCCACTGCATCTGCATTTCATTAGGGGGCGTCCCCAATCTCCACTGCATCTGCATTTCATTAGGGGGCGTCCCCAATCTCCACTGTATCTGCATCTCATTGGGAAGAACTTGTAGGGCGAGAACTGGGGCGAGAGTGCACTCTACAAGATCTGTAGGGGTCCACACACCAAAAACAAGTGCGGTGTCGACGCCATGGTCTCTACCGTGACCGCCATCCATACCCACGAGGAATAGGTTGTTGCTAGTAAGCTGGAGTCTGGACTCTGGATTGCCTACATGGCATAAGATGCTTGTGATTGTGTCAACTATCAAGTATGTTGGTAGTTACAGCTATTCTACGATATTACATTGCAGTTTGTGATCAGTAAATATGTGAAACCCTGCCATGATTGCTGTAATATGCGGATGGCTTACTATGTACTAGTACTACTGCGACGCGGTTCATGGAACATGGAAGTAGAAAGGGTGTGCCTATGTCTCAGTCGACTGAGATTTTCTTAAGTCTCGGTCACCTTAGAAAAGTGCAAGTTGCAATCAGTAATGTAGGTTAAATTACTGTGCAATGATGTACTATAAATCAATGCTAGATCTGATAATGATAATGCTTCTCCTGATCTAGTGCTAGACTGCTTTATTTTTTCAGTTAGTCTCTGGGTTAAAGAAGAAACATTCAAGGTTACGGGAATAGTTTGTATAAGAAGAAAGTTAAATCATAGCCCAGTGGCTGGAATAATATGGAATGCCTCTGACCTCACTCTGGTTCAGTTGGGTGTGGTTCCTGACAATATGGAGAACTGAGCAAGGAGTTGGACTATTTAGTACTGACACTCCACACTTCAGCATTTGTGCTCAAGTTGGATAGGATTCAGCATTCAGGCTCCAAGGTTGATAGAACAGGCGAGTGGGTTATTAACGTGACTACCGAGTGATTGATAGGCTTCAGGTGAACCAGTTTGTGGAGCCGCACATGCACCACATTACAGCATCAGACTCAGCTGATTTTGCATCTTCATTACAACATCAGACTCAGGCTTATTTTGCATCTTCATGTATACATTCCACTGGGCACTCTCCAATCTCCACTGCATCTGCATTTCATTAGGGGGCGTTCCAGCCTTATTTGGGTTCTTCAGTTTCAGGAGCCTCATTTTATTTCCTTTCTTTTCTGATGAACTAGATGAAATATCCCTGATTTCGTTTATGGAATTACCAAGCCTTACAAAGTTGTCCCCAAAAGCAAAATGAATGAACCAAACAATAGAATGGCCTATTAACGTGGAGACCTGTTGTTTATATATTCAGTGCTATCTTTTGAGTATTTGTTTGGACAAATCGGTATGGGTGGATTTAAAAATACAAGATTTGACGTTAATGCAGTTTCTGCCGGAGGTGAGCGTTGTTAAGGGTTGCAGATTTTCTAGTGGGGTGGCCCTTGAGATTGCAAACTTCTGTAAGAGAGCGTTGCAATATTCGACCAAAAACTAACTGGTAAGTATAACAAATGCCCCTCCTCAGTCTGTGGTAGAACATGGTAACTAGGAACGTTGATTCTTTCTCATAACTAACATTAAAAAAATGTCAAACACGGAATAGATCAAAAACTACAAACATGACATCAACTCCTTTTATGATAGATATTAAAGCAACAAACCACTTCCTTCTA
>NC_061514.1:325331763-325348503 GCF_022539505.1 Lolium rigidum | reverse complement strand
CGACTGGTTGGCCAGGAAAAGGGAAATATCTGTTTTTTCCTTTTAGACTGGTCATAGTGGGGAGTAACTTAAACTAGTAACACATGCCATGTTACTAGCCTAGGTTACTACCATTATAGTGGGTAGTAATTTATATGTAGTGTCATACATTGTATCATTTATTATGTTGTAGACTCATCTTGCTTTGAGGTGTGTGATGTTATGGTAACATAGCTAGTTACCACCCCACTCTCTTTCTTCATTTATTAGCATGCCATGTCACCAAAATGCCTTGAGATGTGTGATGTTACTACCTATGTTACTCCCACTATGAGACTAGTCATAGTGGGGAGTAACATAGAGCAGTAACATGGTGCATGTTACTACTCTATGTTACTACCTCCATAGTGGATAGTTACTATATGTGGTGTCATGCATGTTATAGTAGTATTTATTAGATTTGTAGACTCATCTTGTCTTGATAAGTGTGATGTTATGGTAACATAGCTAGTTACCACCTCACTCTCTTTCTTCATTTATTGTCATGCCATGTCACCAAAATGTATTGAGGTGTGTGATGTTACTAGCTATGTTACTCCCACTATGAGTAGTCTGAGACTAGTTATAGTGGGAAGTAACATAGAGTAGTAACATGCACATGTTACTACTCTATGTTACTACCTTCATAGTGGTTAGTAACATCAAAATAGTAGCATAGATGTCTTCATTAATTAGCTTATAGACTCATTGTATCTTGGAAAGTGTGATGTTACAGTAACTAGCTATGTTACTCCATCCTCCTCTCTCATCATTAACTCACTGCCACATAAGCAAATTTGCCGAGTTGGACACTTAGTTACTAGTGAAGTTACTCCCACTATGAGTAGTCTGAACAGTCTTATAGCAAGTACAATAAGGTACAGTCAGCTGGCTATAAGAGATAAAATATTATAAATTTGCTTAGTTGGAGGAGAGAGATTAGGAGAGAGAAGAGGAGTGGGCTCTTATCTTATAGGCAGCTCTAGCACGTGCTCCTAGGCACTATGTGAGACTAAAAGGTGGACCATGTATTGTAAAAGTATTACACTTTTGTAGCTCACTATTGTATATGTTAGCTCTAAGTTAGCTATAGATGACATGACACTTGGCTTATAGCCAACAGCTGGCTACACTATTGGAATTGCTCTTATAGAAACCAGAGTACTGCATATAGGCATGTTGGTGCTTTTACTACCTGTCGGTGCATTTAATTTTTTACCACAAACTAGGGGCAACCTTACAAGTGACACCAGCGACAGGGACCAATGAATGCATGGATGAACTCACTGTGCCACCAGCTAGCCTGCTCCCCGTCACATCGACACTATTTTGCCGTGTAGTACTTGACCAACTCCACAATATTTTCTGCGTCAGATAGAAGGGACCATAGGCTCCTTTGTTGAGGGCTAGAACTAATCTTGTTATTGGTCTTAAGTTTATGTGAGTAGTATATATCATGTGTTAATTGTTTTTATTTTATTTGTCATGCTTGCGGTAGAGTACACCTATAGAGGAATGTTAATTTGTGTACATGCAAGTTGTTAGGTGTGCATGCATACAATCAAATAGTACATCCTCCGATCTATAATAATTGTCAGTGATTTAGTACATGAGGCACTTGTGAACATGATAGCACACTATGTGAAGGCAGGAGGTGTGTCTCGAGTTCAGGCCAGCGGCGAAGCCTACAATCGGCCGGCGTGATAAGATGGCATTGATGGCCGTTTAATTATGTGTTGCGTCGACAGGATTAATGACAATGGGCTTTAAAAGAAGATTAAGTAATAACAAGATAAATGTTACTACCTCCATACCGGATTAATGGGCAATTACGCATTTCAAGAAACAAGTTTAACTATGAATTTGGTCAACAAAATATAAGATATATGCCATAAAAATTATACCGTTGGATTCGTATTCAAAAAATGTTTTCAATAATATAATTTTTGTGATATATATCTTATATTTTATTGACCAAATTAGTAGTCAAACTTGTTTCTCGAAGTGCGTAATTGCCTATTAATCCGGTATGGCGGTAGTATTGTTAAAACTAGTCTTGTTATGAGTGGCAAAACTACGTGTTAGATCCTGTTTTAGTTTTTAGTTGGGTCGAAACACCTAGAAGTCACGCAAAGCTAGCAGTGTTAGTTGCCAGCCTAGCTAGGTAGTAGGAGGAGTGATACACAGGGTACACGTACGGATAAGCTCGCTGTTAGCTGAGCTTATTAGATATACGAGGACCCAGCTATTAGACATAATGAGATCGGCCAAGTCGTGTGTGGACATGTGGTTGCTATGACCGTTTTTTGTACCTGTCATTAGTGGATCAACCAGTTGTGGGCTTGACAACATGTGTGTGCTCGTGCATTAGTTATAGGCTTGATATTAAACCAGGTTGTTTTATTGGCCGAGAGCGAAGAAGCGAAAAAATGTGCAAACGTTTATGCAGCGTTCTTCTCCAGTGTGTGTGCGTGTGTTCATCTTCTACCTTGGGCTGGGCAACGCCTAGGCAGACCACCATTATTACATGCATACATCCGCTCTCGAAACAGGAAGCTACATATGCATGTACCGACCTGGTTGAAGCTCAGGGAGCCGAGGTCGAGTTGGACGCTTCCGGCGGCGCCGTCGCTGACAACCACCGTCCTGGCATGGCCTCCGAGGAACTCCTCCTCCTCGTACAGGGTCACACGCACGCCGCCTCCGCCCATGGCAAGCAGCTCGTGCGCCGCCGCCAGCCCACTTACCCCGCCACCCACCACCGCCACTCTCATTCTGCTTTGCTCTGCTTGCTCTCTCTCTGCGCTCTCGCTTTGCTCTCGATCTTCTCTGCTAGCTCTGGTATCTCTCTCGCCCTCCCCCCTTCTATTTAACATGGAGTGGACGAGGGCTGCGTCACAACTCACATGGAGTAGTGTCTAGTTTTTAAAGGCAACTTTACCTAGTGGACTTATATCTACCGTTTACCAAGTGCTTTGAGATTGGTGAGGCTTCTGACATTTATTTAATATAAAATCGATAATTGAAACAGAAGTGAAACTTTTATGAAACTAAAATGATACATACGAAACAATGTGAAATATTTTGGTAAAAAAGTGAAGCTGCCAATGTTACCACTGATGTCACTTCGATATGTTTCACAAAAATATCGTGTTTCAGTTAAGTTAAGTTTAGTTTCATAATTTTGCGAGTGGACTGAGTTACCACATAGGTGACATCACAGATGACGTTACTGCTGTAGGTACCATTTACCGTAAAAAGAGGTTTTCGGTAGTGCATACGTTTGAACTTGTTGCACCAACGTCTCATTACGGAGGTAAATAAATGCCGGCGTACTAGGACACATCACGCCCAACGTGCATGTGCCTGACACCAAAGCCTAGTTTTAGCGTAGACCTGGATAGGTCAGTAAAATTTTCGTGGAAGATGGTCTTTCATCGCGTTACCATCCAGTCCTGGAAAGATATTGCGGTGTTTAATTATACTACGGTGTTTTGCGTTGATTGATGCATGGTACAACAAACTGAGCCATGTCAGTGCTTCAGCATAAACAACATGATTCAAAGCGTATTAGCTAGTCCATCAAAATTACAATAATAAAGACTTAGAAAATTCTTACTCACACACGATACATATTATATATGTGTACCCACTTAACATTACTCATAAAGTTGTAAATACCTAATGTTATTTCCAGCAATTGTTTTTGAAAATCATTGTCATCTATGTATTGGTCTATACCAGGAAAATATCGGCCATGTTGGTAGACAGAGTGTTAAAATGATTTTTTTTTGATAAGGAGCGTTTTAGATTTAAATATTACACCCGGACTCTGCATTATTAGGATGCACACAACCGCACACCATTCAAAGTACAAAAACAAGATAAATGATTTGATATATTAAAAACAACATGAAGCTGCATCAACTCCTAAGATGGCGAAGGATCATTCATGAGACTATTCCTGAGACTATGCCGCCACCCATTTTGGATAATAAAATCTTTCATGGTGTCCTCCAACCGTGTAGACACATTCGCAAAGAGGCTGCGATTCTCTATACGCTGAAGAGACAACCATGTACAAAGCAAAAAACTGCACCGGTAGATAACCTGCATAAGAGAAGATTTTCTATCATCAAACATCATTTCCACATATCCATAGCGACCGAATAACGGCGAGCATTGCCATCCTAATAAGTAATTTAAACCTATGATACACTCCATTAATCCAATTGCCGAAGATATTGGCAATTCTATATGGCGGATACTAGTAGGAAAAATGCTATAGGGGCAGGCTTATTGGCAGCTCACATGGTGAGCACGTGATTAGTACGGGCTTACTAGAAGCACACCACTGCCATGCACAAACGTCTATTATGTGGGCTCTGGATGCGCCTGGGCACAATACTTACCCGTAGCGTGCTACACTAGGAACACGCGGCTAGTACGACCTTATCGGCCGTGTGTCTTCCATGTCACTCGCTGCCAATAATTTTGGACCGAGGGGCGCCAAATACTAGTAGAGGAGATTAGCGCTGTCCGATCTCTCGATGGCCGAGCGCTTGACCTCGAGGCCGCCGACCGCTCCGAGGCACTGATCCGCCGCCACCAACCACACCACGCCTTGTCGTCACCATCAAAAGGGACACCGCGTTAACCTCTTCTTCTTTCTACTTCGTCCTTGTCGTTGACCTCGCCCGCTACTCTGCCCCCGTCCCCATCCCGGTATGAACCCCACGCTCTGCACCTGCTCGACAAAATGCCGATTACAGTATATGCTTGATTAGCTGCACCGATTACATGGATATGAGTTGCTGATGATTAATTTCTAGGGATATTAGCTGTTGATTACAATATATGCTTGATTAGTTGCATTGACATATAGTGTATAGCAAAATGTATTGTTTTACATCGGATATGAGTTGCTGATGTTTTGTCGGAATGTTGATTAATTTCCATTTCGACAAATTTCTGACACTCTGTATGCTCTTTTTTTTAGAAAAGATCACGATGAATTTTCTGTGATTGTTTTTTGATTACTAATAGTTTTCAACTTTGATTAGTGTTAGCTAGCCATGTCATTTTTCGGAAAACGCAATGATGTTTTCGCCGGGTCATCTTCAAGCGGTTGGCGCGCGAGTGAAGAAGAAAATGCAGACACGGGCCGCACCCTACAAGAAGAACCTTATGAAGTTAAGAAAGAGTTGGCGATCCTGAAAGGAAACATTGACACTATTGTCGAAAACCAAGTGGAAAATAGGGTCAACGGACACCTTCCTACCTTGATCTAGTCGATTGAAGATTAATTGAATTGCCAAAGGTCGACAAGGGACACATCCAAAATACCAGGCAACACCAATTGAGTTGCTGCCAAAGCAAGGCAATGTGGTGTCAGAACCTGTTGAGCCCGCAACAAAGCAAACTTTCTTCACCAAGGATCAAACAGCCAATCCAGTTGGATTGAAGATAAACAGACGGAAAAATACCTAATAAAAAGGATTATGCCTCTTGCCAGATGACTCGGGTTATGGAAAAGGTCGCCACGCAAGAGCGCCAATATCATGTGGGTGTGAACCTATGTATCATGGGAAAAGTACCTAACGCTACCTGGTGATATGAAAAGTCCGCATGACATAATTCTAGCATAAGAAATGCATCTCTTTAATATGGCATCTCCAACGAACCCGTTTTTTGTCATCAAGGTTCCTGAGGGCCTGGGCTTTGTCGATAAACACCCCGCAGATATGTTCTTCATGAGATTCAAAGACATATTCTCCATGTTTCCTCCGCCTACTTGAGCTGTCTGAGGCCTACTACGTCAGAAAAGAGCAAGAGTTATCTCCGACCATGGTGATAGCGGACCCCTACTACCTGTATGAGTGCTACTTGGTCACCCATAAGAATAGGCTCACACTACAAGAAAAGTTACCATGGCCGACGAATTTCAAGTCGGGCCGTGGTTTTTGATGCACCACCCCCGACGATTTTTGCTCTCTCTGTGGTGCATCTCAAAACTTTTTTTTTCTCGGTTTTGAGGCCATCTAGCTTCACGGAAACGTGAGAAATGTCGCGCATGGTGGCCCGGGACGTGGTGCATGATGAATTCTTGGATGCGCCGGCCAAGTCAATGCAAATCTGCACCCTAGGGCTATAGAGCCCAGATGGCAGCGTCTCTAGCGATCTTTCTTTTCGAGTGCGCCCTCTCGTTCACGTTCTCCGATCGAGCCATTTACACTGCTGACTCATAGGTCCCGCATGTCATCCTCTCTGAACGATAAATATTTCTTTTATTCGATTTTTGTGACCCCCTGATTTTTGGCTACTTGACTTTTCCTTTCGATCCCGTGCCGCCTTGGAAACGTTGAGACCGCTCCTGCAAAATGGGACCCATATGTCATCATCTATGTACAATAAAAGTTTGTTTTCTTGGATTATTTTTGGTACCTGATATTTGGCCACTTGCATTTTTCTTTCGATCCCATCCCTCTTTTAAAACATTGAGGACGCTGCTGGCTCATGGGTCCCACATGTCAGCCTCTATGAACGAGAAACCTTTTCTTTCATTGAATTATTTTTGACCCCTAATTTTTGGCTACTTGCCTTTTTCTTTTGATCCCCTGCCACATTTCAAACGTTGAGGACGCTGCTGGCTCATGGGTCTCACATGTCAGCCTCTCTGTGCGATAAACCTTTCCTTTCTTGGATTTATTTTTGACCCCTAATTTCTGGCTATTTGCCTTTTTCTTTCGATCCCCTGCTGTCGTTGCCTATTCGACGGTACCTCGGAGGAGGGATCCTCACGAGGGGGATAAAAAGTAGGGGCCATCAGGCGGAGAGTCCTCGGGACGGTGGTATACGATTTACCCAGCTTCGGAACACCTGCACGATGACAGGGCCTACTACTGCTTGTCTGGAATTATCTGGGCGCTTTCACGTTGTTACAATGAGTTGTGGTTGTCTCGTCTTTCCTTCGAGATCTGCCTTTAGGGCTCCCAAGATCCAGCTTATAAAGGCGCCCGGATCTAGGGTTTACACGGAGAGTTCTAGCCGGAATACAAGATGCCTAACTACGGAATATACATTGTCGTGCACGTCAAGGATCCACCTAGACCTAACTTGCTGTCATGGATCCGGCTTCCTTCATGGGCCTTCACGGATCTGACTCCTGGCATAGACCTACAACGATCTGGCTACCTTCACGGGCCTCCATGGATCCGGCTACCTCAGTAGGTCGGTTCGGTTCCGGCTACCTCAGTAGGTCGGTTTGGATCCGGCTACCTCAGTAGGTCGGTTAGGATCTGGCTCCTTGTTCCTGGGCTGGACATCTTCCATCTTGATCAACAACAGCTGGGCCGCCCGATGGGCCATATGCCATCACCACCATTTGTGGGCCACCATATCTTGCCGGAATCGGACCATGTCAATGGTATACCTATGAAGTATATGCACAACACATGCCGCCTTTGAAACATTGAGAACGTTGTTGGATCATGGGTCCCACATGTCAGCCTCTCTGTGCGATAAACCTTTCCTTTCTTGGATTTATTTTTGACTCCTAATTTCTGGTTATTTTCCCTTTTCTTTCGATCCCCTGCCGCCTTTTAAATGTTGAGAACGCTGCTGGCTCATGGGTCCCATATGTCAGCTTCTATGTGCGATAAACCTTTCCTTTCTTGGATTTATTTTTTGACCCCTAATTTCTGGCTATTTGTCTTTTTCTTTCGATCCCCTGCCGATTTTAAATGTTGAGGATGTTCCTGGCTCATGGGTCCCATATGTCAGCCTCTCTGAACAATAAACATTTCATTTGTTGGATTTATGTTTGACGCCTAATTTCTGGCTATTTACCTTTTTTCTTTCGATCCACTGACGCCTTTGAAACTTTGAGGCCGCTCCTGCAAAATTAGACCCATATGTCATCCTCCCTGTACAATATACGTTTTCTTTCCTGGATTATTTTTGGCCCCTGGATTTCTAGCAAATTGATTTTTTCTTTGGATCCCCTGCCGCCTTATTAAGGTTGAGGTGGCTGTTGGATCATGCGACTCGTATGTCAGCATCTATGTGCAATAAACCTTTCCTTTTTATTTAATTTTTTTGGCCCCTTGATTTTTGGCTACATGGCTTTTCCTTTCTATCCCTTGCCACCTTGTTAACATTGAGGTTGCTGCTGCAAATGGGTCCTATATGTCAGCCTCTCTGAACTATAATTTTTTCCTTTATTGGATTTATTTTTAACCTCTAATTTCGGGCTACTTGCCTTTTTCTTTGGATCTCCTGCCGCCTTTGAAATGTTGAGGACGCTGCTAGCTCATACATCCCAGATGTCATCCTCTCTGAACGTAAATGTTGAGGCCGCTGCTGCAAGATGGGTCCCACCTGTCATCCTCTCTGTTCAATAAATGTTTTCTTTCTTGTATTTATTTTGACCCCTTATTTCTGGCTACTTTGCTTTTTTTTTTCTTCTTTCAATCCCCTGCCGCCATGTTAACATTAAGGATGCTGCTGGCAGATGGGCCCCACATGTCAGCCTCTATGTACAATAAACATTTACTTTCTTAGATTATTTTTGGCCCCTAATTTCTGTCTACTTGGCTTTTTCTTTCTGTCCCTTGCCACCTTTGAAACGTCGAGGACGCTCCTACAAGATGGGTCCCATATATCAGCCTCTATGTACAAATATGGTGGGCCAAGCTTTGATCTGATGTGCTCTAAAATTAAATTCGAAAGGTTTCGGCTTGCCTCAAATACGGTGGGGCCAAGATGGCCGCGATAGGTCTATTTTAAGGGGCTCATTAGAACAATTCCGTTTGCTTGGGGTGTCCGGCCTACCTTATCTAGGTGTGTTCCCCTCAACAACAAAAAAAAACTGATCTGGGTGTAGCTCCTTCAGAATCGAAACAAAAGACTTGAGGGAGTGACTAAAAAAAGACGGAGTAAGCTCCCCAAAAATAAGTCGGAGAAAGATAGCATAAATTCATGTGAAAAGTCACCCCTGTCTCCTTTGTCGCCGTGCTCTTCTCTAGATGCAGTGGCGTTCAACTAGCAACAAAGATTCTCCAAACTTCTTTCAGCCGAGCCAGCTGTGCACCGTTGGCTGCGCTGTTCTTCTTTTGAAGCACCGGCGGCGCTCAACTGGTCGATCGCCAGGTATGCATGCTATCTTCAGGGCTGGACAAGTGTCGAACTAATTATCGCTGGAAGGTTCTAGTTAACTCCCATATAATTTTGTTTGCTTGCTCGAGTCGATCGGTTGCATTGTTTTGCTCTAGATCTATTTCTTATACTACTACATTGTTTTTTGCTCGATCTCTTTATTCTAATTGGTTGGTCATGTGTGGCGTTCCATCTATTAGTTCTGTCAAATATGTAACCGCACAATCAATCTGTTTGCTGAAAAAAAAATGTTGCCTTGGTTCGTGTACTCCATATGTTTGTTGATACAGTGTGGCATTTATAGTGTTATATAAAATCTGTTTGCTTAGATATCTAGGCATGGATTTGTTCTTAACTTGTTGGTTGAAATAGCTCAAAGCTTCTGGCCATCTATTTTCAAGGCGTGCTTGCAGAGTTGCGAATGATATTTTGGGAAATCTATAGTAAAGTTAACTTTTTTTTATAGAAGAGTGGTAGACTGTCTTATGAACGAGACAACAGAAATCATGTGCAATATTGAGATGATATATCCTCCAGGAGGTCTGGTGCAGTATAGATGGATTTACCCTAAAGAACATCTACTTGGCACTTCCAAGGTTGATGTTAAGATAATGTGTGGACAGTTTGTTAAGTGAGTGATATGCATCGTATCCACACATATGTAAACTGAACTTTTAACTAAACTAGATATATTCACATATCAGACTTGACTATGTTTTGCAGGTTTTTCAAAGAAACAAAAGTACCAGGACCAATAATATGTAAAATGTTCAGTTGCATCTTGTCTATTTTGTAATGGCAATATCTTCCAGCTGCGCCAAAAGGAACATGGTCATGCTAGTGATGTACTGCTGCCCGTATCATGTGGTCCTGATATGAGGATAAGAACACCTTCAACTTGCATTGCCAGTGGTGTCTACCGCAACACTAGCGTACCTTCAGTGGAGACTGATGCAAGTGGAGTTGGTACTGGTGAGCCTGTACCTGAATCGTCGTGCCACCTGAAGTAGGTGGTGTATTGGGATTAGACTAATAAGTATAGCACCTTCTAAAGAACAAGATGCTACTAGTGATGGTTAACGTGATTTTACACCAAAAGTCATGTATGCTCAACAGGTGCCATACCTAGTCCAACAAAGAAAGCTACTATGTTCCCGTGTAAGTGTTATATGAACAAAAGTTGTACGGATGTACACATAATATCGACTAGAGAACCAAACTTGCATATTCTTGCCTGATCATAACACATAGTCATAATAATAATTAAAAAGGAGAAGAGCAATTGCCTTTGCAATGTGATTATGCCAAGTAGATTAGACAACCAATCACAAACATTACAGATCAACAACCAAACATATACGATAGTCATAAGGTAAACTCCATAATACATATTCAAGAAAAAAACCTAGAAAGCATAAGAAAGGTAGCTCCACATCACAGTTCCACGACATCAACATACAGATCATAAAACATATATCAAGTCAGGACAGCTGCACCACTGGGTAAGCATCCATGGGGTCTGGCTCAAGAGCGAAGACTGTGTGAGTGCTCCAAAATGTTGCTCTTGCCTCACCCCACCCATACATCTTATCATGCAACCTTACCAAATCAGCATGAATCATCTTGACATAAACGTAACTCCCCTCTCCAAACTGATGGGATTGAACAATGCGCCAGTTGCAGTGCTTTAGCCTGTTAAACATTAGGGTTTTCTATTTTCGTGCCCTCAGGTCCTTAGTTGTACTCAGTTTTCTCCAGCTCCTAGAATATGTGATGCATGTAAAATGCATACATAAACTTTGTCCTTTATCATATTAATTCCCACATATATGCAACATATATGATGTTATTACCATGTTTTACATTGATTCTGATAGGACATGATGCCCATATTAATTCTGATTTTACATATAATATTATCTGCACCTTCATATCTCATTGATGAATTGCTTTTTGTCCACCACAACTTTAAGAGAGAACAGTCAAGTGAACCCATGAACTCCTGTCCATTTTTTATCATAAGAAACACCTTTATATTACTTTTACCTTGTTTTCTATCTGCTGCACTATTTTCATACGAAAATACAAAATATTTACTTTTTTATTTGCATCCAAATTACCAAAAACAATCAACCTTTTTTACAATTTCTACTTAGTTATTTTATCTAGTTTATTTTTTACTCGTTTTATTTCTACTTGTGTTATTTACATACACAAAACTTTGTGCTTGACAACGACACGGTAGAATTGGGGACACAAGGCATTTACTTTATCTGCAGGATTGCTTGAAGAAGAGAGAGGAGAATACTCTTCCATCCAGTTCCCGAGAGTTCGATATAAACCCTCGAGTCACCCTTCTGGGGAAAATGTTTCGCTGATGCAATACTCTGCACTTGGAGTCCCAACGTCATCAGGCGACCACTGGGACTTCATGATGTTTGATGGACGATTCCGCCCATTCCCGCCGAGCTCGAGTCGAAAGTGATGATGTTGCTCGTAATTTGTAAGACAAACTTGCCTAGGTTTAGTTTTGAATGATCTATAAGTCTTGTGTTGTCAACATTATTCCTAAAAACGCCCTCTCTACTTTTGGGAAGATTAATCAGGTTCATGAACTTAATTAGTGTTATTACTGTTCTTGTTGATGGGTTCGTTGCATGGAAAACAAAAAATTGCCTACCGCGAACAAGAACAAAACCAAGATCCAATCTAGGAAGAGGCAAGATCTAATCTATCAAGATCGAAGCAACGAGATGTATGTGAGACTAACCCTCGAAGATTCCAAAACCTACGAGATTAGATCTCATTGTTGATGTAGTCGATCGTCCAGTGTTGCAATCCGGCAACACTTTCGTACTCGGTCGTGCGTACGGTGTCGATGAAGCCCGTCCTCTCCCCGTTCCAGCGGGCAACGGAGGTGTGGTAGATCCCCTCGGAATCCCAACAGCACGACGGCGTAGTGGTGGTGGTGGAGGAGAAAAGCTGCAGGGCTTCGCCAAGCTTGTACATCACTATGGAGGAGAGAGGGGGGCGGCCAGAGCTAGGTCTGAAGGGGTGAACGCCCCCTGCCCCTCCCCTCTTAATATAGGGGGGAGGTCGGTTTGGGTAGCCCCCCAATGCCCCAAACCCATCTAGGGCCGGCGGCCAAAGGGGGGAGGGGGAATTCTTCCCCCAAGTTGATCCCCCCTAGGGTTTTGGAGAAAACCCTAAGGGTGGCCGGCCTGGGCCTTGAGGGGCATGTGCCCCTGGCCCATTAGGCTAGGGTGCATCCCCTCGGCCCATGCTAGGCCTCCTAGGGTCATGGGCCCGCTGGTGGGACCCCCGGAACCTTCTAGAACCTTCTCGGTCTTTCACCGGAAAAATCCCGAACTTTTCCAAAACCTAGAAATCAACTTTCCTTATATGAATCTTATTCTCCGGACCATTCCGGACCTCCTCGTGATGTCCTGGATCCCATACGAGACTCCGAACAAACTTCAGACTCCATCTCATATTCCGAATCTACTTATGCGACATCGAACCTTAAGCGCGTCACCCTACGGTTCGTGAACTATGCAGACATGGTCGAGACTCCTCTCCAAGCAATAAACAATAGCGGGATCTGGAGATCCATAATGGATCCCACATATTCAACGATAACTTAGCAATCGATTGAACCATTTACATATGATGTCGATTCCCTTTGTCACGCGATATTTTACTTGTCCGATGTTCGATCATCGGTATCTCCATACTTTCTTCAACCTCGTTACCGACAAGTACTCTTTACTCGTACCGTGGTATGTCATCTCTTGTGATCCAATCACATGCTTGCAAGCTAATTAGACGACATTCCACCGAGAGGGCCCAGAGTATATCTATCCGTCATCGGGATGGACAAATCCCACTGTTGATCCATATGCCTCAACTCATACTTTCCGAATACTTAATCCCATCTTTATAACCACCCATTTACGCAATGGCATTTGATGCAATCAAAGTACCCTTCCGGTGTAAGTGATTTACATGATCTCATGGTCGAAGGACTAGGTAACTTTGTATCGAAAGCTTATAGAAAGTTGAACTTAATGACTTGATCTCATGCTACGCTTAATTGGGTGTATGTCCATTATATCATTCACCCAATGACATAACCTTGTTATTAACAACATCCAATGTTCATGATCACGAAACCATGATCATCTATTAATCAACAAGCTAGTTATACAAGAGGCTTACTAGGGACTCCTTGTTGTTTACATAACACACATGTATCAATGTTTCGGTTAATACAATTATAGCATGGGATGTAAACATTTATCATGAACACTAAGATATAACAATAACTATTTTATTATTGCCTCTTGGGCATATCTCCAACAGTCTCCCACTTGCACTAGAGTCAATAATCTAGTTTACATTTGTAAAGATATAACACCTTGGCCTTCTGGTGCTTATCATGTTTTACTCAGGGGAGAGGTTTTAGTCAACGGATCTGACACACTCAGAAACATATGTATTTTTCAATTTATTTGCGTCTCAACGCATCACTCATTTTCCAAATGAGCCGGCATTAATTGTATATGCTTAGTACTCTGGTGGAACCTTAATTTTGCGGTCTGAAATAAGTCACTAATATTGTCACACATAATATAGCTTCAAAGTTCTGACACTATCGGAACTACACCAAGTTCTCAAAGAACTCCTCGACTTAAGATCCACAGTCATTGTCAAAAAGATGACATACTCTGCCTTCGTTTGTAGAATACGTCACAATATTTAGAACTCATCTAAATCTAGCATAGACTTCTTCTACCTCATTGTGCTATCTTTTAAACAACACTTAGCCTAATTGAGATTGAAATTTTATTTTTATATGTGACCAAACTAATATCGGTGCAACACCTTACAGCGATTTGTTGTCATTACCCCATACAAAAACTATATATATATCCTTGGTTCTTCTAAATTACTCAGGGATATTCTTACTGTTGTCCAATGATCATTACATGAATCATTCTGGTATATGCTCGTAACACTTTAGAGTACAGGACATCTAATTTTGTACATATTATTCGTGATCTAAATCACTCATGTGTTTTTACTCATTGAGCGTCAAATACACTCAAGTCTTGTTAAACCTTCACATGGAAAAGAACATCTTCTTAATATTTTTATATTGAACTTATTCAATATTCACTCTATGTACTTTGACTTAAACTTATTTTACGTTTCAATCTATCTTCATATATCTTCACGCTAAATCTGTTTTTAGTCCATATCCTTTCATTGAAATTAATTTTCAATGAAACTTTCTAATCACATCAAGTATATAATTACATCAGTTATAATCAATGATATGTCATCCACATATAATATTATAACTATGTCTCAGCGCTCCCACTTAATTTCTTGCAAATGCAAGCATCTTCATCGTTTCTGATGAAATCAAAACTCTTTGATTATTTCATCCGGTGAAGATTCCAACTCCGTGATACTTACTTCACCCAGTGAAGTTTGTATACCTATCTAGTATTCCACGGACTAGCAAAACTCTTGGTTTGTATCTAGTATACATCCTTCATACATACTTCTGATAAGGAATGTATTTCTGCCATCCTACTATCATATCTCACAAAAGAAATATGTAGCGATTACTAGAATAATCCACATAGACTATAAGCATTGCTATAGAAGATCTAATCTTATCGTAGTCAACTCTTTGAACTTTGTCGTAAACAAATTTTCGACAAGTCGAGCTTCTTCAAGGATATTCCATCCAAGTCCATCAATTTTATAGATCCATTTACTTTCAAAAAGTATTCACCTATCTTGGATTTCATGGCGCATAGCCATTTTAACGGAGTCAGGGCCCATCATAACATATTTGTATGTAGTTGGTTTATCATTGTTCAAAATCATTCATTTGTCCACAAATCATTTATTTGATCACAAAGTAAACCACATCTACAAGGTTCAATAGGTACTTTGATCTTCATGACTATAACACTTTGTAGACATGGGAGCCATGATTGTCGTGGCTGCTTCCAGAGCCATTTCCGATGCTGCGCTACTCTGATCATCATGCTCAGGTTCTTAAACCTTATCAAGTTCCATTGTGCTCCCACTCAAATACTTCGCTAGAAACAATTTCTTGGAAATAGGTAAGAAACATCGACAAACACTTTTGTCTTTGACTTCATAGTGGGAAGAGTTCCCAATCAATATTCTGGGATAACCAACAAAGACATTCATCCGATTCTGATTGTAAACTTATTTACTTATGCTACGCATACCAAAATTTAAGAAAGGACTACATTAGGGTTTATACCCATGCCATAACTCGCATGGTGTCATTTCAACGGATTATGACGACACACTATTTAGTGTAAAAGCTGTAGTCTCTAAAGCATAATCCACAAAAATATAATGGCATCATTTTATTTTATCTCATCATTAACCCCAACAAGGTTTGGATACGTCTCTTGGATACTCCATCATCACTATGATACTCCAAGAAACATGAGTGGTAGAACAATTTCATAACTCTCTTAGATGTTCGCTAAAACTCGTAATTCAAATATTTCCACCATGATCCAATCATAGATATTTGACTTTTCTATTACGATGATTTCCACTTCATGCTGAAATTTATTTGAATCCATTCAAATGTTTCAAACTTATTCCTTATCGAATAAATATATCCACATATATACACTCAATTCATTGTTGGAAGTTTTCATGAAGTAGAAGAATCTCCCGCACACAACTATGCCCAGTGAATCATATACATCATCATGTATGTTTCCACCAAGTTAGTTGCCCGTTCAACTCTTGGCCTATGAACGGTATTTCAGTCATTCTCTTTAGAAGAGATTTGCAAGCGCCAAACGATTCAAAAATCGAATGACTCCAAAAATCCATTTGCATGGAGTTCCTTCATGCGTTCCTTTCTAACATGACCTAAATGGCGGTTCCACTAATGAGTGGAATTCACATCATTTGCCTTATGGCATTTTAGCGTCAGTGTTATGCATGTGTGCTTCACCATAAAGATTTATAATAACTTATCCATCATACATGGAATGTTGTTACAATTTGAACAACTCATTGTTTTCATTTAACCAGAACAAAATAAAAATTATAAAGTTCTTTATTATAAATCTGAATGGCTAGACAGAATGCCAACGACGAACATAATAACACTTTATTTTTGTTCCAGACGTGCATTCCTATCATATTCCTTTTCAGTCACTTAGGCTATTGTATTCTTGTATTGCGTTGTTTTGTATGACACCTCATACCAACCTTTTAATGTGATGAACAATTTCACTCATAATTTTTTATCCATCAAATCATGACGACTTTCCGAGACCATGTCTGTACATGCTAGGCTCGTAAAGTTTAACCTTAGTACTCGTATATGCAAATCTGGCTTGCACCCGTTGCATGCACACGTAGAATCTATAACACCCGATCATCACGTGATGCTTCGAAACGATGAGTCTTAGCAACGGTGCATACTAAGGACGATCATGATACGTCTCCAACGTATCGATAATTTCTTATGTTCCATGCTACTTTATT
>NC_061514.1:325098070-325331663 GCF_022539505.1 Lolium rigidum | reverse complement strand
ACTCACCTCACCTAAGGGAGATCACCTCCGGTATGTTTTGCAAGTACACTTTAGGGCATCAAACAACTTCGCTGAGTATGAAGCTCTGATACATGGGCTTAAGGTCGCAAAAGAAATCGGAGCGCTCCGGATCATTTGCTACGGCGATTCAGATCTGGTGGTGCAACAGTGTTCCGGAGATTGGGATGCGAAAGATGCAAACATGGCCTCATACCGGTTCCATGTGCAAAAGATTGCCGGCTTCTTCGAGGGGTGTGAGTTTCACCATGTGCCGCGAGCTGAAAATGAAGCTGCGGATGCTCTATCCAAGTTGGGCTCATCCAGGCAAGAAATTCCACCCGGAATAGCCTTAGCACATCTAAGAATTCCATCAATCAAGCCAAGTCCGGAGTCGGAATCAATTTTCATACCGGAGTCGCATGTGGTGCCAATGGAGATTGACGAAGGAAACCCGGGGACTGTACCGGTAAACTCGGGGACTGCGACGCCCATGCCGGAGGAGGCAATGCTCGTGGACAGCATGGACATAGACATGCCGGTGTTTATGGTTAGAGAAGCACCATCTTGGGTTAAACCTATTAAGGAATTCCTGGTCAACGGCACCTTGCCGGTTGACGAAAATGAATCCAGAAGGATACAGAGGAGGTCCAAAGCTTACACTATCATCAACGGTGAGGCATACAAAAGAAGTGTCACCGGTGTCCTCCAAAGATCTGTGGAGCCGGAAGAAGGAAGAGAAATGCTTGAGGAGATTCATCGAGGAGAATGCGGGCACCACGCCTCGTCAAGGGCCTTGGTGGCAAAAGTGTTCCGGCATGGATTCTATTGGCCAACGGCTTTGGAAAATGCGGAGGATATGGTAAGAAAATGCAATGGGTGCCAGAGGTACGCCAAACAAAACCATACCCCAGCATCCGGTTTAAAAACCATACCGCTAACTTGGCCATTCGCTGTCTGGTGCCTAGACATGGTTGGACCATTTAGAACCGCAAGGGGAAACATGACCCACATCTTGGTAATGGTGGATAAGTTCACCAAGTGGCTGGAAGTGAAGCCTATCGCAAAATGTGATGGCCACACAGCGGTAAAGTTCCTGAAAGATGTAATTCTGCGGTATGGATACCCGCACAGTATCATAACCGACAATGGTTCAAACTTTGCTCAAGGAGAATTCAAACGATTTTGTGAAGACAAGAACATCCGGTTGGATTTGTGCTCAGTGGCGCACCCGCAAGGCAATGGCCAAGTTGAGAGAACTAATGCTTTAGTACTTTCCGGTATCAAACCAAGACTCATTGATGCAATGGAAAAATCGCCGGGATGTTGGATCGATGAGCTACCATCAGTGTTGTGGAGTCTAAGAACAACTCCGAACCGGTCTACCGGATATACGCCATTCTTCATGGTTTATGGAGCAGAAGCGGTCATACCAACCGACATTCTCCATGATTCCCCAAGGGTGCAACTCTATACCGAAGAAGAGGTAAAAGAGGCCCGGGAAAATGATGTGGACTTGCTAGAAGAAGCAAGAGAACTAGCTACGGCAAGAACAGCCATTTATCGACCAAAACCTCGGACGCTATCATAGCCGGAAGGTTAATCCAAGAGTGTTCGAGAAGGGGACCTAGTGCTACGCACAGTGCGGCGCAGCGAAGGCCGGCACAAACTTTCCCCTCCATGGGAAGGACCTTTCATTGTGAGCAAGGCTCTCCACAATGATGCCTATTACCTAATTGATGCACAGGAATGGAAGAAAGGAAAGGCGGACAAGTCCGGAGAGGAGACCAAACGCCCATGGAATGTAGCTTTGTTGCGTCCTTTCTACTCTTGAAGTGGTGCTGTAAGAGTTCCTTTTTTGTACCTTAATTACTATGAATAAAAAGATGTCGGAACCTCGAATGAATCTCGGGGACTTGCCTTATTAAGTTGCATGAAACATGTTTATTTTTTCTGTTGCCGGTTGCTTATTGAACGTTTTTTTCTTTCCGGTTTAGTAATGTGCTAGACCATACCGGAGTCTTCGACTCTGCTGTTGTCCATAACTTGGCTTCATGGCAAGCAAGATAAACCGGTAGGGGATAAGCACATGAGCTGCGGAAAGGGAGAGCGAGGAAAGAACAATCCGGAAAAGTTTAACTAACCCCGGTTATACCGGTTTTTGCAAAAATTTCGAGTTATTTCTAAGTTCAAGAAAATGCTTGCTTGGTAAAAGAACTTTGTGCTCATACGCCAAAAATGCCCGAGAGAAGGTAGGCAGAGCCAAGGCAAAAGAGCCAAGTGTGCATCAATTGGATGCGGAAACAATTTCGGAATCATTGCAGTGCAAGAAAAAGCAGATCAACAAGCAAATATCTTAAGTCAAACATAACTTAATAAGTTAACCGGTACAACTTACCGGCATAAAAGTTTCAGCACAAACCAAAAGGTTAAGTCTTATCTTACATCATAAACCCCGGCATACCGGGGTAGAATTTAACAAGTTTTATGACAAGTGGTCAGGGACAGGCGATATCTATGACAAGGTCAGGCAGCAGGGGCTTCCGGGGGAGCAGCGCCGGCATCAGGAGTTGGCGGTGGCACGTCCTCGCCTTCATCTTCCTCCTCCTCGCTCAGATAATCTTTGACATCTTTAGGAGGGGGGATGAAGGTGCGCATGTCGGCGTACTCCGCGATGTGGTACGCACGGTCCTGCCGCTTAGCGGTAAGAACCGGATCCACATCAGTGGGAGCACCTTCACGCACGCCGATGAAAGCATCCAGGTCAAACTCCGGATACCAGGAGCAGGCAATCCGGAGCGCGGAGTCCGCTCCGGCGCGGGCAGCAGAGCACTGCCACTCCCGGATCCTTCTGCAGGCGCCTTTTAACCGGTCGCTGATGAGGGAGAAGGTATCCGGCACCGCTTCACCAGGCCAAAGGGTCTTGAAAAGCTGGGAGGCTACTTCAGGGATGTCGGAAAGGTTCCGATCCACTGAGCGCATGTGGGAGATCCGCGCGCTTAGAGCAACCAAGTGATCATAGGGATCCCAAGGTGCACCCAAGTTGTCGCCGGCCTGCTGCGCCCGATGCTCCCCAACCTTCTTGATAGCATGAGCCTGGGAGTCCGGAAAGAGCCCTGCGAGAAAAACAAAAGCTAAGTATATGATACCGGAACGAGTAAGCTTGTAAGCAGAAACCGGAAAAGAGAAAAGGAGAAACTTACGGAGGGCAAGCGCGTCAGTCCGCGTGACCAGAAGGTCGTACTCCTTCTGTTCCGCTTTCAGCCGCGCAACCTCGCTCTCGGCTGCTTTACGGGCCTTCTCGGCCTCCTCCGCGGCAGCTTTGTGCGCTTTGGCGGCTTTGCCCTCGGCTGCTTTTAGCTCCTTGGCGCCCTCCTCCGGCCTCTGCACTGCAACACCACATTGGCATTGCCGGCATCCTCCGGCGCCTCGTTTAGCTCGGCCTCCGCGGCAGCTTCGGCGGCCTTCAGCTCCTCAGCGTACCGGACTCCGGCCTGCATAGCCTAGTCCTTGAGCTCTCTGGAGATCTCCTTTTGGGCGTCCAAGGCCTTCTGGTGATCCCGGATGAGCTGCTCCTTTTTAGCTAAGAGCCGGAAGAGAAGATGTTAGCAAAACACAAAGGCAAGTGAGAAGCAAGTCAACCGGAAAGATAGGAGTTGTACCTTGGAGTTTGGCAACCTGGTCCTTGAAGGCCTCAATGGAAGCTTCCGGGATAGCTGTTGCACAAAAAACTTGTAAGTCACAAAGAAAAGAAAAACCTTCCGGTGAAAAGATGTCGGAGGCGCGAGAATTTACCTAGGCACTTGCTGTGCGCCTCAGCAAGGCTCCGGTGCTCCCATAGAAGCTCCTCAAAGAGGGCTTTCCGGGCGTCGGCCGTGCTCTGTTTAAGGAAATGATGTTAGTGAAGAACAAAGGATTTTAACCCGAAACTCGGGGACTGGTAATGCCGGTTTCGTGCATTGCTAGTAAGTTTTGCGCTAAGAGCAAGCTCTCAACCCAAAACTCGGGGACTGGGAGTTTGCGGCATCTTTAAAAAGAAAGCTTTGCGCCAAGGGCAAGCCCTAAACCCAAAACTCGGGGACTGGGAGTTTGCGGTAAGAAAGATGCCGGTTTCGGAAATTCTTTAAAAGAAAGTTTTGCGCTCAGAGTTGCACTCCAAACCCAAAACTCGGGGACTGGGAGGATAGACAAGATCCGGAAAGAGGAAAACCGGCATCAAGAAAATTTACAACAAAAGTTGATAGAACTTACCACCACGTTGGCGGTGGCGTCGTACCACGCATTGTCGAACTCCTTCACGGCACGCTTGAGGCGCGAGAAGTGTTCTTCAGTAGAGCGAGGGCCGGCAGGATCTGGAGCTGGGAGGCGGTCCTTCCCCAAGCCGCGGGTGGCTGCGGAGATGTCCGCATCGTTCCAGCGCTGGGCGTAAGGGAGGAGAGGCCCCAAGTCTTGGTCTCCGCGCTTAAGCTCAACGATCCGGCCCAAGAGGCCGGAAGGTTTGTCTCGGACCACCATGGCGGCAGGCCCGGTGTGCAGCACTAAGGGCTGCGAGCCGCTTGTGGCGCTGCCGTCCGTGGCCTTTCCGCGGGATGCCCCCGGCTTCAAATAGTCGGTGATCTTGAGGGACGCTGGCGGCGGCTTGGGCGCGGCCGCGGAAGCTCCTTGGGTCGGTGGAGGCGTTGGCGTAGGCCCGGTTGCCTCAGGAGCAGAGGTTTCCGGTGGCGGCGGCGGTGCTGAAGTCTCCGGCGCGGAAGCTTCCGGCCCGGTCCTGGAAGAGGTCTTCTTCTTTTTCTTCTTCTCAAGGATGGGAGGAACAGAAGGTTCCGCCCGCCCGGCAGGTTCTTTTCCGGCGCCCATGTTGCTGACGCCGGTGTCTTGGGTCTCTGAAGGGGACGCAAAGTCCTCCTCCGCGCGGGGATCTGGCGGTGTAGGGGCCGCGCGCCCCGAACTTGTTGTGCCCCCGAGAGGGAGGCGAGAGGTGTTGCCGGCACCGAGATGGTGCCGGGCTGGAGTGAGGAGGAGGAGTCGAGGTCCTGGCGGAGCCGGCAGAGCCCTCTGGCCTGGGGCCAAGCTTGAGCGCGGGACTGAGAGAGAGAAAAGAAGAAGATTGGGAAAAAAGCAACCGGAAAAGAACTTAGTGAAAACAGAAGGAGCAGAAAAAAGAATCCTTACCCGGTGGCCGTCGGCATCTGCTTGCCCTTGTGGCGCCTCATGGAAACGATCTTACCCGCGACGGGTTCGGTCCGGAAGCGCTTGGCAGGAGGAGGTTGGCTTGAGCCGGCATCAGAGGCCGGGGTCTTGTTCTTCTTGCCCTGGGCCCTGAGTTCCTGGGCCATGAGTTTGTCCACAAACTCCTGGCCTGCCTCGGCCTGCAGCGGCGTCACACGCTCATGGACCTGTGGGTCGAGGTTGGCTGAGGGCACATCTACAGAAGAACAATAGCAAAAGAGTATGAGAGGAATGAAAGAAAAGCTACCTCAAGCATGGTCAATTCATCGGACGAACCGGAAGGTTCCGGCGGAGCTTTGCCAAGACGCGCGGTTGGGGTCCGGCCCATCTTCAAGTCCTTCCAAAAGATGACGGGGTCGGGGTCGAACTTGTCGAGACCGCGCTTCCGGCAACGGCCGCGCCGGTCGGATTCGATGCCGGGGAAACGGTCCTTGGCCTGAAAAAACAAAAGAGAGAAAAGGAGGTTAACCGCAATGAAAGTTTCCGGTAAACCGACCCGAGTTGCGTAATTTCTTACTTCTTGGGTCGGAGGGTTAGTAGAGCTAAGAGGCCGGAGGCCCCATTCCCACTCTTCCGGCATGGAGGTCTGGCAGATCTGCCTGGCCTTAAGGACAACGTCCTTCTTGCTGAGAGGAAGCCCGGTGATCTTGGTAGGATCACCAGGGCCATACATCTCGCACATCTTGTGGGAGCGGCGCTGGAGAGGAAGCACCCGGCGCGAGATGAAGGTGCGGACAATATCGTCGGAGCAGATGCCGGTGTCCTTTATCAGCTGTTTCATAAAACGTATAATCCGGTTTGTCTCATTGTGAGACTCCTTCGGATTGTAGCTCCAGTTGGTCTTTGAGGGCGGCGCCGGATCAAAAGGTGGCAGATCGATGAGATCTGCGGCGCCGTTGTTCTTAACATAAAAGAAGGTCCCTTGCCATGACCGGCATGACTCGAGACCGGAAAACTTGAAAAAGGGGCTCCCTTGACGGGAGCCGATGATGCAAGACCCGCATTGTACGGGGGTTTGGGTTTAGGAATGTCTAAGCCCTGAACGGAATTAATCCGAAGGGCGAAGAATCGAGCAAACGTCTCGCGAGTGGGACGAATGCCGATGTAAGCCTCCATGAAGGTGGCATAGCAGGAGAGGTAGAAAATGGCGTTGCCAGGAAGATGGTGAGGTTGGAGTTTATAGAAATCGAGGAAACTCCGGAAAAAAGAAGAGACGGGAAGGCCGAAGCCGCGCTCAAAGTGAGCGAGAAAGACAACGCGTTCGCCGGGTTCGAGCACCGGTTCGATCTCTTCGCCGGGAATCCGGCAGGAAACTCCTTCCGGAATCCTCCAGGACCGGTACAACCAGTCAATCTCATACTTACTCACGCTGGTGTTACCACCCGATTTTGGCTAAATCAGGAGGTGTGCCGTAAGCGAAGATGGGCTTTGAAGATTACACGTGGAGCGTCTTTGAAGCGGCCTTGCGCTAAGAGTTTGGGCTAAGTTGCCCATGTATACGTAATTTAGTAGATCGTATTGTATTTAGATCAAAGAGATAGAGTCCGGCCCGTGCACGGTTAGGTGCACGCCCCAGTTAGAAAGTCCCTTGGACTATAAATATGTATCTAGGGTTATCAAGAAAGGAGGACAATCATCGTTCAAACCAACACAAATCAGGCGCATCGCCACCCCTTTCTTCGAGGGTTTCTCCCGGGTAAGCACCATGCTGCCTAGATCGCATCTAGCGATCTAGGCAGTACAAGTTTATTCGTCAACCTTGTACTGCTTGTGCTGAAGCCTTGTTGATGGCGAGCAGTACTATTTATCCTTAGGTGTTTAGGGTCTTGCATCGGTGCTTTCGCGTGCATATCTGCGTGGCGATGCCGTCCCTCGACACCTAGCTGCCCTCACGTCTACCCAGACGTGAGGGCAGCATGCTGCTTTTTCGTTACTTAGTAGATCCGATCCGTTATAGTTGCTCCTTGCTCTGCAAGGATTAGTTTAATAGCTGCATAGTTAGGCCTTACGTTGGGATCGGAGGATCCGGTGGTGCGTTAGATGCTGTTCACCGTCCCTGCGAGGGATGTTCCGGGAATCGACGTCATGTTGGTTTTTAGGCCTCTCGTAGGGGTGGTTTGCACTGTCTTTCGTAGTTGCTAGGCCCGATCACACGTAGGACGTTCCGGTTATGCGGTGAAAACCCTAAACTGTCGTGGATCGCGTTAGCTTTGTCCTGATCAAGCAGGATCCCCATGCCATTGTAAATCCAACGTGAAACATGGGGCGATCGGCTCCTTGAGCCGATCCACAGGGAAACCTGAGAGCCGATAGGGCTCGTATTTAATGTGCACGTGTCTACCATGCAGGAACAATCGAAGCACTAACACCTTCCTGACCGGGTCTAGGTCAGGTGGCACGCCCTAGCAACCGCCAGGACGTTTGGCCAGAAGATTTGCGGGACGACGCGAGGTGCCAGGGATCCACTAAGCGGCCACGGGAGCTTCCCGGCTCTTCGTGTTGCTCAGCCATTGCCCGTCGGTGGGTTTTGGAGGGTAACACATTCTGGCACGCCCGGTGGGACCTCTTCTGCAACATCCACGTCAACATCGGCATCCGAGATGGCGGAAGAACAGATCACGTACGAGGAGCTTCCTCCTGATCATAAGAAGAAGTACGATGAGCTGAAGGCCATCGTTGAAGCCGAACTCATCGGCTCCTTTGAGAAGACCCGTTCACACGGTATCGATTCAAAGGATTCACGCCACAAGGCGTCCTCGAAGGGGTAGATCTGTCTCTCCCTTCGGATGAACGTACCAGAGCCCTGCGACAAGAGATCAACTACGTGGTGGCTCATTCACTGCATCGGCACTCGGAGAGCCTGGTGAATACTTTGGAGCGCGTTGCGCTCCGTGTGGTGCAAGAGATCATGGAGCGTCGGTACTCCCCTTCAGGACCTGTTCTAGGGACTCACCAGGGAGAGATGCAACTCCACACCAGGCCACCACTGCCGTACGCAATAACGGCTCCACAGCAACAAGGCTCACCGGCATACGTTGTCCACAAAGTTGGAGGTGATCCGGGCGACTATCAATTCTTACATGACCCGCCCAAGGAAATCCCGCACGGATACGTGTGCACGTTTGTGCCTGACTGCAACAAGCCGGACCGCGAGCGATCCGAGCTCAGCCGGGAGGGAGTGCCGGATCAGGAGCAATTGTTCCGGCAGGAAGAACAAGCTGCAGCAGCGGGGAGTTTAGGGGCGAAAGCTGAGAAACAGGCGTGGCTAGCCAAATATGCCACTCGCACCGATCCGGAAAACTCAGCTGCCACCACCTCTACCGCAGATCAAATCGGTGCGATCTCGAGAGATCGAGTTCGGCATCTTGCCGAAGAAGAAGATAATCGGCTATTCCAAGCCGTACCCCAATGAGTTCGACCTGATCCCGCTGCCGCCTAAGTACCGGCTTCCGGACTTCAACAAATTCAGCGGGTCAGAAGGGTCAAGCTCTATCGAGCACGTGAGCCGATACCGGCCCGATTGGGCATGGTTTCGAGCATCGGATCAGCTACGGGTGAGGCTCTTCTCGCGATCCCTCACCGGTCCAGCGTTTGGATGGTACACCGCGTTGCAGCCAAATTCAGTGCAATCATGGAAGCAGCTGGAGGAACTGTTCCACACCCAATACCATTCAGAAGCTACTGAAGCTGGGATTGCCGAGCTGGCACAGGTTCGGCAGAAGCGAGGAGAGACAGTCTCTGAGTACATCCAACGTTTCAGAACTGTCAAGAACCGATGCTATTCGGCTCATCTAACCGAGAAAGAGGCAGTCGAGCTGGCCGTGGCAGGCCTTGCAGCGTCGTTCAAGGACCTGACGTTCCAAGTGGAATACAACTCGTTGACGCACCTGGTCAGTAGGCTGACCTTATATGAGCAGCGCCATCCAGAGCTGTACCAAGACAAGTTCAAGCGCGCGATCAGCCTGGTCAATACCGATGAATATGAAGATTTTTCGGAAGATCAGGAAGTAGCGGTAGCCGAGTGGACTCGGACGCCAGTACCTGTGTCCTGCAAATGGGTGAATCCACCAGGGCCTCCAAGAGGGTTGGACTTTGACGTGACCAAAGCCGAACGGATCTTCGATCTGCTGCTGAAAGAGAAACAGTTGAAGTTGCCCGAAGGCCACAAGATCCCTACGGCACAGGAGATAAACAAGAGGCCATACTGCAAATGGCATCATACGTTCACGCACACCACCAACGACTGCAAAGTATTGCGCGCACAAATTCAGATGGCGATAGAATCAGGCCGATTAACTTTCGGACAGTTTGCCATGAAGGTAGACATGCGTCCGTTTCCGGACGTCAACATGGTGGACCTGAGCCACTCCATAAGAGAGCCAGGGTTCTCTCTTGATGTCAATATGGCAGGGCTTATGAACCGCCATGGCAAGGACAAAGCAGAGAGCAGCCACTCTCGTGGCAAGGATAAAGAGGAGGCCGTTCCACGCGACCGGCCCCAAGATGACGATAGACGGTACCTAACCGAGGAGGAGGTGAGAAGCATACGGTATCAACGCCCATTATCCGTACACCTCCTCAACAAATATGAGCAGCAGTATGACCGACGTCGACGCTACGACGAAGACGATGAAAAATATCATCGGTCAGATGCAGCGGACAGGAGGTATCGTCAGCATGACAGGAGCGACGACGGGTACGAACGCTACGCCAGAGGGAGGTCAAGGGAGCAAGACAATGTGGATAGGCACTGGGACTGTCCCTTCTTCAAACATTGCTGGGACTCAGGAATGAGCTGATTGCCAACAATCGAGAATTGCCCGGAATGCAAACAGCGAAGGGGAAGGACAAACGGAGTTTCAGTGTTCGAGCGCCTAGGACCTCTCCCACCTCACAACAAGCGAGCCGAGTCATCTCAAGAAGAGGACTTCGAGGAGTCCGATGGAGAAGAAGATAGGTATCACCGACCAAGGTGGTGCCCTGATGGACTCAGCCATTCTCAGAAGCGTAGAGTGCAGCGGCTGCGAAACCTGGAAGAAGCCGAGGCACAGTACCTGTACTCGTTGAGAAGAGCACGGCCCGATCTGGCCGTGAAGATTCAGCAAACAGTGGAGACGAAGGCGCGCCCGCCAAAGAAAGTATGGCACCCCAAACAGGCGAAAGCCGATGCACAGGCATCGGCTGATGCCGATGCAGAGACATCGGCCGATACAAACATGGTATTCATACTCCCGTCGGAGTTTCGTGCTCCAAGCGACGAGGAAGTTTCAGTGGCTCAATTCGACTGCGGTCCACGGCCGGTTATCTTTGAAAAGCCGCGAGATAGAAGCTACAGGCATCTGAAAGCCCTATACTTGAGGGGTTACATCAACGGGCAGCCTGTCAGCAAGATGTTGGTTGATACCGGAGCGGCAGTCAACATAATGCCGTATTCCATGCTACGTCGTTTGGGGCATTCCAGCGACGATCTGATCAAGACCAACATCACTCTAAGCGACTTCAACGGCCAGGCGTCAGAAGCGAAAGGTGTGCTGAATGTAGAGCTTACTGTAGGCCGGAAGACCATACCTACTGCGTTCTTCATCGTTGACAGCAAAAGCAATTACGCCGTCCTATTGGGAAGGGACTGGATCCATGCTAACTGTTGCATCCCATCTACAATGCACCAATGCATCATACAGTGGGATGGAGATGAAGTAGAAGTCGTTCAGGCAGACGACTCAATCGAGATATCATTAGCTGCCATGAGCGTGTGGGAAGCAGATGACCAAGAGCCGCTCTCTGGAATCAGTTTAGAGGGTTGTGAGCGCATCGAAGCCTCGAAAAATGGGGTAAGGCTGGTTTTATCCACCGGCCTAACGGAGTAGCACGTCCAAGACATTGGACATACGTGGCAAGGCCGATCCCGGCGATCGGCCCTCAAAAAATAAAAAGTAAAGGATTTTATCTCCAACACGTCACGTAGCTACAGTGGAAGTCCAAGAAGTTGCAAACCATCGCCAAAGCATTGCAGCGGAAAAGGAGGCCGATTCCCGCAATCGGCCAAAATTATCCTCAACATCCTTTTGTCTGTGTTCAGCATTGATCCAACAGATGCCTGAAGAGCCGATACCATCAATGACTTGACAGAATCGGCTCGGGGGGCACATAGATGGATAAGACACGAGGATACGAAGCTGAGAATGCATGCCAAACGCCCAGCAGAACAGCTCAAATATGGGGGCCGATACATAAACAAATCGGCCGCAAAAAATCGAAAATACAGAAATTTTTGGGCACAGCCGATGCGTAGACATCGACTTAAGAATTCAAAGCCGATGCACGGCCATCAACTCAAGGGATACGACTGCTACGAGCAGAAGCCTGATGGAGCAGTCATCAAGTAGCAAGGCTCTGCTGAAGGACAAACACACCGGTGGCTCTCCTCAGTGGAATTGTTGTTGGCTCCGTTAGCAAATCTCCAAGTTCAGCAGTGCTAGCAGAAGCGGCAGACATGTGTTGAAAATATCGGTTAGGGCAGGTTTAAAGGATCCCGACCCTGATCAACAACAGGAGCAGCACAAGCATGCGGTTCAGGTTAAGGGTGAGCCCTACAAAAGAGCATGTCTTTTCTAAGACCAGGAGGACAGTCGATGATGAAGCGATCGGCTATGGCATGTTTTGATCAAGGCTTGGCTACGGTGGTGACTTGGTCGGCATTACTGTCAAAGGTTGTTGCGACCAAAGTGGGGGAGAGCATCAGGAAACATCTTCACCGGGAGCTGCATCAGCCTACCAGAGATAATGAGCCAGTATGATCAGCAAGGCGCAGGACTTGAACGGAAGAAGCTCGGGGGGCAGTGTGCCCTAAAGGATCCTTCGCTATAGGAAGCCGATTTTTTTCGAAATCGGCTGGCCCTGCATCATAGCTTGTCTGAGGAATGGTGCTGATGTCGCCAAAAATATCAGTTTCCGCATACAAGTCAACTGAGTGACAAGCCCAGGGCTCTATTGTAGACACCTGCCCAAAACCAGATTGCCAGCCCGCTGGGTTGGCTGGTAAGAGTCATGATCCTGTTTGAGGTGTCTCATGGGGACAAGCCGGTGCACGGTCATCGACTCTAGTACAAGTGCTCAAAGTTGCCTCATTGCCAGATTGGCAGTGCTGTTAGGAGAGAGTTAGCATCCCAAAACAGCCTGTTGTTCATACCTGGGACTGTTTGACTGAATTACGGGTCCTCATCATTATTTTCACCTCGACTGAGGCTCGGGGGATAGCTGGCCTCGTGGATGTTCTGTTTGTAGAAGCCGATTGGAGAGTCATCGGCTGGTTCCGCGGACATTGACCTGTGGAGCACTGACCAAGCTCGCGATCGCTCCGATGTCAAAAGATGAGGAGCGGATCATGGGGGATCGATGTGAGGAAGTTGGCTCACTAAAAATCGATCGAGTTGACAATCGGCTAAATTAGTAAAAAAAAAAGAAGGAGGTCGGTAAAATCAGGTTGGGGAAATTCTCCATTGATAAACCATATTTCTTAAAAGGGAGGAGCCGATTGCTTAAGAAGGGAAGAACGAAAGAAGGGTCTGTTGACCAATCTACTACTGCTAGGCCTACACTAGTAGGTCCTAATCTACGGGCCGTCACCGCCTTCATCATCCTCGGAGCTCCCATCGGCGCTGCTGCCGACGGGCTCCTCGTCGCTGCTCCCGTAGCCCTCTGCAGGGGTTTCGTCCTCCTCTTCGTCATCACTGACGTCGTCATCCCACCACATGCGGAGGCGTTTCGCTGGTGGGTAACCCTCGAGGGAGTCGTTGTCGTCTTCTTCCTCCTCTTCTTCCTCCTCGTCGGAGGAAAAGCTCCCTTCCCAGGGGAAGAGGTCGTCATCGCTTGTTGCTTCCAGCTCCCGTCAATGAGGAACTGAAGGTCTTCTTCCCCGTCGGTGAGGGGTTCGTCGTCTTCCGACTCGTTGGAGAAGTCCCAATCCCGCGCGTCCCAGTACTCTGGGGCGCGGGCCTCGTAGATGGCCATCAGATCGACCTCCTTCTCGAGCTTGCTGGAAGAGGACGACCGGAGAGACAGGCCAGAGGAAGCGGAGGAAGAGGAAGAATCCATGGGGACTGAGGAGGGTTTTTCGGTTTGCCGATGGCTACTGTGGAGCAAGGGGATGAAGAGAGAAACTACAGGAAGTGGCCAAATAAAAAGGGGTATAACGATTTAATGCTTAAGCAGTTTCCGAGGACGTGGTGCCAGAATTGTCAAATAGTGCAGAGAAGTTGAGAGGGCAAGACGTCATCATGAAGCATACTGCGACGGTTCTGCTCTACCACGACATGACCCTTTGAAGAAGGCAGATGGTTTTGCAATTATCATTATCAAAACCAGGGGGGCATGTGTTACCACCCGATTTTGGCTAAATCAGGAGGTGTGCCGTAAGCGAAGATGGTCTTTGAAGATTACACGTGGAGCGTCTTTGAAGCGGCCTTGCGCTAAGAGTTTGGGCTAAGTTGCCCATGTATCTGTAATTTAGTAGATCGTATTGTATTTAGATCAAAGAGATAGAGTCCGGCCCGTGCACGGTTAGGTGCACGCCCCAGTTAGAAAGTCCCTTGGACTATAAATATGTATCTAGGGTTATCGAGAAAGGAGGACAATCATCGTTCAAACCAACACAAATCAGGCGCATCGCCACCCCTTTCTTTGAGGGTTTCTCCCGGGTAAGCACCATGCTGCCTAGATCGCATCTAGCGATCTAGGCAGTACAAGTTTATTCGTCAACCTTGTATTGCTCGTGCTGAAGCCTTGTTGATGGCGAGCAGTACTATTTATCCTTAGGTGTTTAGGGTCTTGCATCGGTGCTTTCGCGTGCATATCTGCATGGCGATGCCGTCCCTCGACACCTAGCTGCCCTCACGTCTATCCAGACGTGAGGGCAGCATACTGCTTTTTCGTTACTTAGTAGATCCGATCCGTTATAGTTGCTCCTTGCTCTGCAAGGATTAGTTTAATATCTGCATAGTTAGGCCTTACGTTGGGATCGGAGGATCCGGTGGTGCGTTAGATGCTGTTCACCGTCCCTGCGAGGGATGTTCCGGGAATCGACGTCATGTTGGTTTTTAGGCCTCTCGTAGGGGTGGTTTGCACTGTCTTTCGTAGTTGCTAGGCCCGATCACACGTAGGACGTTCCGGTTATGCGGTGAAAACCCTAAACTGTCGTGGATCGCGTTAGCTTTGTCCTGATCAAGCAGGATCCCCATGCCATTGTAAATCCAACGTGAAACATGGGGCGATCGGCTCCTTGAGCCGATCCACAGGGAAACCTGAGAGCCGATAGGGCTCGTATTTAATGTGCACGTGTCTACCATGCAGGAACAATCGAAGCACTAACACCTTCCTGACCGGGTCTAGGTCAGGTGGCACGCCCTAGCAACCGCCAGGACGTTTGGCCAGAAGATTTGCGGGACGACGCGAGGTGCCAGGGATCCACTAAGCGGCCCTGGGAGCTTCCCGGCTCTTCGTGTTGCTCAGCCATTGCCCGTCGGTGGGTTTTGGAGGGTAACAGCTGGAGCCCATCCAGGCTCCGCGGGTGACCTCGGAAAGATCAGTACCGGAAGCTTGGCTAGAGCTTCCGGCATCTTGTTCTTGGGCGCTATCAGTTTCCATCTGCGCGAGATCTGCGCTGACCCCGTCAGATGCGGGATCCTCCGGGTTACTGGAAGAGGAAGTGGAAACGTATAGTTCGGAAGACATTCGGATTTGGGAGTTTTCGGTATCTACTCAGAAAAAACAGATTCCCCAAGAACTACCCCCGCGAGAAGATCTACGAAGGACAGAAAAAGCAAAGAAAAGGAAAGAATAAATATGCTTTCAACCCAAGATCTGAACTGCAAGCAGAAGAGGGGTAAACGTGAATAAGGCCTAACCTGGGGCGGCAGAGTCGCATAGGGAAATGATCGCCGGCGTCAGGGCGAGCTCGCTAAAGACAGGGAGGTCCGGCGACGGCGAGGCGGAGAAGAATTTGAAAGAACTTCAATGTCGTGGCGGAGAAGAAGGCGCCGCGGAAGTTTTTCCCGCGGTGAAGTCCGGCGGCGTCCGGCGGCGCGCTGGTGAAGGATTGCCGGGCGGCGGAACTCGAGCGAGCAAAGGGAACGGCGGAGGCGTGCGAGCAAGAAACGGAAGTGCGCAAGGAAGTGGGAAGTGCGAAGAAGAAGAAGGAGAAGGGGCGGTTTTGCCCTTATAAAGAAAAAGAAGTGGGCTAAAAACCGCCGAACCGTAGCGGTTCAGCCGTGGGCCACGACGGTTCGCCTCGCGTGTAGCCACGTGGCGCGAAGATACACGCGCGGAAGAAAAGGGCCACAGGGAGGCACACACGATCCGGAGAAGTGGTTGGGATCCGATGCGGGTCAATTAATGCGCGCGCGGAAGCCGAACGGAAGTGACTACTGACACTGGCGCAACAGTCACAGTGCGCATGTCTCTGACAGGCGCGGGACCCGATATATTCTCGACTTCGCCGAGGAAGTGTTAAATGACTAAGAAGCCGGAAGATAAGCAGCCGGAGAATGCCTTGCAAAGAGAGGAGGCATGAGTCCGGGCAAAGATGCCGGAACCAAGTTGAGCACCGGACTGATTAAACCGGTATACAAGAACGTGAGAACCTGGCATGGTCTATTGGATAGAATCCACCAGACTATACCAGCTTCGGGGACTAATGTTGGGGGGGTGACCCCCGGTATGCCAAAGGCATGCCAAACCGGATGGTCTTATCCATCAAGATACCGGTTTAATATTTATACCGGAGCTCCAAGATAGGAATTTGGCTAAGTAAGCTAAGCCGGTATCCCCAAGAGGGGTATGCCGGAACCGGGAAGGAGAGATACCGGAGCACCGGAAGGAAGAGCATGTCGACTGGCTGGTCAAAGATTCCATCAAGAACTAAAGGACAAGGATGAGCTAAGCAAAGTAGCTTTAAACGAAGACCTGAAGACAAAGAAGAGGATGACGACCAAAGAAGCCGGAGGACGTCAGCCTCCCTGTTTAAAGAAGACCCCGGCGTCATCTATGATTAAAGTAGCTTTATAAAGTATCTTTGTAAAAGTAGTTTGTCTAGTCAAAGATGCCATTAGGGTTTCTTGCCCTGTAAGCCACCCTCTCCCCTATATAAGGAGAGGGGGTAGCCTCATTCATACGCGCGTGACATTAGAGACAGAACCCTGTAAGCTCAAACTTGTATCTTGTGGAGATCAACGAAGATAGCGATCTAGAGCGAGTTCTTCCTTGTGTTCTTCTTCTTCAACCTCTGGCCTTGGCCAAGTTCTTGAGGAAACCATCCGGAAGTTCGTCCCATCTAGTCGCAAACCCTCCCCCGAATCCTCTAGCATCCATTCGGCCCCAAGATAAGCCATCCTATGGCATCTGTTTGTTCCCCGCGACGACAGACGACGGCTTCTCCTGGGATGGCGCTGAGGAGGTGAAGGAGGAGGAAGAGGAGGAGGACGACGCCTCCTCTGACGAGCCGCCGGCCAAGCGTCTCTGCCTTTGGCCGGGCAACATGAGCGACTTCGACAGCGACGATGCCGACGCCGATGAAGAGGACGAGGACAATGAAGGTCCCGCCGGAGGTCGCTACAGCAGCGACGAAGAGCCGGCCGGGAGCAGCACCGACGGCGGCGACAGCGATGATGAGGGCAGCAGCGGCCCTTAGATAGGATAGAGCCAGGAGTAATAGATGAGGGCAATGTATCCCCCAGCAGTTCCTTTTGAGAGCAATCGGCTCCTTCTATGTCAGAACCCTGATTATCAATGAAGGAATTTCCCCAATTCGATTCTGTCGATTTCTTCCATATTGATCTAGCCGATTCTCCCCTACCCAGATTTTGCCGATTGTCACCTTGGTCGATGTTCAATGAGCCGATGGCAATGCATCAGCTCTTATAATAAACTGCAAGACCGATCAATTTAATCACCTCCTCAGATGGTAACTTGCAATCCTTGAAATTTAGACCCAAACTCCCAATCGAACACGTCCAGCCCACAGCTTTGAGACCCTCAGATCTTTGGACTTCAAAATCATCCGATCGTGATGTTGGTCCTGACGGCAAAACTCCTGGGTTAATGCTCCCAGGAAAGCTTCTTGGCCCGTTGCTGCCAACCTTGATGTTGAAGCTGATACTCTTGTAAACAGGTGCTATTTGTTCACAGCTTCCCCTGTGATGTTCTGTTCATATGCAGCAACCAGAATCTTGAGGGCGAGCTGCCCCCCGAGCCTCAGTCAAGGCGAGGAATAAAGTGTATCCACCGAATGGGCCATCATCGGCTTCCCAATTGTAGTGCAGCATCAGCCGATTCTAACCAAATCGGCTTTCAAAAGCAGAGAACCTTCACAGTGAGCTGCCCCCCGAGCTCCTTCAGTTCAATGATGCAGCCTCTGGTGAGAATGCAGTTCAGTCCAACTGGACGATCGTCGGTTGTTCTCATGATCCTAGTCTGATCTGCACGTTCATGCTGTTCTTGCTGTTGGCCAGGGCTGCGATCCTCAAACTTGCCGGCAAATACCAACAGCTTAAATGGAAAAAGGGCCGTCTTGGACGCCCGAACTGATGCTTCTACTGGTACTGCCGAGCTTGAAGTCTTGCAGAAGGAGTTGGGAGTCCTTGAAGAGAGGGCCTGAGTCACCAAGCAATCCCAATGAGGGGTTCCTCCAGTAGAGCCTCGCCACGTAACTTGATGACTGCTCCATTAGGCTTCCGCTTGTAACAGTTGTATCCCTTGAGTCGATGGCCGTGCATCGGCTTTGAATTCTTAAGTCGATGTCTACGCATCGGCTGTGCCCAAAAATTTCTGTATTTTCGTTTTTTTTATTGGCCGATTGCATCGGCCCTCCATACTTGAGCTGTTCTGCTGGGCATTTGACATCCATTCCAAGCTTTGTATCCTCGTGTTCTGTCCATCTATGTGCCCCCCGAGCCGATTCTGTCAAGTACTTGATGGTATCGGCTCTTCAGGCATCTGTCGGATCAATGCTGAACATAGACAAAACGTGTGTCGAGGATAATCTTGGCCGATTGCGGGAATCGGCCTCCCTTTTCATTGCAATGCTTGACGATGGTTTGCAACTTCTCGGATTTCCACTGTAGCTACGTGGCATGCTGGAGATAAGATCCTTTGCTTTTCATTTTTTTTGAGGGCCGATCCCAGGGATCGGCCTGGCCACGTACGTCCAATGTCTTGGACTTGCTACTCCATCCGGATCACGGATATCATATTTGTATCAGCCGATGCCTCTGCATCGGCTTCCGTCTGTTTAGGGCGCCATACTTTCTTTGGCGGGCGCGCCTTTGTCTCCATTGTTTGCTGAATTTTCGCGGCCAGATCGGGCCGCGCTTTTCGCAACGTGTACAGGTACTGTGCCTCGGCTTCTTCCAAGTTCCGCAGCCGCTGCACCCTACGCTTCTGAGAATGGGTGAGTCCATCAGGGCACCACCTTGGTCGGTGATACCTATCTTCTTCTCCATCTGACTCCTCAAAGTCTTCTTCTTGAGATGACTCAGCTTGCTTGTTATGAGGTGGGAGAGGCCCTAGACGCTCGAACACTGAGACTTCATTTGTCTTCCTCCTTTGCTGCTTGCATTCTGGGCAGTTCTCGATTGTTGGCAATCGGCTCATTCCTGAGTCCCAGCAATGTTTAAAGAAAGGACAGTCCCAGTGCTTGTCCACGTCATCTTGCTCCCTTGACCTCCCTCTAGCGTGAAGCTCGTACCCGTCGTTGTTCCTGTCGTGCTGACGATACCTCCTGTCCGCTGCATCTGACCGACGATATCTTTCGTCGTCTTCGTCGTGGCGTCGACGTCGGTCGTATTGCTGCTCGTATTTGTTGAGGAGATGTACTGAGAGTGGACGTTGATACCGTATGCTTCTCACCTCCTCCTCGGTTAGGTATCGTCTATCATCATCCTGGGGCCGGTCGCGTGGAACGGCCTCCTCTTTATCTTTCCCACGAGAGTTGCTGCTTTCTGATTTATCTTTGCCACGGGAGTGGCTGCTCTCTGGTTTATCTTTGCCACGGGAGTGGCTGCTCTCTGCTTTATCTTTGCCATGGCGGCCCATGAGCCCAGCCATATTGACATCGAAAGAGAACCCTGGCTCCCTTATGGAGTGGCTTAGATCCACCATGTTGACGTCCGGAAACGGACGCATGTCTACCTTCATGGCAAACTGTCCGAAAGTTAATCGGCCTGATTCTATCGCCATCTGAATTTGAGCGCGCAGTACTTTGCAGTCGTTGGTGGCGTGCGTGAACGTATGATGCCATTTGCAGTATGGCCTTTTGTTCACCTCTTGTGCCGTGGGGATCTTGTGGCCTTCAGGTAGCTTCAACTCGTTTTCTTTCGCAGCGGATCGAAGATCCGTTCAGCTTTGCTCACGTCGAAGCCAAACCCTCTTGGAGGCCCCGGTGGGTTCACCCATTTGCAGGACATAGGTACCGCCGTCCGAGTCCATTCGGCTCATCGCGACTTCCCGATCTTCCGTGGAATCTTCATCCTCATCAGCATTGACCAGGCTTATCGCGCGCTTGAACTTGTCTTGGTACAGTTCCGGATGGCGCTGTTCATATAAGGTCGGTCTCTGGACCATGTGCGCCAGCGAGTTGTACTCTACTTGGAACGTCAGATCCTTGAACGACGCTGCAAGGCCTGCCACGGCCAGTTCGACTACTTCTTTTTCAGTTAAGTGGACCGAATAACATCGGTTCTTGACAGTTCTGAAACGCTGAATGTATTCAGACACCGTCTCTCCTCGCTTTTGCCGAACTCGTGCTAGTTCGGCAATGCCGCCTTCGCAGCTTCGAATGATATTGCGTGTGAAACTGTTCCTCTAGCTGCTTCCATGATCGCACAGAATTTGGCTGCAACGAGGTGTACCATCCAAAAGCTGGACCGGTGAGGGACTACGAAAAGAACCTCACCCGCAGCTGATCCGATGCCGAAACCATGCCTAGCTGGGCCAAATATCGGCTCACGTGCTCGATTGAGCTAGACCCTTCTGACCCACTGAACTTGGTGAAGTCCGGGAGCCGGTACTTAGGTGGTAGTGGGATCAGGTCAAACTCATTGGGGTACGGCTTGGAATAGCCGATTATCTTCTTCTTCTTTTTTTTTCGGCAGGATGCCGAACTGATCTCTCAGGACTGCACTGATCTGATCCGCGGTGGAGGACGTAGCAACTGAGCTGTCATGAATTGGTGCAGTGGCATACTTGGTTAGCCATGCCTGTTTCTCAGCGTCTGCACCCGAACTCCCTATTGCTGCAGCCGTTCCTCCTGCCGGAACAATTGCTCCTGCTCCGGCAATCCCTCCTGTCGGAGCCTGGATCGCCTGCGTCCAGTTGTTGCAGTCCGGCACAAACGTGCACACGTATCCGTGCGGGATCTCCTTGGGCGGCTCCCATAAGAACTGATAGTCGTCCGGATCACCTCCAACCTTGTGGACAACGTATGCCGGCGAACCTTGTTGCTGTGGAGCTGCCATCGCGTACGGCAATGGTGGCCTGGTGCGGAGTTGCACCTCTCCCTGGTGAGTCCCTAGAGCAGGTCCTGAAGGGGAGTACTGGTGCCTCATGATCTCTTGCACCACCTGGAGCGCAACGCGCTCCAACGAATTTACCAGGCTCTCAGAATGCCGATGCAATGGGCCACCACGTAGTTGATCTCCTGTCGCAGGGCTCTGGTACGTTCCTCTGAAGGGAGAGACAGATCCAGCCCGTCGAGGACGCCTTGTGGTGTGAATCCTTTGAACCTGAAGCCGTGCGAACGGGTCTTCTCAAAGGAGCCGATGAGTTCGGCATCAACGATGGCCTTCAGCTCATCGTACTTCTTCTTGTGTTCAGCAGGGAGATCCTCGTATGTGATCTGTTCCTCTGCCATCTCGGGTGTCGGTGTTGACGTGGATGTTGCGGAAGATGTCCCACCGGGCGTGCCAGAATGTGTTACCTGCCAAAACCCACCGGCGGGCAATGGTTAAGCAACACGAAGAGCCGGGAGGCTCCCAAGGCCGCTTAGTGGACCCCGGCACCTCGCGTCGTCCCGCAAGTCTTCCAGCCCACGTCCCGGCGGTTGCTAGGGCGTGCCACCCGACCTAGACCCGATCGGGAAGGTGTTAGAGTGCTTCGATTGTTCCTGCATGGTAGACACGTAAACATTAAATACGAGCCCTATCGGCTCTCAAGTTGCTCCCGTGGATCGGCTCAAAGAGCCGATCGCCCCATGGTTCACGTTGGATTTGCAATGACATGGGGATCCTGCTTGATCAAAACAAAGCTAAAGCGATCTACGACAGTTTAGGGTTTTCACCGCATAACCGGAACGTCCTACGTGTGATCGGGCCTAGCAGATACGAAAGATGATGCAAACTACCCCTACGAGAGGCCTAAAAACCAACATAACGTTGATTCCCGGAACATCCCTTGTAGGGACGGTAAACAACACCTAACGCACTACCGGATCGTCCGACCCCAAAGCATAAGGCCTAACTATGCAGATATTAAACTAATCCCTGCGGAGCAAGGAGCAACTATAACGGATCGGATCTACTAAGTAACGAACAAGCAAGATGCTGCCCTTACACCCATATAGGTGTAAGGGCAGCTAGGTGTCGAGGGACGGCATTGCCACGCATGTATGCACGAGAAAGCACCAATGCAAGCCCCTAAACACCTAAGGATAAATAGTGCTGCTCGCCATCAACAACGCTTCAGCACGAGCAGCACAAGGTAGACGAATAAACGCAGTATCGCCTAGATCGCAAGATGCGATCTAGGCAGCATGATGCTTACCCGAAGAAACCCTCGAAGAAAGGGGTGGCGATGCGCCCGATTTGTGTTTGTTGTGAACGTGATTGTCCTTGTTTTCCGATAACCCTAGATACATATTTATAGTCCAAGGGACTTTCTAATTGAGGCGTGCACCTAACCGTGCACGGGCCAGACTCTATCTGTTAGTTCTAAACACGATACGATCTAATAATATTACAGATACACGGGCCATTTAGCCCAAACTCTTAGCGCAAGGCCGCTTCGAAGATGCTCCACGTGTAATCTTCCAAGCCCATCTTCACTTACGGCCCATCTCCTGATTTGGCCAAAATCGGGTGGTAACAATTGCCAACACCAATTATTTTACCATTGATAGTAGGAGGTGTAGCAACATGTGAAGAATCAACATTACTAGTGGTGGTAATAGTCCAAACTTTAGCTACATTATTCTCTTTAGCAAGTTTTTCTTTTTCTTCTCTATCCCACCTAGCATGCAATTCAGCCAACATTCTAATATTATCATTAATTTGAACTTGGATGGCATTTGTTTTAGCAAACCTAGCATCTTTAACTTCCTCAGGCATAACTTTAAGTTTTAAAATATCAACATCAAGAGCAAGACTATCAACCTTAGAAGCAAGAGCATCAATTTTACCAAGCTTTTCTTCAACAGTTTTATTAAAAGCAGTTTGTGTACTAATAAATTCTTTAAGCATGACTTCAAGACCAGAGGGTACACTCTTATTATTGTTGTAATAATTATCATAAGAATTACCATAACCACTACCATTATTAGAAGGATATGGCCTATAGTTGTTGTTACCATAATTATTTCTATAAGCATTGTTGTTGAAATTATTATTCTTAATGAAATTCACATCAACATTTTCTTCTTGAGCAACCAATGAAGCTAAAGGAACATTATTAGGATCAATATGAGATCTACCATTTGCAAGCATAGACATAATAGCATCAATCTTATCACCCAAAGAAGAGGTTTCTTCAACAGAATTTACCTTCTTACCTTGAGGAGTTCTTTCAGTGTGCCATTCAGAGTAATTGATCATCATATCTGAATCCAATAGGTTCCTCGAGGAAAAATTCAATCCTGCATAAAAGGTTTGGATGATCATCCAAGTAGTTAATCCATGGGTAGGGCAATTCTTTACCAAAGATTTCATTCTCTCCCATGCTTGAGCAACATGTTCATTATCAAATTGCTTAAAATTCATAATGGTACTTCTCAAAGATATAATCTTAGCAGGAGGATAATATTTACTAATAAAAGCATCTTTACATTTAGTCCATGAATCAATACTATTCTTAGGCAAAGAAAGCAACCAATCTTTAGCTCTTCCTCTTAATGAGAAAGGAAACAATTTCAGTTTTATAATATCACCATCTATATCCTTATACTTTTGCATTTCACAAAGTTCAATAAAATTATTAAGATGGGCAGCAAGCATCATCAGTACTAACACCAGAAAATTGCTCTCTCATAACAAGATTCAGTAAAGCAGGTTTAATTTCATAGAATTCTGCTGTAGTAGCAGGTGGAGCAATAGGAGTACTTATAAAATCATTATTATTTGTGCTAGTGAAGTCACACAACTTAGTATTTTCAGGAGTACCCATTGTAGCAGTAATAAAAGTAAACTAAGCAAACAGAATAAAATAAAGACAAGTAACTAATTTTTTTGTGTTTTGATATAGAACAAGTAAACAAGACAGAAAGAAAAGCAACTATTTTTTTGTGTTTTTAATATAGAGCAAACAAGACAGTAAATAAAATAAAGTAAAGCAAGACAAAAACAAAGTAAAGAGATTGGATGTGGAAGACTCCCCTTGCAGCGTGTCTTGATCTCTCCGGCAACGGCGCCAGAAAACAGTTGCTGGCGTGTAGTTGACGTGGGAGTTAGAAATCTCTCGGGTGTAACTTTTCTTCAGGTCCCCGGCAACGGCGCCAGAAAACAGTCTTGATACACGTGAAGCACACGTCCGTTGGGAACCCCAAGAGAAAGGTGTGATGCGTACAGCAGCAAGTTTTCCCTCAGTAAGAAACCAAGGTTATCGAACCAGTAGGAGTCAAGGAACACGTGAAGGTTGTTGGTGGAGGAGTGTAGTGCGGCGCAACACCAGTGAAACCGGCGCCAACGTGGAACCTGCACAACACAATCAAGATACTTTGCCCCAACGTAATAGTGAGGTTGTCAATCTCACCGGATTGCTGAAAACAAAGGATTAAACGTATGGTGTGGAAAATGATGTTTGTTTGCAAAGAACAATAGAGAACAATGATTGCAGTAGATTGTATTCAGATGTAAAAAAATGGACCGGGGTCCACAGTTCACTAGTGGTGTCTCTCCAATAAGATAAATAACATGCTGGGTGAATAAATTACAGGTGGGCAATTGACAAATAAAGATTCAATACATATCATGATGATCACTATGAGATTTAATCAGGGCATTACGACAAAGAACATAGACCGCCATCTGATACGTCTCCAACATATCGATAATTTCTTATGTTCCATGCTACATTATTGATGATATCTACATGTTTTACACACATTATATGTCGTATTTACGCATTTTCTGGAACTAACCTATTAACAAGATGCCGAAGAGCCAGTTGCTGTTTTCTGCTGTTTTTGGTTTCAGAAATCCTAGTAAGGAAATATTCTCGGAATTGGACGAAATCAACGCCCAGGTTCCTATTTTGCCCGGAAGCATCCAGAACACCCGAGAGTCGCCAGGGAGGGGCTACGTGGGGCCCACACATGGTGGCGGCGCGGCCCGAGCCCCGGCCGCGCCGCCCTAGTGTCTGGCCCCACCGGACCCTTCCGAGGCTGCCCTTTCGCCTACTTAAAGCCTCCGTCGCGAAACCCCCAGCACCGAGAGCCATGACACGGAAAACCTTCCGGAGACGCCGCCGCGCGATCCCATCTCGGGGATTCGGGAGATCGCCTCCGGCACCTCGCCGGGAGGGGAATCATCTCCCGGAGGACTCTTCATCGCCATGATCGCCTCCGGAGTGATGAGTGAGTAGTTCACCCCTGGACTATGGGTCCATAGCGGTAGCTAGATGGTCGTCTTCTCCTCATGTGCTTCATTGTTGGATCTTGTGAGCTGCCTAACATGATCAAGATCATCTATCTGTAATACTATATGTTGTGTTTGTCGGGATCCGATGGATAGAGAATACTATGTTATGGTGATTATAAATCTATTACTTATGTGTTGTTTATGATCTTGAATGCTCTCCGTTACTAGTAGAGGCTCTGGCCAAGTTTTTACTCTTAACTCCAAGAGGGAGTATTTATGCTCGATAGTGGGTTCATGCCTTCATTGATACCGGACGATGACGGAAAGTTCTAAGGTTATGATGTGTTGTTGCCACTAGGGATAAAACATTGATTCTATGTCTAAGGATGTAGTTGTCGATTACATTACGCACCATACTTAATGCAATTGTTTGTTGCTTTGCAACTTAATACTGAATGGGGTTCGGATGATAACCTGAAGGTGGACTTTTTAGGCATAGATGCAGCTTGGATGGCGGTCTATGTACTTTGTCGTAATGCCCAATTAAATCTCACTATATTTATCATATCATGTATATGCATTGTTATGCCCTTTTCTATTTGTCAATTGCTCGATCTGTAATTTGTTCACCCAACATGCTTTTATCTTATGGGAGAGACACCTCTAGTGAACCGTGGACCCCGGTCCTATTCTTTACATCGCATACAATCTATCGTAATACTTGTTTTATTGTTTTCTTCGCAAACAATCATCTTCCACACAATACGGTTAATCCTTTGTTACAGCAAGCCGATGAGATTGACAACCTCACTCGTTTCGTTGGGGCAAAGTACTTTGGTTGTGTTGTGCAGGTTCCACGTTGGCGCGGAATCCCTGGTGTTGCGCCGCATCACATTTCGCGACCATCAACCTTCAACGTGCTTCTTGGCTCCTATCGGTTCGATTAAACCTTGGTTTCTTTCGAGGGAAAACTTGCTACGTGCGCATCATACCTTCCTCTTGGGTTCCCAACGAACGTGTAACACGTTCGTTGGGAACCCCAAGAGGAAGGTATGATGCGCACGTAGCAAGTTTTCCTCGTAAAGAAACCAAGGTTTAATCGAACCAAGAGGAGCCAAGAAGCACGTTGAAGGTTGATGGTCGCGAAATGTGATGCGGCGCAACACCAGGATTCCGCGCTAACGCGGAACCTGCACAACACAACCCAAGTACTTTGTCCCAACGAAACAGTGAGGTTGTCAATCTCACCGGCTTGCTGTAACAAAGGATTAAGCGTATCGAGTGGAAGATGTTTGCAAAGAAAACAGTAAAAACAATTGCAGTAGAATTTATGCTATGTAAAGAATAGGACCGGGGTCCACAGTTCACTAGAGGTGTCTCTCCCATAAGATAAAGCATGTTGGGTGAACAAATTATAGTCGGGCAATTGACAAATAGAGAAAGGCATAACAATGCATATACATGATATGATAAATATAGTGAGATTTAATTGGGCATTACGACAAAGTACATAGACCGTTATCCAACTGCATCTATGCCTAAAAAGTCCACCTTCAGAGTTATCATCCGAACCCCATTCAGTATTAAGTTGCTAAGCAACGGACAATTGCATTAAGTATGGTGCGTAATGTAATCAACAACTACATCCTTAGACATAGCATCAATGTTTTATCCCTAGTGGCAACAGCACATCACAACCTTAGAACCTACTCGTCACGATCCCAGGTGTCAATGAAGGCATGAACCCACTATCGAGCATAAATACTCCCTCTTGGAGTTAAGAGCAAAAACTTGGCCGAGCCTCTACTAATAACGGAGAGCATGCAAGATCATAAACAACACATAAACAATAGATTGATAATCACCATAACATAGTATTCTCTATCCATCGGATCCCGACAAACACAACATATAGTATTACATATAGATGATCTTGATCATGTTAGGCAGCTCACAAGATCCAACAATGAAGCACAACAATGAAGTACTCACTCATCACTCCGGAGGCGATCATGGCGATGAAGAGTCCTCCGGGAGATGAATCCCCTCTCCGGCAGGGTGCCGGAGGCGATCTCCTGAATCCCCCGAGATGGGATTCCGCGGCGGCGCGTCTCCGGAAGGTTTTCCGTATCGTGGCTCTCGGCACCGGGGGTTTCGCGACGGAGCTTTAAGTAGGCGGAAGGGTAGGTCGGGGGCCACACGAGGGGCCCAGGGGCAGGCCGGCGTGGCCAAGGCCCGGGCCGCGCCGCCCTATCCCCCGGCCACCTCGTGGCCCCACTTCGTTGACTCTTCGGTCTTCCGGAAGCTTCGTGCAAAAATAGGACCCCGGGCGAAAGTTTCGTCCAATTCCGAGAATATTTCCTTACTAGGATTTCTGAAACCAAAAACAGCAGTAAAACAAGAATCGGCTCTTCGGCATCTTGTTAATAGGTTAGTTCCAGAAAATGCATAAATATGACATATAATGTGCATAAAACATGTAGGTATCATCAATAAAGTAGCATGGAACATAAGAAATTATCGATACGTTGGAGACGTATCAATTTTAAAGATATACCATTATTAAAAACTGCCCCTACTTATGAAAGTGCTGCTGCCTGTTTAATACACATGTTGGAAACTAGATTTGTTAATCTCAATCCCATAATACAACATATGTTTCTTACACTTACGGATATAGAGATGGGAGAAAAGAGAAATTTTGTTTTAAAAGTCCTTGTTAGAGAATTTGAAGATATAGCTAAAGAAGCTAGAAAAGTTTTTATCAAGCATAAGAGGCTTGGTTTCTTTCCTGATTTTAAACAAATACTTGAAAAGATGGATATGGATAGAATTAAGTATACTAGTAATGTTAATGATGGTAGGGAAATTAAAGCGCCAATACCTAGTAAGCTACTAGGGATGCATGAAGCTTTGGAAAATAATTATGCTTGGCTTGTTCCTGAAAATTTGTTTGATGAGAATAGTAAGCCTAGGAGCAATGAGAGAGGAGTTACTTATATAGACCAGATACAATGCATTGTTGGGAAAATTCCCAACTCTCAAGGTAATAATGTTGATGCTTCTTCGTTTGAAAATACTTGATTTGCACTTTCTGCGCCTAGCTGAAAGGCGTTAAAGAAAAGCGCTTATGGGAGACAACCCATGTTTTTACTACAGCAATTTTTGTTATATTTGAGTCTTGGAAGTTGTTTACTACTGTAGCAACCTCTCCTTATCATGTTTTTGTGCCAAGTAAAGTTTCTATGTTAAAGTTGATGTTATATTTGGGATCGCTGCGCAGAAACAGCATTGCTGTCTGTCACGAATTCTGGCACAAGTCTCTGTAGAAAATTTGAAAAAATCTGCCAATTTACTAGCGTGATCCTCAGATATGTACGCAACTTTCATTAGTTTTGAGTTTTTCCATTTGAGCAAGTCTGGTGCCATTTTAAAATTCGTCTTTACGAACTGTTCTGTTTTTGACAGATTCTGCCTTTTATTTCGCATTGCCATATTTGCTATATTGAATGAATTTCTTTGATCCACTAATGTCCAGTAGCTTTGTGCAATGTCCGAAGTGTTAAGAATGATTGTGTCACCTCTGAATATGTGAATTTTAATTGTGCACTAACCCTCTAATGAGTTTGCTTGAAGTTTGGTGTGAAGGAAGTTTTCAAGGGTCAAGAGAGGAGTATGATATACTATGATCAAGAGGAGTGAAAGCTCTAAGCTTGGGGATGCTCCCGTGGTTCACCCCTGCATATTTTAAGAAGACTCAAGCTGTCTAAGCTTGGGGATGCCCAAGGCATCCCCTTCTTCATCGACAACATCATCGTGTTCCTCCCCTGAAACTATATTTTTATTCAGATCACATCTTATGTTCTTTGCTTGGAGCGTCGGTTTGTTTTTGTTTTTGTTTTTGTTTGAATAAAATGGATCCTAGCATTCACTTTGTGGGAGAGAGACACGCTCCGTTGTTGCATATGGACAAATATGTCCTTAGGCTTTACTCATAATGTTCATGGCGAAGTTTCTTCTTCGTTAAATTGTTATATGGTTGGAATTGGAAAATGCTACATGTAGTAATTCTAAAATGTCTTGGATAATGTGATACTTTGCAATTGTTGTGCTCATGTTTAAGCTCTTGCATCATATACTTTGCACCCATTAATGAAGAAATACATAGAGCTTGCTAAAATTTGGTTTGCATATTTGGTCTCTCTAAGGTCTAGATAATTCTAGTATTGAGTTTTGAACAACAAGGAAGACGGTGTAGAGTCTTATAATGTTTACAATATGACTTTTATGTGAGTTTTGCTGCATCGATTCATCCTTGAGTTTGCTTCAAATAACCTTGCTAGCCTAAACCTTGTATCGAGAGGGAATACTTCTCATGCATCCAAAATCCTTGAGCCAACCACTATGCCATTTGTGTCCACCATACCTACCTACTACATGGTATTTCTCCGCCATTCCAAAGTAAATTGCTTGAGTGCTACCTTTAAAATTCCATCATTCACCTTTGCAATATATAGCTCATGGGACAAAATAGCCTTAAAAACTATTGTAGTATTGAATATGTACTTATGCACTTTATCTTTTATTAAGTTGCTTGTTGTGCGATAACCATGCTTCTGGGGACGCCATCAACTACTCTTTGTTGAATATCATGTGAGTTGCTATGCATGTCCGTCTTGTCTGAAGTAAGAGAGATCTACCACCTTAATGGTTGGAGCATGCATTTTGTTAGAGAAGAACATTGGGCCGCTAACTAAAGCCATGAATCATGGTGGAAGTTTCAGTTTTGGACATATATCCTCAATCTCATATGAGAATAATAATTGTTTCCACATGCTTATGCATTAAAGAGGAGTCCATTATCTGTTGTTCATGTTGTCCCGGTATGGATGTCTAAGTTGAGAATAATCAAAAGCGAGAAATCCAAAATGCGAGCTTTCTCCTTAGACCTTTGTACGAGCGGCATGGAGGTACCCTTTGTGACACTTGGTTGAAACATGTGCATTGCGAAGATCCGGTAGTCCAAGCTAAGTAGGACAAGTTGCGGGCACTATTAGTATACTATGCATGAGGCTTGCAACTTGTAAGATATAATTTACATAACTCATATGCTTTATTACTACCGTTGACAAAATTGTTTCATGTTTTCAAAATAAAAGCTCTAGAACAAATATAGCAATCGATGCTTTCCTCTTTGAAGGACCTATCTTTTACTTTTATTGTTGAGTCAGTTTACCTATCTCTCTCCACCTTAAGAAGCAAACACTTGTGTGAACTGTGTATTGATTCCTACATACTTGCATATTGCACTTGTTATATTACTTTATATTGACAATATCCATGAGATATACATGTTATAAGTTGAAAGCAACCGCTGAAACTTAATCTTCCTTTGTGTTGCTTCAATACCTTTACTTTGATTTATTGCTTTATGAGCTAACTCTTATGCAAGACTTATTGATGCTTGTCTTGAAGTACTATTCATGAAAAGTCTTTGCTTTATGATTCAGTTGTTTACTCATGTCATTACCATTGTTTTGATCGCTGCATTCATTACATATGTTTACAAATAGTATGATCAAGATTATGATGGCATGTCACTTCAGTAAATTATCTTTGTTATCGTTTTACCTCGCCGGGACGAGCGTAACTAAGCTTGGGGATGCTGATACGTCTCCAACGTATCGATAATTTCTTATGTTCCATGCTACATTATTGATGATATCTACATGTTTTACACACATTATATGTCGTATTTACGCATTTTCTGGAACTAACCTATTAACAAGATGCCGAAGAGCCAGTTGCTGTTTTCTGCTGTTTTTGGTTTCAGAAATCCTAGTAAGGAAATATTCTCGGAATTGGACGAAATCAACGCCGAGGTTCCTATTTTGCCCGGAAGCATCCAGAACACCCGAGAGTCGCCAGAGGGAGGCTACGTGGGGCCCACACATGGTGGTGGCGCGGCCAGGCCTGGGCCGCGCCGCCCTAGTGTCTGGCCCCACCAGACCCCTTCCGAGGCTGCCCTTTCGCCTACTTAAAGCCTCCGTCGCGAAACCCCCAGTACCGAGAGCCACGATACGAAAAACCTTCCAGAGACGCCGCCGCCGTGAATCCCATCTCGGGGGATTCAGGAGATCGCCTCCGGCACCCTGCCGGAGAGGGGAATCATCTCCTGGAGGACTCTTCATCGCCATGATCGCCTCCGGAGTGATGAGTGAGTAGTTCACCCCTGGACTATGGGTCCATAGCAGTAGCTAGATGGTCGTCTTCTCCTCATGTGATTCATTGTTGGATCTTGTGAGCTGCCTAACATGATCAAGATCATCTATCTGTAATACTATATGTTGTGTTTGTCGGGATCCGATGGATAGAGAATACTATGTTATGGTAATTATCAATCTATTACTTATGTGTTGTTTATGATCTTGCATGCTCTCCGTTACTAGTAGAGGCTCGGCCAAGTTTTTACTCTTAACTCCAAGAGGGAGTATTTATGCTCGATAGTGGGTTCATGCCTTCATTGATACCGGGACAGTGACGTAAAGTTCTAAGGTTGTGATGTGCTGTTGCCACTAGGGATAAAACATTGATTCTATGTCTAAGGATGTAGTTGTCGATTACATTACGCACCATACTTAATGCAATTGTCTCGTTGCTTTGCAACTTAATACCGAATGGAGTTCGGATGATAACCTCGAAGGTGGACTTTTTAGGCATAGATGCGATTGGATGGCGGTCTATGTACTTTGTCGTAATGCCCAATTAAATCTCACTATATTTATCATATCATGTATATGCATTGTTATGCCCTTTTCTATTTGTCAATTGCCCGACCGTAATTTGTTCACCCAACATGCTTTTATCTTATGGGAGAGACACCTCTAGTGAACTGTGGACCCCGGTCCTATTCTTTACATCGCATACAATCTACTGTAATACTTGTTTTACTGTTTTCTTCGCAAACAATCATCTTCCACACAATACGGTTAATCCTTTGTTACAACAAGCCGGTGAGATTGACAACCTCACTGTTTCATTGGGGCAAAGTACTTTGGTTGTGTTGTGCAGGTTCCACGTTGGCGCCGGAATCCCTGGTGTTGCGCCGCATCACATTTCGCCACCATCAACCTTCAACGTGCTTCTTGGCTCCTCCTGGTTCGATTAAACCTTGGTTTCTTTTTGAGGGAAAACTTGCTACTGTGCGCATCATACCTTCCTCTTGGGGTTCCCAACGAACGTGTGAGTTACACGCCATCACCATCCAGCATGCATCTATGCCTAAATAGTCCACCTTCAGGTTAGCATCCGCACCCCTTCCAGTATTAAGTTGCAAACAACAGACAATTGCAATAATTACGGTGCGTAATGTAATCAACACAAACATCCTTAGACAAATCATTGATGTTTTATCCACAACCTTAGAACTTTCTGTCACTGTCCCAGATTCAATGGAGGCATGAACCCACTATCAAGCATAAATACCCGCTCTTGGAGTTACAAGTATCAACTTGGCCAGAGCCTCTACTAGCAACGGAGAGCATGCAAGAACATAAACAACACATATATGATAGATTGATAATCAACTTGACATAATATTTTATATTCATCGGATCCCACCAAACACAACATGTAGGATTACAAATAGATGATCTTGATCATGTTAGGCAGCTCAGATGATCTAAACATGATAGCACAATAGGAGAAGACAACCAACTAGCTACTGCTATGGACCCATAGTCCAAGGATGAACTACTCACGCATCAATCCGGAGGCGGGCATGATGATATAGAGCCCTCCGGTGATGATTTTCCTCTCCGGCAGGGTGCCGGAGGCGATCTCCTGAATCCCCCGAGATGGGATTGGCGGCGGCGGCGTCTCTGGAAGTATTTCCGTATCGTGGCTCTCGGTAATAGGGTTTTCGCGACGGAGGCTTTAAGTAGGCGAAAGGGCAGCCTCGGAGGGGCCAGGGGTGGCCCCCCATAGGCCGGCGCGCCCAAGGGCCAGGCCGCGCCGCCTTGTGGGGTGGGGCCCCCAGGGCCCCCCTCTGGTCCCTCTCTGGCTCTCTGGAAGCTTCCGCGAAAAATAAGATCCTGGGCGTTGATTTCGTCCAATTCCGAGAATATTTCCTTTGTAGGATATCTGAAACCAAAAACAGCAGAAAACAGCAACTGAAGCTTCGGCATCTTGTTAATAGGTTAGTGCCGGAAAATGCATAATAATGATGTAAAGTATGTATAAAACATGTGAGTATTATCATAAAAGTAGCATGAAACATAAGAAATTATAGATACGTTGGAGACGTATCAGCGGTGCCGAGGACAACACACATAGGGGCCTCCCTCGCCGCCCCCTCTCGATCCCAAGAAAAATACCGTGCTTTTACGGAGGGGGCGCGCCGCATACGCGCGGTGGTTACGTTCTCCGATTTTGTTAAAATTTTGTTAAGTTAAAATTTTGTTAAGTCAAAATTTTGAAGTCATAATTGTTAAGTCAAAAAATTTAAATCAAAATTGTTAAGTCAAAATTTTTAAGTCAAAAATTTTAAGTCAAAATTGTTAAGTTTTAATTTTATTAAGTCAAGATTTTAGTTAAGTAAATTTTTTGTTAAGTAAAAAAAAAGAGAGAGATTTCGGGCCGGCCGGGCGCCGCCCCTGTACTTGCCAGCGCGCGCGTGCGGCGCCCCTTCTCTCTGGCCGGCGGCACGGCGCCCCTTCTCTCTCCATGTACACTGGCCGGCGGCGCGGCGCGTGTGAGTGGCGGCTGCGGCGACGGCGAGGGCGGCGACGTACGGGGCGCGGCGGTTAGGGATTTGCTTACGGCCGCGCGCGATGAAACAAGAAGAGGGAGGCGACGGCGATGGCGGCGACAGCACGGCGACGACGAGGGCGACGACGAGGGCGAGCACGACGACGGCGAGCGTGGCAACGACGAGGGCGGCGACGGCGAGGGCGTGACTGCAGGGCTCTCAGGTCGATCGGTTCGGCGGAGAATAAGAAGTGGTGCGGCCGTTCGCGCCGCGCGAATATATAGGGGCACCCCTTTAGTCGCGGTTGGTGACACCAACCGCGACTAAAGGTACCGTTTAGTCGCGGTTGGGGTACCTTAATCGAGGTTGGCCAGACCAACCGCGACTGAAGAGTTTTTTTGGGAATTTTGGTTCCCGTGGAAAGACCCTTTAGTCGCGGTTGGAGGTGTTTTTCCAAATACTTTTCATTTCAAAATATTAAAAATACAAATAATATATCAAAAAAATTCAGAAAAATATAACTAATTCATTTCAAAATATAAAAAATACAAATAGAATATCAAAAAATTCAGAAAATAAACCTAATTCATTTCAAAATCTTAAAAATACAAATAATATATCAAAAAATCCAGAAAAATAAAACTAAGTCATTTCAAAATCTTAAAAATAAAATAATATATCACAGAATTCATAAAAATAAAACTAATTCATTTCAAAATCTTAAAAATTCAAATAATATATCAAAAAACTCATAAAAATAAAACTAATTCATTTCAAAATCTTAAAAATACAAATAATATATAAAAAAATTCAGAAAAATAAAACTAATTCATTTCAAAATCTTAAAAATAGAAATAATTTATGAAAAAATTCAGAAAAATCCAATTTCTTCCCTCATCTGTCTTCCCGCCTCTGTCTTCCCGCCTCCTGTCTTCCCGCCTCCTGTCTTCCCGCCCCTCGCTTCCCATCAGTTCTTCACGGCCGCCTCTGTCTTCCCGCCTGTGTCTTCCCAATAATTAATATATCAAAAAATTCTGAGGCGCAACTTCCGAAGATGTCGTAGGGCGTGTGCACCAACGACATCTTCGAGAAGCTGCGCCACGGGAGATTTTCCAACCCTTTACCCAACACTGTTAGAGGAGATGGAGTCTTTCACGGGCTTGCAGGAAAATTTTCCCGATGAGCAACTTCCGAAGATGTCGTAGGGCGTGTGCACCGATGACATCTTCGAGAAGCTGCGCCACGGGAGATTTTCCAACCCTTTACCCAACATTGTTATAAGAGATGGAGTCTTTCACGGGCTTGCAGGAAAATTTTCCCGAGGAGCAACTTCCAAAGATGCCGTAGGGCGTGTGCACCGACGACATCTTCGAGAAGCTGCGCCACGGGAGATTTTCCAACCCTTTACTCCATCCATGGGGATGGAACTCTGCCTACCTGCTAGGTTGGCTTGTTGGTCTGCTTGCCAAGGCGTATCAATGCTCCTTTTATAGGCATGGCACCGCTTCTGCTTTGTCTTGTTTCTCCGACCGGGCGTCGTGCGCTACATGCTTTATCTCATCGAGCAGTGCGTCCACCCACAACTTTAGTCACGGTTGCACCCTCCAGTTGGGACTAAAGCTTACCCAAACGTCCTTATCCCACCGACAGTTTTCTTAGATGACACAAAAACCACCTTTAGTCCCGGTTGCACCCACCAGCCGGGACTAAAGCTTACCCAGACGTCCTTATCCCACCGACAGTTTTGTTAGATGATACAAAACCACCTTTAGTCCCGGTTGCACCCACCAGCCGGGACTAAAGGTTAGATGACCAGCTCTGGATTCCTCTTCTTCCTGCCATTTCTTCCCTGTCTTCCCGCCTCTTTCTTCTCGCCTCTTTCTTCCCGCCACTTTGTTCCCGCCTCCTGTCTTCCCGCTCCCATTTTTCCCGCCATTTCTCACTACATATATGTAGCCCGGCTTGGCCAGCATTATCACATCTCTACAATCTCTCATCACTCTCTCATGGCTTCCACCGTACCCACTCTAACCTACCAGTAGGTGGAGGAGCTTTGCGCCTCGAACTACCCTTTCCCACCGGGCTACCGCGTCCCCGTCGGCTGGAGCCTAAGCGCCGGAGGCGTGCTGGTCCCTCTCGTCCCTCAGGGTACTGCGCGCCGGGCGGCCATCACGAACCACTACTACCTCGACCTCACGCCGGAGCAGCGGATGAATCCCCGCTGGCATCCCGATAACCAGCATACTTGGGACGCCTTCTTCATCAATCGGCGTGAGAGGGCACTCGCTAGGTATGAGGAGGACGGTCTGCCTCCTGGGAACTTCCACGAGGCCAGCCGTCGGCTATGGTGGTACGGCCGGACTCTACAGAGCGTCATGGACTACATCACGGCCGGCGATATCCCCCGCCGGATGATTTATTACTTTGAGAAGCAATTACATCCAGCCTCTGCATAATCAGGATGCACACAGCCGTTTATAGGTTCAAGTGAAATGTCTGATAAAACAAAACTAGCCGAAATACATATCGAGACGATGAAATATAAAACGCCTATGGTGTGGATGGGGTTTCAATCCGTAGACTATGCTGCCACCCATGTAGCGAAAAAGTATCCCTCGCCGTAGCCTCCAACCGTGTACCCACGCTACTTGGATGACTGACCATATAGATTTCGCAAATTGGCACTGGAGAAAAGGTGTTTAATCGTTTCATCCTGTTGACAGAAAACACACCGTGTACTTCTATGCCAGTTTCGCTTAACAAGATTGTCTTTGGTAAGAATAACTCCTCGACGAAGGTACCATCCAAAAATTTAAATTTGTAATGGTATCTTCATCTTCCAAATTTTCTTATTATTATCAACCGGTATGTCAGAATGAAGGATCATATTGTATAATGATTTTACCGAGAAAGTGCCATCTGCATTAAGATTCCACCTGAATTCATCCGGTTCAGGCGATAGTTGTATATCTCCTAGCCGGTGAATCACGGAATTCCACGCCAACAGCCTTTGCCCAAGTAAAAATCATCTGAACATCACATTCGGAGGTGAGGTAGCCATTACCGTGGAAATGGTATCACTTTTGCGATGAACAATACTATACAAAGTAGGATACTGTTCACTTAAGGGTGCATTGTCTAACCAAGTGTCCTCGCAGAACCGTATCTGTGCCCCATTCTTAATCGAAAAAGTACCATGTCGGAAGAAGACATTCTTTGCCGCCACGAGACCAGCCCAGAAGTGTGAATCCCCTGGTTTCCAAACCACTTGGGATAACGTCTTCGAACCCATATACTTTCTCGTAAGAATAGTTTGCCAAATCCCATCCTCGGTAAGAAGCTTAAACATCCATTTACCTAGTAGGGCTGAATTCTTGACTTCCAGGTCATGAAGTCCAAGCCCTCCTTGATCTTTGGGACTACAAACTATACTCCATTTAACCAATCAATATTTCTTTTTCTCGCTGTCCCCTTGCCAAAAGAATCTGGATCGATAATAATCGAGTTTATGCAGAATTTCTTTTGGTACTAGGAAGAATGATAACATATACAGTACCATGTTTGTCAGTACTGAATTAATGAGTACCAGTCTTCCTCCCATGGACAACAATTTACCCTTCCAACTACTAAGGCGTTTCTTTCTTTCACAATTTTCCATTCAACAATTGTGAGTCTTCGATAATGAATCGGAATACCCAAATAGCAAATAGGAAACTGGCCTTGCCCGCAACCAAACAACTCTGCATATAGAGTCGTATCGTTTTGGGCATCACCGAAGCAAAACAATTCACTTTTATGGAAATTGATTTTTAATTCCGATAACTGCTCAAAAGCCGCCAAAATTAATTTCAGATTACGAGCTTTTTCGAGATCATGATCCATAAATAGTATTGTGTCATCGGCATATTGAAGGATAGGTAAACCACCATCGACCAGATGCGGAATCACCCCTTCAATCTGGCCTTCGGACTTGGCCCGCTCTATCAGGATAGCCAGCATATACGCTACAATATTAAACAACATTGGAGACAAAGGATCCCCTGGCGTAACCCTTTTCGTGTCTGAAAATAGTGTTCGGTGTCATCATTAACACGGATTGCCACACTTCCACCATACACAAAATCGTTGATAAGAGCACGCCACTCAGGAGAAACCTTTCATCATGAGCGTCTGCTGAAGGAAAGACCACTTGACCTTATCATACGCCTTTTCAAAATCTAATTTTAAAATAACCCCATGTAATTTTTTAATATGCATTTCATGTACTGTCTCATGCAAAACCACCACACCATCCAGGATATTCCTTCCTTGCATGAAAGCGGCCTGTGATGGACGAACAACATGATCCGCGGCCGTATTAAGAATAATGGTGGCCACTTTCGTGAAAATCTTGAAACTTACGTTTAAAAGGCAAATAGGTCTATATTGTTGAATCCTTTCTGCCTCATTAACTTTCGGTAACAAAATTACTTCACCAAAATTTAGACGAAATAATTCTAGTTGTCCCATGTGCAAAGCACTGAACAGAGCTAGAAGGTCCGGTTTAATAGTATCCCAAAAAGTTTGGTAAAACTCAGTTGGGAAACCATCTGGACCCGGTGCTTTATTACATTCCATTTGGAAATTTTCCTTCTGAACCTCTTCCTCTGAATAAGGTGCAGTCAGAAGACCATTTTCCTCCATAGATACTTGGGGTATGTCATCTGTTAAGTCCTTGTTTAAAAAAAAATAGTTTCCTCTGGAGGACCAAACAGACCTTTATGATAATTCGCAATGTAAGATTTGAGTTGCTCATGGCCTTCAATCAACCCTTCATCTTGTACCAGAAAGTGAATACATTTTGTCCGATGTCTCCCATTGGCTACACCATGGAAGTATCGCGTATTGGAATCTCCTTCCAATATGAATAGGGCTTTGGAACGCTGATAGCATTTGAGTTCCTCTTCTCGAAGGAGACTCGCTATCTGCGCATTGGACTGATTCTTAAGTTCAATCTCTTGCGGAGACAGCGGTCTTACCTCCGCTAACGCCTCCAGCTCATCAATCTCAGTTGATAAGTGAGCCTTCTCCTTTTTTAAAATACCAGCCATATGGGCAGCCCAACCAGAGAGATGTTTGCGCATAGCCCGCATCTTATTATTCCATCTCAAAATTGGAGTGTTGCCCCCGACCGGTCTCTCCCAAACCGTCTTAACCATCTCATAGAACCCCTCTCGCTGTAACCAGCCAAGTTCAAACTTGAACGGCCATTTACAAACCGGTTGGGGATTCTTAGTAGTTAGTAGGATAGGAGCATGGTTAGACAATTTTTCAATATGTTCTAGTGCACGGACCGACACCATACGGTATTTATCTTCCCACTTGTTATCCATCAACACGCGATCTAGTTTTTCGTATGTGGGCTCAGGCAAGCTATTGGCCCAGGTAAATTGTCGACCAGATATGAACACCTCTCTTAAGTCTATGCTATCAATGACATCATGAAACAAGAAAGGCCAACATCCATCGAAAAGGCCTTTACTTTTCTCATGAGGAAATCTCAGCAAATTAAAATCCCCTCCGATCAAAATCCGATAGGGGTTATCTTTTGCAAGATTTACCAACTCACGTAAAAAGTCAGCCTTAAAAGCGTCTTGGGCGGCACCATACACAACAACCAGATTCCAAATAAAACCGTCTGCTTTGTTCTGAATGTTGAGTTTAATATGATACTCTCCATCCGAACTAGCTAGAACAGTCATGGTATCTATGCAGACGCCAAGTAAAATGCCCCCCGATGTACCACGAGGCGGGTGAGAATACCACTGATAGTTAATCCCGCCAGATAATCGGTCGAGAAAACTCTATGAGAAATTCCGCCTACCCGTCTCAGATATAGCAACGAAATATAAATCATAATCTCTACAACAAGCGGCAATATGAGAATGCTTAGCCAAGTCACCAAGACCTATGCTATTCCGAAACATGCTATTCATCGTGAAACTATTTTAGATTTAGAACCCTTGCCATACCTACGAGATTTCTTTCCAGCCGAAGATCGAGAACCACGTGCAGATGCTTTTAGATCATAAACTGAACTAAGCTCTGAGTGTTCTAAATTGACTTCTGAAATATTCCCAACTATAGCCGAGAGAAGCTGACCATCTAGGATGTCATCATTTTCATCATCGTTTATTATGGTAGTTTCATGCTCAGTGGAGACATTCAGACCAACCATTAGACGGTCAAGCTCCGTCTGTCTCAACACGTTAGCCGAAACCGAAATCTCATCAGACCGACTACCCATCGAAACAACTAGACTACTCAAGTTTGAAGAAATACGAGAATCTGAAAAAGTAGTAAACGACTTCACTGGTTGCTTATTACATGTCGTGTCGAGGTTCTTCTCCGCCTTGCGTCGCATGGCCCTCTGCATGACATCCTCATACGCGACCCCCGTCCCATCCTCCGCCAGCGCATACCTCCCACTCCTCCTCACAGTCGACTGAACAACAGGTGGGGGGCTAGTGGGACGAGGCTGCTGCAAGGTGGAGACCGGTGAGGAAGAACTCGAGCGCGGTGCAGTCGATGACGAGGCGGGCGCAGAGGCTGCCGATGCAGGGGTAAAAGGCGGTGTAGCCCCCTGCAACGGTCCTGGCCGTGGCGAAGATGCCCCTCTAGGCGAAGAGGGTGTCGACGATGGGCAGAAGAAGGCCGAGGGCACCGTGACCGGCTGCTGTAGCAGGGAGAGCGGCAAGGCCGGCTGCTGCAGTGGCGAGAGCAGCGTGGCCGGCTGCTGCGACTGCGAGCGCAACGTGGCCGGCTCCTTGGCCGGCTGCTGCGGCTGTGAGCATGGCGTGGCCGGCCGCTGACCCGCCGACGCCGTCTCCGAGGGCGCCGTGACCAGCTGCTGCAGCGGCGAGAGCGGCAACGCCGGCTACTGTAGCGGCGAGTGTAGTGTGGCCAGCTGCTGCGGCTGCGAGCGCGGCGTGGCCGACTCTGTGGCCGGCTGCTGCGGTTGCACGCGTGGCGTGTCCGGCACCGTGGGCGACATGGCCGTCCGCTGCTGCCCCACAGCCGGATCCGCCTCCATGGCCGGCTGCTGCGGCTATGAGCGCGGCGTGGCCAGCTCCGTGGGCGTCGTGGCTGTCTGCTGCAGCCTCGTGGCCGGCTGCTGCTGCCCTGCTGACTCGGCCTCCTGCTGTGTCAGCGACGAGGGAAACAGCTACGCCGTCGGCTACAGCGTATCCCGCCCATGCTCCAATCCCGTCTGTGTCGAAGTAGAAGACGGAATCGGTGCTCCCTGCTGCGTACTCGGTGAAGCGGCCTGTGAAGAATGCGAGGAAGCAGGTCGAGTGCGTCCTTGCATGAAGGTCCGACCTCGCGACGGAAAAGAAGGACGAGAAAACACCGGAGGTGAAGCGACCAAGTGAGGTGACTCCGACCTAGCACGAGCCACAATCTCACGCCCTCTATCCGTCCGCGGTGAGTGGTTGAAAGGGGTCAAAGCCACCTGAGCAACTGACACCGCTGAAGCACCAGTAGAGTGTGTAGGCGCCTGTCCATCAACATCCGTATTAGCTGCCTCCGGCGCAGCGTTTGTTGTAGCATCATCGAACCTCTCCTCCTCAAAACCGTGAGAGCCATCATCATCACCTTCGTCCTTCCAGAAAAAAGGACGGAACCGAGGGTCTGCCTTATGCCCAGCTGCCTCTCGACGAAAACGAAACCTGTAACAGAGCCACCACCTCCATGCATCCTTTATCTTTCTCCAGAGCTGTAGGATCTCGCATGGCTACAAGAACACACATAATCCCCTGGCTCCGAAGGGAAAACAAATCAACATCAACAGTGGTACCAATAAGGGAACCCACAGCCCAAAGACCTAAAAAGTGTCGCACGGAGTCTGGAACACCGTCTACATGCACCCAAACTGGCTCCATAACAAACTCCGGAATAACATCCTGATGTACCCAAGAAGAAACTAGAGCATGTGCATTAATTTTGGGCACACTCATCTGCATGCCATCTATCCTCGACAAATCCTCAGCTGTAGGAATCCCAATAAGAAAAGCATTAGCACCATGAGGCACCGCCACCCACTTCCAAGTGGGATTTCTAGGACACATACGGGCCATAAGATTCTGAATATCCACCGCTGTGACAGCCCCCTCCCCTGACACCTGCACCAAAGCTGTAGGTGCTCCAGAAGCTATGGACTGAGGCTTATAAATTGAGTACGGGAGCTGAAGATCAAGCGTGGCATCATTTCCACAGCTGACAAAATAACTTGTGGGTCTCGACAACTTCAGAATTGGGCACCGAATGGTCGGGTGTGCCCCAGAATCACAAACCAACAATAATGAATAACCTTACAGTCCTTTGTAGCATGAGTATTCACAGCGCATTTCCAACAGCGTCCCGCCTTCTTTTGCTTCACCACTGGTGCATCAGAAACAGGGACAACCATAGGCGCCTGCACAGGAATCAGAGTAGGCTCAGAGTTTGCCACTAAAGGCGGCTGTCCCATGGGCATCGGCGCGGGCTGCCCCATAGGCGGCAGAGGCTGCCCCAAAGATGTCACATGCTGCCCCACAGCGTTGGCACTCTTCTTCTTCCTTCTCTTCTTTACCTGCCCAGGTTGCGGTGGTGGTTGTTGATGCGTAACTTGCTGCATTGGTGGTTGTACCATATTCTGCTGCCCGGGCACCGGATATTGGTAATGACCTTGGTACTGTTGGTACGGCTGCTGCGGCATAAACTGCATTTGAGGCACTGGCAAACGTATAGGCGGACGATACCCCGCCATCGGCCTCGAAGATGGCGCTGCCGGCCTTGGAGCTGGTGCGGGCTGCGGCATTAATTGGAGTCCCCGTCGGCCAGCCTTGGAACCCAGGGGACCCAAGTAAGGGTCGACGCCAACAGCAGCCGCAGCCGCGGAAGGACTAGACCCTGGCACGGCCGGGGTAGGAGGAGGCGCAACCAACAGCGCCCGGGAGGCGCGGACGGGCGCGACGGCCCAGCCATCCCCACCACCGAGCTGCTCCCGACGACGACGTCAACGAAGGAGCGGTGTGGCGCAGGATGTCTTGATGCCGCGGACGAGAATGGCCAGCCCCGGCCCTATGTATTTTGGTGCCCTTGGGCGACATAAAAAAAATGGCCCTTTCAAAACGATATGTAGTATAACTAGATATATATAAACTCTCAGTTTGTTCGCATATTACAGTAAAAAATAATTATAAAATGGCAGCAAAATATAAAATATATTTTGCACTAGTTTCATTACCTCAAATAAAGACCAAATTACCATGAGTATTTCGACAATTAGGCTAGCCATAGTGCTAGTATCATAGCTAGTATCATGCACATTGGTTCCACAAAAATGCTGATGTGGCAGCTAATTAAGGAGGAGAGAGGAGATTAGAGTATCATAGGTAGATACTGTATCATAGCGCAAACAACGAGAAAAATTAATGCTAAACAAATCTTGTACACAAATTTGCATTGAGATTCTAAAAAACAATAAATATAGCATGACTATGATACTACTTCATGATACTACCCACTATAGAGATAGTATCATGTAGTTGTATCATATGCATGATACTACTACATGATACTTACCACTATGACCAGCCTTATGCTTCAATGCTTCTCCAAAAAGCTATTGGCCTGTGATTATTGTTGTTGACATCAACATTACTTTTAACTAGAAAATACTTATTCAAATCGCCTCTTTGCGATTTCCTAATCTTTTCATCTTGCTTTCTCTTCCTTTTTTTCGCAGCACCAGACAATTGTTTTGGTGGCATTGTAACACCTATAGTGATGAATGAATTTACCTCAAATCAAAACCCTAAAAATAGTTCTAGATTACAAGAAAGAATTAGCCAGGAATCAGTTGAGGACTTACAAAAAGACCGGACGGGCACGGTGGCCGGGCGAGCCGAACGCAGGGAGGAAAGACCGGAAGATCGGCCGGCGCAGCCCCTGCGGCCCTGCCTGGATCGGCCGGCGAGGACTGGCGAGGCGAGGGCGCGACCGCGCGACCGGGCGAGAGCGCGAGGCGATACGCAACGCACGCGGACGCGCGACTCTTCGCTCGCGAGGTTGATTGGACGATTCGATCCGTGCGATCCGTGCGAGGAGCAGCCGAACGGGCGGAGTAACTTCACGTATTTCGTTTCCAGATAGAGTTGGGCCTGATGACTATTTTTTTCCAGCCCATGTAGCATAGAGAAAAAGCCTCCATCTTGGGCCCCCCAGGCCTGGGCCCTTGGCGACCGCCCAACCCTGCCAAGGGCCAGGGCCGGCCCTGCTCCTCCGCCAACGAAACCTCACCTTCCTCCTCGTACACGTCGCTAAGAACGCCGAATCGAGATCCTGATTCGGGGGAAGCCACCACCAGCGTCAGCACGGAGTAGATGGGCGGTAGGACCAGCCTCCGCCATGGACGTCGCGCCGGCGGCGTTCCCCAGGTCGCCACAGACCCCTCAGTCATCGCCTCATGAGCCGGTTAAGTTTTCCACTACATGTTTCTTGATGTAAGGTGGACGGTTATCAACTCCATGACGTAGAAGCCGGCAGTTCCTAGCGAAAAGAAACGAAGCCAGAACTGATATGATCACGACAAGTGATACAAATGACATTACCAACACCGTCCCTGCAGTCTCGTCCATCGATGAGTTTAAGCAGCATTCACCATCTTCACCTCTAGCAAACTTCTTTAAAGTATCCCCAGCCATTTTGGATACAAATACCGCGCAGGGATGTGTATGTCTTCGGGATCACCAACCACTAAATCAAGATAAAACAGCAACTAAATATCTTGCACAGTATCTCCAACAAGAAGTAAACAACTGACTCGGAAATGTCTTTTCAATAACATTAACAAAAAATCATTTCATCATCTCCTAACATTGGTAGCCAGAGTTAACCTGATGGTGAATTAATGGCATTCTCATTACCAGCATGAATCCTTTCCTGTTACCTTCAAGGTACCCCTTGTTGGGTTGTAAATAAGTATGGCATCCTAGTGTTAGTTGAGCAATGTATTTCCAGTACTAGCAAACTAGGCTAAACAAAGCATGGAACAGAACTACTAAGCATCACAGAACAACTAAACAAAGCATGGAACAAATCGGAACCGAGTAGCTATATGGCAGCAAGAAAAAGAAGGCCGTCACAGCGTCGGGCGCCACCGCGGCGGGCGCGGACCCGAAGAAGAAGGCCGACGAGCGCAGTCCAAAGTAAGCATCGACCCCTTCACCGGCGTGGAGCTCGAGGGAGGACGAGTGCCTCGCTGAGGCATGGAAGACAGTGAGCATCGACCCCTTCACCGGCGTAAATCAAAACGCGGAGTCCTATTGGAAAAGGGTGAAGGCGGCGTTCGACGAGCGTCGGCTCTTGGATCCCTACTTCAAGGCACTAACCACCGATCGCAATGTCTCCGCCATGTCTCACCGTTGGCACATGATCCAACACGTCTGCAACAAGTGGCACGACATTGTGGAGGAGGTCCACCGCGTCCACGTTAGCGGCACCAACTTCGACGATCAGGTACTGTCGCCGCTCCCACCATGCACTGCTCTTGATCACTGGTGTTTGATTTGTCGGACATTTTGCAGATGTGCGCCATGATCACCGCCTACCGCGAGGACAACGACGACGTCGAGTTCAAGTTCGTGCATGTCTTCGCCCGGATTGAGACGTGCGACAGTGGACGGAGGTCCGGACTACCTTCACCATGGCCAACACGTCGTTCGACCCAAACACCACAGCTACACCTGCTGCTGTTGGCCGGCCCGTTGGGAACAAGAAAGCCAATGCGATGAGGGATGCCGCGCCGGTGATCGAGAAGCTCCACTACTCCATTATGGTGTGCATCGCTGATGCCGCGGTGCATGCCGCCACGCGGGCGGAGCAAGCCGCGAAGATGGAGGAGGTGGCGTCGGCAAGATGGGCGTTGGTCATGGAGAGGCAGGACATCAAGCTCGACCTGATCAAGGCCAACATCGTCGCCAAGAAGAGGAAGGAGGACCTGGCGATCCTGCTCGTCGACACCAGTGGCATGGACGATGGCGTCAAGGCGTGGTGCGCCGCGCAACGTGCCACGATCCTAGCCGAGAGTCGAGCTACACCCGCGCCCCAACCCAGCACCGCGACTCCTACGACGACTACTACTCCACCGGCCCCAGATGCTACCCCGTCGACTGCCACACCGCCATCGCCGACCGCTACACCAACGACACCGACCATCGTCCCCGATTCCCCGTGGAGGAAATTGCTTGATTCCCGCGGCTATGTAATGCCGGCTGGCCTGCGTGCCTCCTTGTTTTTTTTGGTTCGCTAGACTTTGCTATGCTGCGATTTGCGACGATGTGTTCGTCGAGACTTGCCATTTGCAACGATGTGTTTGTCGAGACATTGATCCTTTTGTGGGCGCGAAATCTATTTAATCGGCGATTTATTTCTGTGTTTTTAAGTTTAAAATTTAGGGGTGAATGTTTGAGGAATGCGGCCGGACACCAGTGCCCCCTTATATAGAGGTTATCCGCCGGCACCAATACGGTAAGGCGCCGGACACCGTAGGAGGGTGACGTACGAGTGGAGATGCTCTGTGCCCTATGCATGGGCCTGATTCTGTCGGTTGAGAATAAACGGCATCTACTTACTCTGTACTGTAGATGGACCGGGTACGTGTCAAATCTTATATGCAGAGATTAATATTACGACGAGGACTCCAGATCCGTCATCATGCACGTAGCCCTCTGTTCATTGCCAACCATGTGCGGCTGCGCTGGAATGCTGGATCTTGCATGTACGGCGGCCGACTGAAGGAGAGTACTCACCACTTCCATCGTCATGCACTTTATCATTTGCAACAATGCAGTGTAGTCATTTCATTTGTGCAGCGGGTAAAGTTGGCCCGGCGAGTGGTGAGTGGTGACCTGTTCTACACAAACCTCTCCGCGTCACCCTTTGCACTTTTGCAGGAACACCCCCATCTCACTGTACCTAGCATAATTGCGTCTAGAGCAGTGCGCGACCTAAACCAGTGATCTAAGTATTAGTTTGATTCTGTCGACTTAGGTCGCGTCATGGATAGAATTTGGGCCGCGGTTCGGCCGGTTAGGCTAGTGCGTTCAGCGGCATGATCCATTCAATTCGCTGTTGGAGAAACTTGCATTAAACATCTCATACATAGATTGCATACATATTTGGAGACAATTTGTTTGAAGTAAATTGATACAATAAACTAAAAATTAATAGAAACATAGTAGAAGACTCTAGCATCTTCATCTTGCCCTAGCCTAGTCATCCTCGTCAGAGTGGTAGTGGCGACAAAACATGGTCTCGTCGAAGACCTTGGCGGTGAGCATGTCGTGGCCATCGTATTTGGAGACGACGAAGTGACCGAACCACCTCCAACCGTTGTGAGGTACATCTGGCGTACATGATCGAACAACACCTCGGCGGACCACAGGCCGGTTGCATCGTCGGCCTCCCGCAGGATGATCTCATGGGGCTCTTGGCTATCGACAGTCGACGCGAACTTCTGGGGGATGCACATTCTGTCCCGGTCCATGCCCAAGTGGATGGTGACGCCGAACACATACCCGGAGAGGTTGATGGCGATGGACTCGGGCGACGGGGACAACGGTTGTGACGGGAACATAAGTGGTTCACTCTAGCCTCTCCCCCCCCCCCCGCCCCCCACGTCTTCCTCGGGCATGGTGTCAGTCTGAGACACCCTCCCCTCTATACTATACCGCCAGCCATGGCAGCCACGATGCATGTGGTGGTGGTCAGTGGCGGAGCTTGAAAAAGATCCTTGGGCGGGCCAAGCTAATAGAAATCATTTTTATTTTGTTCTTAACCGTACCACACTTCATTAGATAGACATTAGACATTAGCCATTACTCAGATTTTTTTGTTCCCATGGTTGTTGCAGTTTAAGAAATTCAAGATCAAATTCAGTAAAAATTCCTCCGTGCTATCTAATTGCTACCAAAAATTGAGGAAGAAATGACAGTACATGTGCAGGGAAATTAGAAAAGAGGTGTTGTCTTGATTGGGTAACAACGTCACTTGCGGGCTGGTGGTCGTGGCCGCCCCCTGGCTGCGGGGCAGTGCGGTAGTGCTATCTCATGTGCAACTCGATCTACCAATAGCCAGGCGGCCTCCGTCCCCAATTCTATCGATAGAAGCTGACTGGGAGAGTTGAGCGACAAGCAATGTAAAGAGGAGGCTGCTAATGGGCTGGGCTTTGAATGCATAGGGAGTAAACAGAATATAGCAGAAAAGCTGGGCGGGCCATGGCCCGGTTTAGCCCTAACGAAGCTCCGCCAGTGGTGGTGGTGGGTAATGGAAGAAGACGAGGTTGTGGAAGAAAATGGCCGCCACTATCCTGTTAAAAAGGCCAAGGCATAGGATACTGTTGCGGAGGCCAAAACACCGACATTGATGAAGGCATGCAGCTAGCCCAGAAGATGGACGACACGGCCAACGCATGCGTCAGGCAGTGCGGGTAACTTTGGAGTCAGCCTACCTTCATTGATGGCTAGAGGATGAAGGTTGTTGGATCACTGTCATGCAGGCCCTTGGCCCACGCGGGAGGACAACAAAATTTAGTGGACCGATAGGTCGCGCCAGATGGGTCTATGAGTTTGTGTGGAGCGTGGGCAACCGGTCCACCTATTCGCGCGGACCGATCCGGACGTGGCAAGACCATTTGGGTCGCCCCGGTGGAGATGCCCTAATCTCACCATATATACCATGGCATTTGGCTAGGGTTGGAAAAACGTTACTGTTGCTAGGGTGTAAAAAGCTACTCCCATCTCTTCACAAATCTAGCTTTTTCCACAGATTTAAGCCACCTCCCATCTCTTCAACACTATTTTCAAATCTGGTCTCTCGGTTTCGGCGCGAAGAAAACAAGGGGTGAAATTGTGTGGTTCCTTTGACGAGCTGGTGTAACACTATGGGGCGAGATGACGTGGCAAACTGGCAATCAACATGTCAAGTTCAGCTCCATGGACTTTGGCGCCCAGTAACATCTGCACTTCTCACTCACATACCGATTTTGGGAGAGGTTTCTTCTAATCTCCAATTTCTTGCTTGAGGTAACGTTTATGATCTTGTAAGAAACATATATATGCAATATATCGTTTTACGTGGTCATATTCTCACATTACTAATTTTTTTAGAGCCCGCTTTGTGGCAGTATGAGCTAACTATAGCACATTTGGTGGCATCCCAAAAAAAAAATGAATGATGGTATAGGCAGATAGAGAATATGAACAAATTAAAAGCAATCTCCTTAGAAGCGGCAGTCTGAGACAAGTCAAAAGTCCAAGCTGCCGGTATTGAATGATATTATATTTCGATGACACTGTCAAAGAAAGGTAAACCACATCTCTGTGCCATTGATGAAGCAAGATGCAGTCAAGGCTCTTGAAAGAGTTGCGACTGTGCATAATCGTGTATCGAAGCATGTGTTTGATGTAGATTGTGGTTAAGTTTAAGGCTTGCCATAGTGAAAAGTACTACAAGTAGTATCATGCATGCCGTGTTGCTAAAAAACTGACGTGAAAGTATCATAGGTAATCAAAATATGATGTGGAAGTATCATAGGTAGGAATGCTTGATTTGGTCACATTTTTAAATATGTGCAACATAGTAGTTCTCTATGTCATGTATTGGTATCATTATATAAATGTGATGTCAAAGTATTGTACTAAGCTGGTGTGTGCTTATGGAAAAACTCTCGGTGCAAACGGGTGAATCCAAGAAAAAGTAATTCATGTCCCGGCAATAAAGAAACAGAGTACTCCACAAGGGCGCAATAGAGGTAACCTGCGAATGCAACTTCTTCGTCCCGATCAGCGGCGACCAGTACAACTTTCTTTATGACCCAGGTGTACGGTGTCAGCGATATCCGAGTGGCTAGGGCTCATTGTTCAACACAGCGTAGCGCATAGGTCGCATAGGTGACCAGCTCACGATCCAGGCCCAGACATTGGCCAAGCTGTTCCCAGTCAGCGCTTCGCACATAGCCCAAGTTGTTTTATGCAAAGTCATGGGATCATATAGATAGAGTGAATGAATTGGCTTAGAGTTTGTCCACATATTAATATCGTCTCAAAAAAATTGTGAGTATTACAACTATATTACAAAGGCACCTCCAAACCATAATTAAAGCTTAACACAAGAAATTCCACAAGATACCGCACAGATAAGAAATAATAGCTAGCTCATGTACAAATTCACAACAGGAGATAGTGTTTTCCGTGAGATCTGACATTAACATCCGGGAAACTGAGAGAGCAATAGAGCTTGTAGAGGGCATCAACATGTAGCACTTCAGTTAAACAATTTGAATATTAACCACATAGGGCAGTCCTCTAATGGGCATTAAAATGGGTCATGTCTGACGAACTGTGGCCCATATACTTCATCTCTGCGATAAAATGCTCAGATGATCATGGAAACCCAGTTAACAGATCAACCACTTCAACGCACTTGGATATAACTGTGATGCTGCCAGCACTTGCGTGCATCAACGGGGCTCGCTTATTCACCAGAGATTTACTTCAAGCTTGCTTCTTGCTTATTAACCTGTGATTACTTCAAGTTTGCATACGGGGCAGAATGTACCCCACTTTGTCAGCCAGGGATCAATGCACGCCACGTGAAATTCTGTACACAAAAATTATTGACCATAGGTTATGGAGTTCTCAGAAATGAAAAGCTTTAAGCACAAATGCTGACGGAGAAATCATTGCTCGCTCTAGAAACAAAGAAGTACTCCTATGTAAGAATAAGTAGTAGCATATTTTGCATCTTGGCATATAGTCTATGTGAAACCTGTAGCAAACGAAATCCAATTTTTGCTCAATGCCCATTCTTGAGATATAGCAACACTAGATGCCGCATGAGCTTTTCAAATCAGCAAACAAAAATGTAGGATAATGAACTAGATTCTGTCATATAACACGGTAAAACAAATATATGAAACATAGTCTTAAAAATCTTCATCATACAGTGTATTTCTTCTATTGTTACCCTTATACATTACTACTTCCACCCGGATATATAGCGAAAATTTGATTGCTCAAGACAGGGCTTTAACTAACAGTTACTAAATTGGTACATAGCGCATGCATCCAAATTTAGTGTCAGTGGACTCTATTAACGTACTTATTTGTTATTGTGATTTTGGATCACATAAAGCAAGTATTAATGAAGTAATTGTTGGTCAAAGCCTTTCTTTAACTAATCCAAATATGACTATGTATCCCGACAGAGGGAGTGCTACATACTGATTAACTACGACTACAGTTATTTGGCTAAATGTCAGAAAGTTTCACCTTCAAGCCCAAGCTTTAGTTTGTGAAACTTGATCCTAAAAGTGTAGTCGCTTGACATTTGGCCAAAAAAGAGTGCCAGAAATTTACTCTTAAATAACTAAATTTGCTTCAGACAGTCATATTGGTGCATCTGTATTTCTAACGACTGAGGCAGTGACCATATATATAAGCAAATAGTCAAGTACTGAGATGTCTCATGCTCTTACCATGTTTGCATGGGAGAAGTCTAAGCATGTCACCATTATCATAGTCTTCTAAACAAATGGCACAAGCTTCTTCAAAATTTTCGCCACTTGAACACTGAGCTTTATATACAGAGCAAGGGAGCTTTTCCACTACATGTTTCTTGATGTAAGGTGGACGGTTATCAACTCCATGGCGTAGAAGTCGGCAGTTCCTAGCGAAAAGAAACGAAGCCAAAACTGATATGATCACGACAAGTGATACAAATGACATTACCAACACCGTCCCTGCAGTCTCGTCCATCGATGAGTTTATGCAGCATTCACCATCTTCACCTCTAGCAAACTTCTTTAAAGTCTCCCCAGCCATTTTGGATACGAATACCGCAGGGATGTGTATGTCTTCGGGATCACCAACCACTAAATCAAGATAAAGGAGCAACTAAATATCTTGCACGGTATCTCCAACAAGAACTAACAGATGAAAACTCGGAAATGTCTTTTAAACAACATTAACACAAAATCATGTCATCGTCTCCTAACATTGGTAGCCAGAGTTAAGCTGATGGTGAATTAATGGCATTCTCATTAACAGCATGAATCCTTTCCTGTTACCTTCAAGGTACCCCTTGTTGGGTTGTAAATAAGTATGGCATCCTAGTGTTAGTTGAGCAATGTATTTCCAGTGCTAGCAAACTAGGCTAAACAAAGCATGGAACAGAACTAGTAAGCATCACAGAACAACTAAACAAAGCATGGAACAGATCGGAACCGAGTAGCTATATGGCAGCATGTTAGATTTGTGGTAAAACACTAACAGGAAGGACTGCCTGAAGCTTTAATTGCTGCATTCTCTTACTGAATCATGTGATGTTTCTTTCAACTTCACCATTGAATGCGAAATCACAAAAACAACCAGGATCACCAGACATTAACTGTGTGCTCTTAATCACAATCTGGGAGAAATTAGAAACCAAATTTATTAAGCGGTTGACCAGCATCTAGTAGACATCTAGTTTCTTTCAAGTTAGCTTCAGATCAAGAGACCAGCAACCGAGTGTTGAAGAAGTAAGCAGATACTGACACACTAGAGCAGCACGGCAGGGAGAGGGGGCGAGCACTCACTGGAGTAGAGGCTGGACTTCTCCTCGTCGTCGTACACGACGGCGGCGTCGAACCCGGCGAGCTGGGCCTCCCGCACCTTCCCCTCGAAGCTGCAGTTCCCCCGCTCGATCAGCACGAACGCCATCCCGGGGCCCGAGCCGGGGCCGTTCTTGATGGGCGCGCAGGCGTTGGCGGGGTCCGCGGCGCGCAGCGACCCGCATATCCCGTCGCCGGTCACCCGGGGCCCTGCGGCGACGGAGCTTAGAGAGTTGGAGAGAGATTCGAGCGAGGGAGCAGAAGGGGACAGGTCGATTGCTCACCGAAGCGCGCGGGGGCGTCGAGGAAAGAGGTGGCGCCCAGGCGGATGACGGCCGCGCAGGGGCGGACGGCGGTGGTGGTGGCGGCGAGGAGCAGGAGCAAGAAGCGGTGGCTCATCGTCGGGACATCAGAAGCGCCGATTTTGCTTTTCGTTTTCTTTTATTTTCGTACACGTTTCTTCTCTCTCTCTCTTTCCCCATCAGCACTATAGTGCACTACTGCAACTATTGCAAACATTTGTTTTGACTTTGTTTTCTGTGAGATGACGATGATGTGTCAAATCTTTTTTACTAAGAGTAGCAAATTCAGAAAACAACAGAATTGGACTTACAAGTTACAACAACGTCGATAACTATGGCTCACCCACATGTCCTGGTAATTACGGCTCACCAATCACAAGAACCAAGAGGAGACATAAAAATAGTTGCAAGTGTACATCTCAAATTTTCCTTTGTAATTGTATCAATGGAACTAGCTGAGCACACCGACAAGGAAATGTGCCAGTCTTATGCATCATAAATCTGCTATTGCCTGAAGCAATCGATCATAATTGTTCACATTCTTTTTTTTGAGAGAACATCGCAGCTTTATTGATTAACACACGTCAATACAAAGTTCTTTTCAGATAGCGATCGGTAAAACATCAAAAAAGAAGATACAAAGAGTAGTCTCACTACTACGAGCTAATACATTATTTTTCCGTCCAGTATGCTTGAAAGAAACAGTAGCCAGGCTTTTGATGTCGCCCACCACAATTCCTACAACAGAACGATCCTTCTCTCCCATGGCCATCGAGAAAAATTGGACCTCTACAACCCAAACTCTCACCTATCCAATTAAGTAAAACTATTGTTGTGCATCCAAGACCAGAGGTTGGGGACTTGACTCTCGTGTGTTCGGAAAAAATATGTCCTACATATACAACTTACCTACACTTTCTACATCCACGTCATGTGAATCCTGGCTATCGGAGCAAACTGCGTAATTATATTACAACAAAGGAGGAATTAACACACTAGTAATGACTGGCCTCTTATGTGAAAAGAAAATATGTTACTTCATACCCAATATCAAATGATTGGAAGTCTATCTGTCACTAATTATTGTTGTGGTATATGTTTCTTTAGTACCAATACCATGTGTCCATATCGAAGGACAAAATGACAGACTTCAGAAGAGCTCACAAAAGTAGCTCTTGCGCATTTTGCATAACGCTAAGGTGGATTTAGAATGTACACCACAAACACAAATTTAGCATCTAGAAGAGAGATACTATTAAAGGCCAAAGCTCCTATGTATACTTTCTCACCAAAAGTCCATGTTAGACGGATTAATAGAGTAGGTAAAATGTTGGCCAAACTAGCAAAGTGAACCGTGAATTCCACCGTTCGGCGTTCCATGGATTTGCCACATGCGTTTGAGTTTCTTTAAGGAATATTTGGTATTATCTCAAATTAAAGAAGATATCTGTTTTGTGAAAGAAACTATACACCTCTTTTTTTGTCCTTTGCAAAAAGAAACTCTACATGAATGGCCAAAGGGAAGTTATCTGATATCAAAATTCGCCAAAATTTTGCCAAAATTCCACAAACCCCAGCAGAGATGTTAAACCCTATCCGTTAGATGCACTACATACAGCGGCAGTAGCGGCAACCGCACCCCATGGCGCACGCCGCCGCAGCCGCCGTGCCGCTGCGCCGCCCGCTCCTCCTCTTCCTCAAGCCGGCCCGCCTCCTCTCCTCCCTCGCGCCCCCTTCGTCCCACCGCGCTCGCCCGCGGGGCACGCTCCGCCCCGTCGCCCCCTTGCCCTCCGACGGCGAGGACTCGGGCGATGCGGACGCCGCGTCCTTCGGGAGGAGCCGCAACGAGAAGAAGCGGGACGCCCGCCGCGCCGTGCAGTGGGGCATGGAGCTCGCCAAGTTCTCCACTCCCCAGATCAAGCGCATCCTCAGGCATGTGCCCGCCCGCCCACATCACGCGGCCTTACTTCGCGTCCGGATTTTGATGCCAGACGCCTGATCCATTCTGTCCTTTTCAGGGCCGCGAGGCTGGAGAGCGAGGTGCTGGAAGCACTCATGCTCGTGAAGGTACGCCCGTTGTTCTGGCAGGGAGGAGGCTGTGATGAATGAATCCCGAAACCATGACGTTTCTGCTTTTTTTTTTCTGGTCTCTGCAGAAATTCGGGCCCGACGTGCGGGAAGGAAGGAGGAGGCAATACAATTACATCGGTATGTATGCTCATCTTTGCACTCCATGTGTTCCCTGGTCTGCAGATATTTGTTTGTTTCCCGGTGCTTTTTTTCTGAATTATTTTCCCATGCGGATGAATCAGCTTGTAATGCTTTGTTGTAGTGTGCTTGCTTCTAAATTCATGTCAACCTGCTATTATTACATGTTAATATGTGATTACTTTCTACAAGGGAGCCTTCTTCGCAGTGTACAACCTGAATTGATGGAAACTCTTATCCAATCTTCAAAGGATGGGGATGATAGCAGGTTACAAGCCTTATTGAGTGAAGCGGAAGACAAGGCGATGCCGACGGAAGACGAGGAAGTGGAAGAGTTATCAGATGAAGAAGAGGTAGCCCATATTTCTTTATATGACTGGATTTACATAGTAAACACGGAACTAACAGCTCAGAATTTCACTAGGGTGATGAAGAGTACATAGAAATTGCAGATAGATGGTTTGAGGGCCTCGTTTGCAAAGATATTCCAGTTACTAATGAAGTTTATGCGATTCATGATGTTGAATTTGACCGTCAGGTATTATTTACACATACTTCAAATATTCATTTGAAATCACTAGGATGCTGGTTTATGCATTGATTTGACAGATGAGATAGCCCGTTTGTATTTAGTTTGGCATAATAGTTTGAAACTCAGAGCTACAGATATATTTTCTTGAATAAAATGTGTTTTTTTTTCCAGAAGATATGTAAGTGTAAGAATCACAGATCAACAAGTGAAGTAGGGATTCCGGGGCAGGCATGAGAATACATTGGGAGTGAAAGTGGATTCCCTCACTCTCTCTGTGTGAGGAAGGGAGAAAAATAGTACCCTTCCTTCCTCTCTCTCTGTGGGTGAAAGTGTGTTTCTGCTATCAGTTCGATGGTTGCTTATTAGGGTGATATAGGTATTTCGGGGATAGCTGATGCTATCATATCAAATAAGGGATGAGACCCCGTTAGGTAGGACTTTGGAATAAAATCTTATTTACATGAAGGCGTTAATCTGTTTGGATTGCATTCTATTGCTAGGGTGTGACCTTATAAAAAGAGAGGCACTGCTATTGTCACTAAGCAGTGAAGTGTTTTCTGTTATCTCCCTAGATCCATCTCCCATCACCTGTAACCTCTTTATCTCAAGTCCATATCCAAGCAGCTAGCATCTCAGCGTAGTTGTCCATGACAACGGCATCGGTGATGGCTTCCCCAATAAGGGTGGAAAAGCCTTCAACATGGAACACTTTGGCGTTTCCCATGGTTGCAGCTGTGCAGCATTGGAATTTGAAATACTGCATCAGATAGTAATGGTAGCGCACCAAGAAGGCAGACAACATTGCATCCAGCAGTAGCACTGAAATGGCTGAAGATAATTCCGTCTGCGGTGATGGCAGACCCCACACATTGGTAATGTGAGGGTGGTGGCAGCGCTTTAAGCGCTACGGCAGCGAGGCCATGCATGGAAGCAGCACACCCCCTGCTGCAGTGGAGGCTATGGACATGCCTTCCATTGAAGAAAAGGCGCTTTTAAGCCATGGTCGCAGCGATTTCATAAGCAAGGGAGACGACAACGTCAGCAGACATAAGTTGATTATGTCTCTCCATTATTTCCTGATCATGGGGTTAGTTCCTCTCTTTATGTCCACAAAGCTAGCACCACCAGTTGAATCGAATCATAATGGACTAATTTGTGGTGGCCATGGGGCCATCACGATTGCGCAATGATACTTCAGGGTGTCGCGACATCGATTTCATAGGTTAGGTGGGACGATATTGGCAGATATAGTGGATTTGTTTTTTTCCATTGTCTAAAGATAACGGCGCAGTTCATAAATTTATAACTAACTAATTTGAAACTTCCTATAGGAGCTTACTACTGTAAAATTAAACTTGTCCAGTGGTTTGTTTGATATTGTCGCATCACCCTAGTCCTTATCCCATAGGTGTGATAGGTTTGTCGTGGCATCATGCATACAACTCTATGCATCTATTATGCGTGTTCAACACCAAAAATCAAATGCATATGCTATGCTCAAGTGTTTGGATCGCTCAACTTGACTGACATTGTGTCAATCAGCTAGCATCTCAGCGTAGTTGCCCATGACAATGGCATCGGTGATGCCTTCCCCAATAAGGGTGGAAAAGCCTTCAACATGGAACACTTTGGCGTTTCCCATGGCTGTAGCTGCGCAACATTGGAATTTGAAATACTGCATCAGATAGTAATGGTAGCGCACCAAGAAGGCAGACCAACACACTGCATCCAGCAGTAGCAGTAGCACTGGAATGGCTGAAGATAATTACGTCTGCGGTGATGGCAGACCCCCACACATTGGTAATGTGAGGGTGGTGGCAGCGCTTCAAGCGCTACGGCAGCGAGGCCATGCATGGAAGCAGCACACTCCCTGCTGCGGTGGAGGCTGTGGATATGCCTTCTGCTGAAGAAAGGCGCTTTAAGCCATGTCCGCAGCGATTTCATAAGCAAGGGAGACGACGTCAGCAGACCTAAGTTGATTATTTCTCTCCATTACTTCCTGATCATGGGGTGGTTCCTCTCTTTATGTCCACAAAGCTAGCACCACCAATTGAATCTAATCATAATGGTCTAATTTGTGGTGGCCATGGGGCCATCACGATTGCGCAATGATACTTCAGGGCGTCGCGACATCGATTTCATAGGTTAGGTGGGATGACATTGGCAGATATAGTGGATTTGTTTTTTCCATTGTGTAAAGATAACGGTGCAGTTCATAAGTTTGTAACTAACTAATTAAATTAAAACCTTCCTATATGAGCTTACTACTGTAAAAATAAACTTGTCTGGTGGTTGGTTTGATATTGACACATCACCCTAGTCCCTATCCCAAACCTGAACTATGTTCAGTATGTTAGTGCATGAGCTATATTAGTCTCATAGGTGTGACAGGTTTGTCGTGTCATTATGCATACAACTCTATGCATCTATGATGCGTGTTCAACACCAAAAATCAAATGCATCTGCTATGGTCAAGTGTTCGGATCGCTCAACTTGACTGACATTGTGTCAACAGGAATTGAGGAAACTTGTGCGGATAGTCCAAGTTGTTCAAGAAGAAAGCATTCAAAATAAAGATCGTGGGAAAGGATCTGATGCCAAGCTTTCCAGAGCAAAGAAACCACTTCTGATGTTCCTTCGCTCCCTTGCAAAGAAGCATGCTGAATAGGTGAGCCACACATTCCCCGGATAGCTTATAGATGTATCCTTATGTGTTCAATTAATTATGAGGATTATCCCTATAACACTGCAAAGGCACAGCCCTAGGGAAATGGCATCCAATTGTCTGTTCTTAGCAAAACAGAGCTATGTACAGTCCTTGTAAAAATATTCTGTGTGTACATGTGCTATTTTTTTTTATAGAAAATCATACCTTGGACTCCTCAACGGTTTTCATGGTCAAAAGAAAAAAAAAACAGAGCTACAAATTCTGCCATTTTGACTTGTTTTTATTTCTAGTATATCCTCGCTTTGTTACACCATATACTAGCAGACTAGTGAGGAAGGAAATGGACACAGATTGTTCCAATTTCTTGACATGCAAATTCGACCATATGCGAATATGGTTTGGATATCCATTAAATGATAGTTTCAAAGTTTGAGTATTTTTTAACCGTAAAAAATCGATGTGAATGTGGATTTTCTTTCTGAAATGTATTGCCTGCATCCATATTTGAATTTTGACAATTAAGGTTTGGACTCACTGTTGGTACAGCCAAGCAGGGCGCTCAGGGTTAGCTATTTTGTTCCCCTTAAAATATTTTCTTATTTTTTATTTAATTAGAATGTATTTCTCCAATCAACATTAATAGGGTTGATGGTGCCATTTTTTGCATCTGTATTTGTGGGGTTGGCAAGGTAGGATGTGGAGATGCGGAAGAGGAGGGGACCATTTTTCTGAAATACCCAACTCATGTTAATGCTTGACCCCGCTGTTAAATTATTCAGCAACATATTTTATAGAGTGGTATGTTGCTAATTGTGTTGACTAGTAAATGCACTGGCACTAAAACCCTATGGCTGTAGTGCCCAGTTTGATATTTCTCCTCAGTGTACCAATACAGTTATAAAATGAATGCATTGCTTATTAACTTCAAACTTATTTTTTCTTTGGAGGAGGCAGTACAGGTTGCTTTCTTATTTCCTGAATCATCAGCATGTACATGTTGTTTGACTTCTACACACCCAAGATCAACATGACTAGCGAGTCCATGTCATGGAGTTGTAGGCAAATTATTGGACAATGATCTGCCAACTTTCTCGAGGAATCATATGATGCACCACCTGGCCGATCTACTTTTTTCTGAAACTCTGATCTGCCTCACAGCTGCCAGTTGTTCTGCATAGGAATAAACTAACCTGTATTTCTCAGTATTTGAGAAGAAATTATGTGTCATACTGTCATGTTCTGCCAAATATTTGAGAACGTTGGACTGATTTCCTGGGATTGTTTCTGGGGTCAACCGCTCCAGTAGATCGAGAGGACCCCCTTTATTTTTTCTTTTCTTTTCAGAACTTAATGTGGCAAGCATTTTTAGACAGGTTGTAAAGTTGGGTTTAGCATGTACTGGAATAATAACATAAACATGGAGTTCATTCCTTGATCACAGTATCATATTGATATGATAGGTAAGAAGGGCTCTTTGGAGCCATGGTGGGTTACCTGTATTTTGGATGAGGCACAAACTAATGAACATCATAACTTCATAAAGTGAACAAACTAATGAGGCGCTATCCTGGCGCCTCTACCTAAGCGCGCGCTGTACATGCCCTTAGTATGCTATAACTTGCATAGCATTTGGAGAAGGCACGCTATTTTTTTCGTTGGTTTTTCTCTGAAATTTGTGTTGTTTTTGACTTTAGCCACGCGTGAAATTTGAATTGAACATGGGAAAGAGAAGCAAAAACTCTCACCCCGCATCCAACTAACGCCGCTGCCGGTCATTTTCAACTTCCTAGAGGAGCCATATGATGGCAGTGTTATGGTCGGTTTGACCTATACACGCAGGAAGCCCACTAGTGGCTAGTTATGGGCTTAGCCCAAGTAAATTAGGGTTTAGAGGAGGCCGTCCTCCTATATAAACACTTGTATCCCTTCGAGATTAATCAGACATCTCGTCTCCTGAAGTGAGACGGGAGACCCCTGTGCCCCCGCCGCACCAACCCTAGCCACCGCCTCCTTCCTCCGCGATGGCGCCCAGCCGCCGGCGCCGAGCTCTCCAGCCTCTCCGCCCTCACTTCCACCCTTACAATCTCCGCCCTAGATCCGGTAGAACCCTAGTCTCTACTAGGCAGTCATTTTCACATGATAATAAACTAACCTTCATTTCTGAATATTTGAGAACAAAGTGAGAGTCACATGCAGCCACTAACTTGAGAATGTTGAACTAATTCCTGGGATTGTTTCTGACTTGAAGTGAATTGATAGGATTCACTTATCTTTTTATGCTCAGAATTTGATCTGCCCTATATATTTTAAAAAGGTTATAAAGTTGGGCTTCAGTCGGTCCCACCCTTGTAAACCTCATGGTCTTTTTGGTTTGAAGAAAACGATAGTGATAGAACCCTTGATGATTCCTTTACGTTAGCCGATGGTATGGTGCCTACTTCAATCAATTTTACTTTGATTAGTAATGGAGCTATTATTTTTCTTAGATATTTGAGAACACTCATCAGATTAAGCAAAAGGGGCCACACCCACACTTGTATTGAACATAATGATTGGTTACAACAAAAGCACATACAACAAAGGGAGTAATGTTTTTGCCATGGAAAAGAACAGTGCTCTTATTTTGATGTTTTAGCGGCCCTCAGCAATTTTCTCGCTATGGTGCTAATCTTCCTAATAGCGGCGTTAAAGCTTGCTATTTGTTGTACCATTATAGTGGCGCTAAAAAGTTACGGAACTAGCGGCAGCTCACGAGCCTCAAATTTCAACCTAGCACAACTCAAACCGAGGTCAGCAACTATTTGAAAAGGAGCGAGCTATTTTGTTCTCTAAAATTTGTGTTGTTTTTGACTTTAGCCGCGTGTGAAATTTGAATTAAACACGGAAAAGAGAAACAAAAACCCTCGACACCGCATCCAACTAACTTAGCCGCCGCCGCCGGTGTTCGCCCCGGGCAACCGTCAGTCGAGCTTCTTCTCCGCTGCTCGAGCCCCTCCGCCGCCGCCTTGTACCAGCACTGTCAAGCTCCGTCGTTTTCGACTTGTCAATTCCGTGTGGCAGAATTCACAAATCCCCATTGCCCAGCTTGCGCCGTCCAGACCCAATGGTGCTCTCCCCCATCTCCTTCCGCTTCGCCGCCCCGATGGACCCGCACGTCGCCGGCGGCCGCACCACCACCCGACGCTCCAGCCTTCCCGATTGGGTCTTGCTCCACAAGTCGGCGCGCATCTGCGGACACCGGAACGCGACGACGGCCGAGTGCCACACCACGGAGGGCGAGCCCATCCAGGTCTCCTTCTGGCTCGTCGACCCGCCGGGGGTGTCCTACTTCTCCGTCCACTGCCCGGGCCTCGACGGCAAGGACTTTGCCGACGAGCCCCACATCCTGTGCGCCGACGCCTCACTCGTCCTCTTCTCCGTCGACTTTGCCCCCGTTCCTGGCCGGAAGTTCAGGGACCCTGGCCGGAGACTCACCCAGCGCTTCGTGTACCGAGCCGGCCCCGGGAAGCCGTCGCTGCACCTCATTCCGGACCCGGACATCGTCAGACCAAACGGCGTATCCGCCCTCTTGCCCTGCGGCGATGCCGGCAGCGAGCACTACGCCGTGGTCTTCCTTCACAGGAGATCGATCCTCGGCGACAGGGCTAGGTATTACGACCTGCACGTCTTCTCGTCCGTGACGCGGGCATGGAGCTGCAAGGGCGACTTGCCGGGCTTATCGGAAGATGATCAGAAACTGCTGGCTAAAGCTAGCCATGCCACCGACAAGGTGATCAAGGTCGGAGCAAGCTCGCTGGGCTATGTTGACCTCTCCTAGGGCATTCTTCTTGCTTGCGACGTATTCAGTGAATGTCCTGTCATCAAGTACATTCCATTGCCTGCATCAAGGGTTTGCAACGTGGACGGGGACGGCCACCCTTACATTGCCCCAGAGTACTGTTGTGATGTCTCCAGCTGCGACAACTTGATCAAGTTCGTCGAGGTAGAGTTTGACGCCCGTGATCGCAGGAGCTTTGGCAATCAAGGTTGGAAAGCCACCACATGGAATCGAGACATATCTTGGGATGATTGGCGTGTGCGCTCGTCAGTTAATGTTGCTAACATCTCAGTTGACCCAAGATATTCTGATTTACTGCCCCAGTTGTGGAATGACAAGACCAAAGAACTAGAACTGAAGAAACTGGTTTTCTATACCCCCACGCTGAGCAAGGATGACGATGATTTCCTTTACGTGATGTCTAAGTTGAATTCTGGAGGCGACAAGGCCTGGGTCATCTCTGTTGACATGAAACATGCGGCTGTGGAAGCAATCGCCCCGTATTCTACCAAAGGGCGCCCTCTTGCTGTATGGCACTGCCCATGCGCCTTCCCCAAGTATCTAGAGCTGACACCAGGTGATTCTCTTTTCTTTATCCTAATTTGATCAACACAAAAATTCTCCATTTTGGCCTCTTCGTTTTCTTTTCAGTATGAGCACTCTTCGTGTTCATTACTTTTAGCTTTTTATCAACCTAAGTCAGCTAGGGCACTGCACGTTTATTTATTCGTACATGTTGATGCGTTCTAAACTGGCATGATGCCACATCCAATGCTTTAAAAAATTTGCTACAAGTATGAACCCTGTCTACGGAGACCTCATCCACACTGATAGATATCTTGTGTGCTCACAAACAAACAAGCAACAACAAGTTCCTACTCTCCATGAGTTTTAGTTGGGCGCAAGCATGCAAGGTTAAACAACTGCACATACTGAGATTTAAGCTGAATCATTAGGCCATTTCATTCATGTGTTTTGTTGAATTATCCTATGCCAAACTCTTCCCATAGCTAAGTTCTTAAGTAGCTCACCTCTGTAACTGTGGTTGTGCACTTGCACGTGTTGCTTATGTGACGGTGGTGAAATTTGAAAGAAGAATGCATAGCAACTTATATGGACACTAGGTTTTTCCACCAAATTTTGGTTCATGCTCTGTTTGTGACTTGATCGAATAATTGTTATGGGAGGACTCAGGTTGAGGACTTGAGGTCCTCCCCCATAAACATAGCCCCTTGTGAAGTTATATGCATCCCCCCTGATGTTTTTGTATTTGATTGTTTTTTGTCTAATTTTTGCAGAGGATGGCGTGACCCAGAACTTTAAGAGGTGATTCATATATTCCTACCTTTACCTGTTTGAGTATTTGATGTTTTCTTTGTACAACATCTTGCTGATTTTGTTTGCTGCTGCGTCTATTGGATCTTTGTTGCCAGGATTAGTGTGGCAGACTGTGCTCTGCAAGTGATGTTGACTCAAGACTGGTTCATGGAACTTGGTAATTGATAAGTTCAAATTTTTATATACTAGCCTTTTTTTGGTGTTGGTTTTAGTATGCATGTGCAACCAACATTTACCAAGTGAAGTCTTGAAGTCTTGATCTAGAATAATTTCCCTACCAGTATCTGCAAATGTCTTCTCAATTTAATCTGCGGCATTACTCTAATTGCTTGTTCTAGTCATGTAAATCATCTTTCAAACTGCCATGTAATTTCATCCTTTTTTGTTGTTGTGTAACATCTCAATGAAAATTTATGCAAGTAAGTTCTATCGAATTGACTGTTACGACAAAAAGATTCACGTCTGTATGCTCCCTTTGTAGATAGACGCTTGGAATTTGAGGGTGAAGCTTACGATGAGTGCAGATCTTTACTTCACGCTTGGCCAGTATCATCTCTGCTTTTAGATGTCCAAGAAGTAAGTTATGCATGCATCATTGCTTCACAAGCTTGAAGTTCTGTATTCCCTCTCCAAACTATGCACAAAGCCGTTGGTAGCGAGTGCAATAATTATATTCATGGTGTCATTGCTTGATTCCAAATCTGAAGTCACGTGAATCTTAAAAAAAATCTTGATGCAGGTGATAAAATATGCATCTGATTATGATGAAGGCGAAACCACCTCCAAAGCTGCTGATGTTTGTTCACGGTAAGTGCACGAGGAAACGTTTTTCAAGTGCACTCATTTTGGAATCGACTTAGCCTCTTATATCTGACTATACTTTCTGTTCTTCCCTAGAGCCTTGGAAGATTTCGATGTGCTACTGAAGTCACCCAGTGACCCATTGTCATGTACTGAAGGACTGAGGAGCAGAATCAGTATGGTCCTTGGAGCGTTAGACAGGTTAGAAAATGAAAAAACGTTTCTCTACTTTATTACTGTCAGGAGAGATCATTTACTTAAGATTATTACCATCGAGAGAAATCATTTACTGATGCTACATTTTCCCATCTTTTCAGTTTTCTGTGTACTGTGCCGCCAACCGTGAGGGTGCTCGCAGATGACTGCCACCAGGAGAGACGGAGAGCTAAATCTGAAGTCCGTCAGAAGCCAGGCCAGCTGAAGGACGACAAACTGCAGGGCTTTCCTGCTAACCTTTTCCACGGCAAGAAGCCAAGGCCATACCAAGGACACGACTTATGATTGGTTGTACGGGAGAACGAACCAAACTAACTCTCGAGGTAATAAGCGGAACCAGTCACAACGGGATCACCGTGATGAACGAGCAGTGGATTCAGATCATCACCGCCGCCCGGAACGGTGGAAAACCTCTGCATATTTGCTGATGATTCTGTGGCTCCTCTGGGCTTACATAGTGATGCGGTGACGCCGATTGTTCTAAAATTGCTAGGCCATCAGTAGAGTTGGTACCTTTGTACATTTTCTTTGATTTCTGTGCACGATAGAGGTGTCCCGTGTTCTGGAATTAAGGCTTGGCCTTCACATCTGATGAACAAGGTAGCATTTTTTTTTCGAAATGGGAATATATCCCGGCTTCTGCATCGTGATGATGCACACGGCCATTTATTAAAATTCAAGTAATCAAGTCTTACAACTCACGCAGCATGAAGGATTGATACAAAAATCATCCTTCGGAAAAAATAACATACTAAGATGACACTCAACATATCCTTCCAGTATGTCGCCAACCAGCCTGCCACAAGATATCCTGAGCGACCATCAGGAGACGTGTGCATCCAGTAACCATAGCAGCCCAAAGCTGAACCCAATGGGAAACCATATGGATAACCTGCAAGAAATGAAAAGAGGGTTTTTTATTAAAAATTATATCGTTCCTGGTCCTCCAGATAGACCAACATAAAGCAGAAACCCAATACGGATATACGCTTTAGATTGTCTATCTACTCCATTTAACCAATTACCAAACATATTAGTAATATTGGTGGGAGGTGGAAGATCATAGGTAAAATTAACCGTACGCCATAAGAGTTTAGCTAAAGGACATTCAATAAAAATGTGTTGGATAGTCTCCTGTTCCCCACAGAAAACACATTTTGTACACCCATTCCAATGACGTTTAGCTAGGTTGTCCTTAGTTAATAACACCTTATTACTTAAGAACCACATAAAAATCTTAATTTTTAACGGAATTTTAACTTTCCACAGATATTTTCTTAGGAAGGGGGTATGATCACACATAAGATCTTCATACATGGACTTCACTGTAAACTGACCATTCGGTGTCAATTCCCAAATAAAACGATCTCCCTCATTATTCAAATTTACGGCCATTAATTTCCTACATAGTTGCAACCACAAATTCCATTTATTACCATTTAACACTCTTCTAAATGTAATATTCAGCGGTGATTGGCCTAATACATGTGCAACGTTAACATTTTTATGATGGACAATATTATATAGTGAAGGATATTGATGAGCCAAAGAAGTCTTGCCTAACCAGGTATCTTCCCAGAAGCGGGTCTGCAATCCATTACCCACTTTGAAAAAACCCTTGGAAAAGAACTCCTATTTGACGGCCATCAAACCTTTCCAGAATGGAGAGTCAGATGCCTTCGGTTGAACCTCGGATAATGTTTTTTGTCTTAAGTATTTATTATGTAGCAACTCCTGCCACACCCCATCCTCATTAAGCAGTTTAAACAGCCATTTGCTCAATAAACATTTATTTTTAATCTCCAGAACTTCAATACCTAAGCCCCCTTGATCCTTGGGGCGACAAACAATATTCCATTTAGTAAGCCGGTATTTTCTTTTGTTTTCGTCGGACTGCCAGAAGAATCTAGATCTATAGAAGTCCAAACGTTTCCTTACCCCAACGGGTATTTGTAGGAAAGACAACATAAACATCGGTAAGCTAGTTAATACTGAATTAATAAGTACTAACCTATCTCCATAAGATAGTAACTTCCCTTTCCAGCATCCTAATTTACTCTCAAACCGTGTTTCTACCGGATACCAATCAGAATTTTTGAGTTTCTTGTAGTGGATTGGAATACCTAAGTATTTAAAAGGGAGTTGTCCAGCATCACATCCAAAGATCTGCTTATACTGGTCTTCCTCCTCTTTTGCCTTTCCAAAACAAAAAATCTCACTTTTATGGAAATTAATCTTGAGTCCCGAGAGTTCTTCGAAAAGACACAAGATTAGTTTCATGTTGACGACTTTGTTGAGGTCATGTTCCAAAAAAAGGATAGTATCATCAGCATATTGTAGTATAGAGAGACCTCCCTCAACTAAATGAGGAATTAATCCTCCGACTTGACCATCCTCTTTGGCTCTTTCAATTAAGATGGCAAGCATATCCACCACAATGTTAAAAAGCATTGGAGACAGAGGATCCCCTTGCCTTAGACCTTTTTTTGTTTGGAAATAATGACCAATATCATCATTAACCTTCACCCCAACACTACCACCTTGTACAAACTGTTGCACTAGTCTTCCCCACTCCGGCACAAAACCTTTCATTCGTAACGTTTGCTGTAAAAATGGCCATTTTACCTTATCGTACGCTTTCTCAAAATCAATCTTAAATAAGACACCGTCCATCTTTTTATTATGTAGCTCATGAATCGTTTCATGAAGTATGACCACTCCTTCCAAAATATTTCTCCCAGGCATGAATGCGGATTGCGTTGGTCTAATAACCCTTGGGGCAATCCCAGATATGCGATTAGTACCAACTTTAGTAAATATCTTAAAACATACATTAAGTAAGCAAATAGGTCAGTATTCTTGAATCTGAACCGCATTCTTTTTTTTGGGTAGTAATGTGATAACTCCGAAGTTCAACTTATAAAGGGGCAAATCCCCATTAGTAAACTGCGCAAACAGAGCCATAAGGTCATTTTTTATTACTTCCCAAAATTTTTGATAAAATTCAGCTGGAAATCCATCCGGCCCAGGAGCTTTATTCAGCTCCATTTGTGAGATAGCTTGGTGAACCTCCTCTTCAGTAAAAGGGGCCGTCAAGATCTCATTCTCAATTGACGAGATTTGCGTTATGTCATTAGTTTCATTCTCAACTAAAGAAATATTTGTTTGAGTCGGTTCTCCAAATAATTTCTTATAGAATTCGGTAATATAAACTTTTAGATTATCTTCCCCAACAATAGTCCCCTCTTGCTGTTCAAGTTGGAAGATCTTCTTCTTTCGATGTTTACCATTGGCTATTAGGTGAAAATATCTCGTATTATTACCCCCTTCTTGAATATGTTTGACCTTCGCTCTCTGAGCCCATTTTGACTCCTCTTCTCTTCTTAATTTAGATAGACTATCATTAGCCTTTTTCAACTCTTCCCTTTCATTAGTATCCAAAGTGTTTGTTTCTACTTTTAAATCCAGATGATCAATAATATTTAATAATGTCTCTTTCTCTTTCTTATATTTACCACTCTGATTTCTTGCCCATCCCTTAAGAAATCTTCTTATATGTCTTAGCTTATTCAACTAAACCTCCATCGGACTAGCTCCACCTCTAACTGAGTTCCACTCCTTTACTATCATTTCAAAAAAAACCTTCTTGACGCAACCAATGTAGCTCAAAAGAGAATTTTGCTTGATTACTCAGGTGTGTTTTCACGCCTGAGTCAATCAGTATTGGAGTATGATCGGATTCAGCTCTAGTTAAAGCTCTAACAGTCACTAAAGGAAATTTCTGTTCCCACGAGGTAGATGCTAAGACTCTATCTAGTTTCTCATATGTAGGTTCATTTCTCCTACTTGCCCATGTAAATTGTCTCCCAGTGAGTGCAATTTCATGCAAGTTGAGATGTTCAACAATTGCATTAAAAACAAAGGGCCAACGCGCTTTGAAATTATTATTATTTTTCTCCTCCCTTTTACGTATAATATTGAAATCACCCCCTACCAACATAGGTAGTGTTTCAGATTCACAAGTTCTTACCAATTCAGCCAAAAATTCAGTTTTGTGCTCACCTTGGGCAGCCCCATAGACCGGCACCAGAATCCACTCAAAACCATCTCTCTTACATTTAATATGTAGCTTAACGCAAAAATCTCCCGTGCTTACATTTAACACCTGTAGCGTATCAGAATTTATTCCCACTAGAATACCTCCTGAACGACCATGTGGTGGTAAACAAAACCAAGAGAAATTATATTCAGCCGCTAATTGGTTCAAAAAAGGAATCGAGAAATTAGATCTCCCAGTTTCCAACAAAGCTATGAAATCTAATTTATGTTCCCGAATCGCCTCTTTGACAAATAAATGCTTCGCAGTATCACCAAAACCCCCTGGATTCCAATTAATAACTTTTAAATTCTGCATTATGAAAATTGTTTTTTAATTCTTTTCCTAGTACTCTTACGGATATTACTAGTATCATAAACTTTCTTTTGTCTAATTTTTGTAACCTTCACCACTGGCTTAAGATGTTCCACGTGGTCCTCCAGATCCATAGGGATCTCATCATCATCAATCAAGTCCTCACATAAGGTGGATACTTTTGACAATACAAGAGTCTCCATACCTTCTTCCATTTCCTCCATTTCATTCTTCTTATTTTCCAAAATAGTTAAAATACGTTCCTCTTCCACCAATTTAAGCCCTTTAACAGATTTACCTATCTCACCAGGTGAGTTACCTAAGGATATACCTAATCGATCTGCTCTCTTAACTATCTCAGAATCCGGAATATTAATGATAGAATGCATGGGAATAGTGAACTGATCTGAAGAGAAAGACTCATCACGAGACTGCGCCTTCATCATTGCCTTTTCCATCTGAGGCATGTCGGCATTAGGTTGGCCACCCAACCTGGTACTCGACCTCACACCAGTGGGCTTCGGAATTCCCCCAAATGCAATTACATCTTCTAATGAAGGGCAATGAGGTACAGCATCATTGTCAGTTATAGATATAGATGCCTTATGTATATTATTATTATCTGACAACTCGGAAAGGATAAGAGACCCACCAGCAGAATTGAAATTTGAGGCATCCCTCCGAATTCCCTGAGAATCAACTGTAGGTATCTCCCGTCTATTATGAACCAAAGGGCTTCCCATAACATTATCCACTTGTTTGATCATGGGTTCCAACAAACCATCTCCATCAGTAATATGACAAACATAATAATCAGATTGTAAGAAATCATTAACAGTCGAATTATGAGAAGACACACCCACACTCATACCAGCTCCATGCACAAAAGATCCGCCCAGAACATGTACTGCTGGCCTCATCATTGGCCCATCAACAACCGAGTGTCTATTGACATCATGACCAGCAGGATCAGCAGTAGCAGGGATCTTCTGCGGCGAGACGTGTGTAAAGAGCTGCCCGGTACCAGCCAGTGTGACCGCATCCGATCCAAGCTTGGCAGCAGCGTCTCCAACCCCCCTGTCCCCTGCATGCTCGACCCGGTCCTCCTCATTGGTCAGCAGAGGCACGGCCACACGGCTGTCAGCAGCAATCATCATTGCCTGGTTGGTCTGTTGCACGCCATTGGCCATCAAACGGCTCGCGACAGACGCCTGACCCAATCCCTGCATCACATGAACAGCTGGCGGACTAGCAGTGGTCGTCGCCACTCCACTCCGCTGTCCAACTGTGACCACTTCAGCTCTGCAACTCAGGTGAATGCTGTCAGCCGACAGCACCGAAGCCAAGGCCCTTGGCCCAGTACCCCTCGGCGATCCCAAGGCGGATCTGCCTGGAATAGAATCAGCATAAGAATCAGCACATTGTCTGTCTTGTAGTGACATAATTTTAGCATGCGATATAGGCGGAAAAACAATATTTTCTTGAGCCAAATTATTAACTGAAAGCATATTACCTACTGGGGAAAAAGGCACCTTCAAAGTCCCAATACAAATTTCCTCCACTTGTGCACCTTGTTCTTGCATCCCCTCTTCCCCATTTTTTGCACCATTCCCATCTAGACCATTGTTATGAGCATTTTCCCCATTCTCCATGCCTCTAGCATCCATCTCCATATCATTGAGACCATCACCTTGCCCCAAACCATTGTTTGGGTCACCTCCCCCATTGTTATCATAATTTGCTTCCGTCATATTCACCTCCTGACTACCATCTCCTGCCTCCACCTCAAAACAGAGCTTGTAGAAACCCCTCCTAATAAAAACATCACTATCCAGAGGAATAGGATTGCGGTCCAAACACCCAATCTTGATCCGAAGCAACTTATTCTTACGAGTAAAAGGCATATCCACATCCAAAGTTTTGCCAAAGAGAGAACCAATTCCCCACAAAGACAAATAATCAGCTCTCATGTCCGAAGGTATTCCATCAACACGAACCCACACCTCTGGCAGCATATATAATGGCTCCTCCACTGAAGACCAAAAATCAAAGAACAAAACAGTATCCTTATTTGGGCAAACATAAGAGCCAAAATTCTTGAGCCTCTGCACTTCATATTTGCTTGGCAACTTCACTCTATATATATTATCCTTATAATGATAAACTTCCCATTGAAATTTTTCATGTGGCACAATCCTCTTCATATACTCAATAATCTCAGGTATAGTCAATACCTCACCCTCCACAGACACTTTGGCAAGCTTAGGGTTCTCCACCTTTGCCTTGAAAGCACCACATGTCATCTCAAAGAACATAAGTGCCTCATTTGCATATCCATGCAGAATAGAAGTAGGTTTTGGGGCTTGCAAAAGATGGCAGGCTGAGGATAAGTGATGGATGGACTCACATAAATCACAAAAAGGTGTAGTACAATCATCAATAAAGTGGCCAGGTTTTTTGCAACGGAAACAAGTCTCCTTGTCCTCCTTCTTTTTCTTTGTTGGTCCTGATCCATCTCCCTCTTTTTCATTACCTTGAACTACCTGAGGCTCTGCACCCTGGTTGCTCGACTGCATAGCTACATTCGGATTTACAGGCAAAATCGGAACATGTGCACCAGCAACCGTACCAGGGGCAAGTGCATTATTCGCCTCAGGAGTCTTCTGCACCGCCGTCACAGCTGCTACGACGGCCTGCACCGTCTGCTGAAGCAGCTCTGCATCAATTGGTCCAGAAGCCGCACCATCATTAGTACCTCGGAAACTGACTGAAAAGCACCTCCCCTGCCTCCATTATTCTGATTAGTCCACCTCTGCTGATTACCCCCATAGTTTGCTCTATAATTACCATATGAATTGTTGTAATTCCTCTGTCCCCCCCCCCCCTCCCCCCAATTGTCATCTCTAGAATTTGTAAAATGCCCACCTGCTGCCGTCCCACTTGATTCACCCTGAACGAAATTGCGACCATAGCCAGTATGTCTGTTACCTTGGTATCCGCGGCCTCCATTGAAACCAGGTCCTCCTCGACCGCCACCTTGTCCCATGCGCCCGCGTGCATTGCCCCCACGACCCGCGGCAAAACCTCCACGAGCCTGGAAACCTCCGCGACCATGGCTGAACGCGCCCCTCCCTGGGTTGAAACCACCGTTGCCACCATCACCGCTCATCGTCGCGGTGAAGTGCGGCTGCTGGACAACTTGTTCTCCCCTCTGTATTTTCCGCCAAGCAAACCCTAGAAGGCGTCTAAACGCATGCCCAGCGACGGCGCCTCCGACTTTGACCTGGATTGGACGATGGGTCTCAACAGACCGATCATTCTTCCTAGGTAAAATCCGTCGTTGCACTATCCAGGCTGGGACTCCTTGATCAGAGAAAACAGACGTAGGCCTCAAACGTAACGGGCCCAAACCATATATTTTTGAACGCCCCGCATTTACCGGCGCAATCACCGGATCAGGTATTTTCTTGTCGATCTCCGGCGACCAACGTCGCCGGCGTACAACCGTCCATCCTTCCTGACCCTCATCGTGGAAAACAGATGGCTCCAACACTGGGAGAATCAGAGACTTTTGAACAGATTTGCCCAACGGCGTTAACAACGGTGAGACCGACGTACCTTCCATTGCCATGAATTCCATGGCAGCCTTTCTCTGCAGCTGACGCCGATGTAGACGCTTGATCGCCCTCCGTGCCAAATCCTGAGTAGACTCGTCGAGTTCCCTGTCGTGGACAACCTCCGGTGTTCGACATAGGTACTGCCATGAGTCCCCCTCTTGAAGTGGCGAGGTATCCGCCATGGCGTCTTCATCGTCTTCTTTGTCTGATGAACAAGGTAGCATGTGGTGATGCTTTCCTTTCAAAGCTCCCAAATGTAATATAGTACGTAGTAACTATTAGTGAAGAGACTGAACGTTAAACATAATAGCATGTGACTGGTGTACATAAGATACAGTTGATACTTTTGCAGTAAATCATATCGCAGTATCTTCTCGAGTCGCTCCTTACCCTCTCCGCCGCGAATCGCCACTCCCTCCTTCAGTCCTTGGACCTTCGATTCAAGTTCCCATGCGAACTTCGAGCCTTCCACCTTCAGTCAGAGATGGTGTCGATCCAGCTGAATCATTCAGGGCTTTGTGCACATGCTCATACAAGATGGGGACGATTTCTTGATGCTGCCTCTGCAGACTTGCCATGCCTATGGATTGCCTTTTACAGTCTCTTGTGTCTCCTGCAAATGCTACATTGGCCGAGAGACTGCCAGCACCAGGACTTGCCGATGCTGTGAGCTGTTGGTGGTGTATTTGAACTGGACCCATGTTTGCAAACTCGCAGATGCCCACAATGTGTTTGATGCAGTGCTTCGAGGAAGGAGTCACGCGACAGTGCCTCTGGCTATTGAAATCTATTGATGCAGAGACCATTGTATCAGAGGACGTTCTTGTTCTGACCCATGGGTGCAGATATTGCTCCGGTTTTTTCCGCATGGATGGTCTATATGGAACCATTGAAGGTTCAGCATGATGATTTGAATGAGCACGATCTGCCACCAATGCACTAAACCAGCAGAAGCAGAGAACCATCAGCATGAGGTTTCCGGCGACGCCCGTTACAAAACGACGAGACATGGGGATGTTTCTGCTCGCTGTTGTTTTTGATACTGTGGTTGGTTTTCAAGGTCATGCTAAGCCTGCCGCGGTTTTGATCTCCAAGTCAGCCTTCCCCGTGCCTGGTTTTTCAATCTCTTTTTTTCTTTTTCCGCTACCGTTGACCTGTAGCCCCTTGATCACGTCACTACATTTTCCATTATACTACACGGGTCTGAAAAACCTGAAACCGGCGGAGAAACAGGCAGACAGAACCGCCGATGAACAGAAGCAGCAGCTGAGCCAGCCACCCTGTTTCGACTACCTTCTGCGGGAAAAAAAACCCTTCTTATTTCCCCACTTGCACTCCAAGCTAACCTTAATTACTCGCCGGTTCCTCCAGCAACAGTATATATACATGGCTCGCCTCGCCTTTCTTCCTCACCAACATCTGATCAACGTACCGCGAAGTAGAAACAGCGACCAAGATTGTCCTTTGTCTTTGAGTTCTTGGAGCTAGCGACCAATTAACAGCAATGGCGACCGCTGGGAAGGTGATCAAGTGCAGAGGTTCGTTCTTCAAATACTAGCTAGTTACATCAGTTTGATTACTGTTGGAGGAAAATCTGGAATTCTTGGAGTAATATAGGCCTAATTGGTTTTATTCTTCGGTGACTGCAGCGGCCGTGGCATGGGAGGCCGGGAAGCCGCTATCGATCGAGGAGGTGGAAGTGGCGCCACCGCAGGCCATGGAAGTCCGCGTCAAGATCCTCTACACCGCTCTCTGCCACACCGACGTCTACTTCTGGGAAGCCAAGGTGTCCACAAATGTCTCCCATAGTTTTGTGGTTTTCAATCGGGAAATTGTGAGGCTGAACTAACATGGTAATGTTCTGCTCTGGTTTCTGCAGGGGCAAACTCCGGTTTTCCCTAGGATCTTAGGCCATGAAGCTGGAGGGTATGCATCACGATACTGCCTAGCTGTCTATTATCTTATTTTGTCGCAGTTTGGTTGCTTGGTGGAATCTTGATTCTAAATTATAGTTTATTCATCCGAGCTACTAATTATAGTCATCCTGAGTCCTGATTTGTCAGTCAATTAGATTGAGCAAGTGTCCATATATTAGTAACATGGGATTAGACTAAGAAAAATACTGGGACAACGACATCGATGATACAAGCTCACATAGAGTGTTTTGTCTTTTCTCCTAATTACTCAGTTAAATTATTCCGACAACGTCATCATGTGACTGCATTATTAATTTGTGACATATTTTGACAGACTAATTTCCTAGATAATATGACTTTTTCCTTATAAAGGGAATATATTAATATTACATAGATATCAATTACATCTGCCCTCTGCAACAACATAATGTCTGAAGCGAGTCGAGACATCATACACACAGCTAAAAGAAGAAGAAAAAAAAACCCCGCTGAAGTGTTCGACGAAACTATACAAATGGACTCTTTTTTTGCATTTCAATGAAAATTTTGCTTGCTCTTCATAGCTAAACTTTTGTAATAACACTTCCCACAAATAATGTCTTCCTCACAGCATTGTTGAGAGCGTCGGAGAGGGTGTGACCGAGCTGGTGCCGGGTGATCATGTCCTCCCGGTCTTCACTGGTGAGTGCAAGGAGTGTGCCCATTGCAAGTCAGAGGAGAGCAACCTGTGTGATCTTCTCAGGATCAACGTGGATCGTGGCGTGATGATCGGCGACGGACAGTCCCGCTTCACCATCAATGGGAAACCAATCTTCCATTTCGTTGGGACCTCCACCTTTAGTGAGTACACCGTGATCCATGTCGGGTGTCTCGCGAAGATCAACCCAGATGCGCCTCTTGACAAAGTTTGTGTTCTCAGTTGTGGTATCTCAACTGGTAAGACATGGCTACTCAAGCAACTGAATCCAATTGAGTTAGGATGTACATGATGTCTGAAATAGTTACTGAAATGTGTTTTTTTTCAGGACTTGGTGCTACCCTAAATGTTGCGAAACCGAAAAAGGGTTCAACGGTCGCAATTTTTGGTCTTGGAGCGGTGGGCCTTGCTGTAAGTGACACTCTATGATCAGTATCTTCCACAACATATCATTACAAGTTGATGACAAGCGCACCATATAACCATGACTAACTGATGTACGTATGTTTTTATTCACATGATCAGGCCATGGAAGGGGCCAAGATGGCTGGAGCATCAAGAATCATTGGTGTGGACTTGAACCCTGCAAAATATGAACAAGGTACAATCTATCTCACGGAAACACAAGGTCTTCTTAGTAAATTTTTTGGATAGCAAACCAAACCTAACAACATGTCCATCAATTTTCAGCTAAGAAATTTGGATGCACCGACTTCGTGAACCCAAAAGACCACACTAAGCCCGTGCAAGAGGTTTGTTCTTTTCCGTCAGTAAACATTTCTCCCTTTTATCATGGCATAGACAAGCTTGTGCCAAATAAAACTCACTGTTCAATGATGTTCTCCAGGTGCTTGTGGAGATGACCAATGGTGGAGTTGACAGTGCCGTCGAGTGTACTGGCAACATCAACGCCATGATTTCCGCCTTCGAATGCGTTAGTGATGTAATATACTTCTCAATGCACCTACAATAATTTGTACGCCTATGATCATTGTGAGCCATTTCTATTCTATGTTGAACTGAATCATGAAATCTGTCGTATGTAGGGGTGGGGTGTGGCCGTGCTGGTGGGCGTCCCTCACAAGGAGGCAGTGTTCAAGACCCAGCCGATGAACTTTCTCAGTGAGAAGACATTAAAGGGAACCTTCTTCGGCAACTACAAACCACGTACTGACCTCCCAGAAGTCGTTGAGATGTACATGAGGAAGGAGCTGGATCTGGAGAAGTTCATCACGCACAGTGTGCCCTTCTCGCAGATCAACACGGCGTTCGACCTCATGCTCAAGGGGGAGGGACTGCGTTGCATCATGAGGATGGAGGAGTAAACATCGTCTCTTGGTCATTTCCGTTGCTGCTTTCAGGATTTGCTGCTTGAGAAACATAAGAGAATATTTTTTTAGCAATTTTCCATTGTTTAATATTGTACTAGCTGTGAGATAAGCATGTGTTGTTCATCTCTGTGATCGTAGAGAACGAACCGCTCTGTGTTTTGTGTTCAAGCTTTGATCTTTGTTTTCACTGTGACGTCCGCTGCTTCCATTAGCGTGTAAATTACTACCATTGTGCACAAAAATAATAACTTGTAGTTTCCGTGTTAATAACATATTGTCCTCCTCCATTGCAAATCAGTTCTTCTCTTTTCTCCTTGTGAGCGAAAGATGTTTGAAGGTGTTGCCTGCTGTTTGCATGTCAATGGCTTACGGTGCTCTGTTTTGTCAGACTGAATCAAAGCACACGTCTTTCTTGTCGGAGTGGCATAGCAGGATAGGTCTAACACGCCTTGCAAAGCAAGAGGGTATTTGTAGCATTTCAGAGTCACTGATTTATTCTGTTTATTCACGTAAGATTACAATTTTATTTTGCTACATACGGGTGCTGAGGATGGTGCGGTAATAGCTGACGAGAACTCTTGTGAAGGCCATGCGCTGTAAGGCAGGACACAATCTCGACACTTCAAGTAAAAAATCATCATCCAAACCATTTCTTTATTTCCCCCTCTTTTTTTTCGAGGTTGTTATTTCCGCCTCTTATGACTTCTAAGTTGATTAGCGTCGGTGTTAGTTTAGGAATTAATGAAAAATAAATCAATGTTTCTTTTTCATTAATACCTTGGAGGATTGGCACGTCGTGACTGGGAATCTCAAGAAAGACTGCCAGAACTCAAAGCCTCAAAGCACTGGCGACCTGGCTGGTGTTTAGCCACCACGATTTGCTCCACCATCGGAGTAATCTCGTTTGAACCACCGGCCATAACGATCTTCCTCAAATAACGACTCAGGGAAGAACGACAACGGTGGTAGATTTGGCTGGACCAGGAACATGCCAAAGTGCCAAACACCGTGCTGTAGTTGGACCTCCTGGTGGAACAGCCCATATCTTCGACGGAGTATTTTTGGCGGTCTCGGCACGTCGCATGAACGCACACACGGGAACGGCTTGCAACAGCAGAGGTCCAGCGGGGCAAAGTCACTGAGAAAAGCACGCAGATGACCTAATAAAAGGTACTAAGATACTAGCAATTTCATTACGATCGGTGTCAATATGAAGGTAGCTGAAAGCAGACACAAAAAAATCAGTAAATATAAAGGCCTTCTCGACTGTTCCAGTTGGCTACCTGGACGTCACAGTGAAAACAAATCAGGATATCGCTCTGTGTTTTGTTTGTTCATAGGATGGATTGGTCTTGTCTTGACCTGCAAATTTTTTGTATGAACCGCGAACGAAATGCACAAAACTTCTGAAGAAAGCAATCCTCATGATATCTGGGGCATTTTGCAGAAGAGCAACATAGTGTTGGTATATTTGTGCTGCAAAAAGCACTTGAGGACAAACTTGTATTTGCTGATACTGTAAACACTAAATAACATACAATAGACAATGGCGAAAGTGCAATGTGAACCACCAAATAACAGATCTGGGCTCAATTTCAAGTTTTGACTAAATTAAAAATTAAATTAGAAGTACACTATGGAACCAAAAAGGAAAGAAAAAATCTGTGCAGCGGACAACTTTGTGATAAAAGACTATCAATATCCCATACTGATCAACCTGATTCATACTACATACAAGGAAAATCAAACAAAATTGCTTATACTGCTAAACCATTCAGTAATTGTCGGGTGGATATGATGGCCCCAACTCATCACGAATGAAAAATTATCAGGCCCATTTTTTTCAAGAGTAACCAATGACGTACTATAATCATGCCCAATTATTACAATCCTATTATAAAGCAGGATCTGCTTAATCACCTACTTCCTGCTGCTCTCCATCGACTAAGAGACCATTCCATCCGTGCAGCAGCTTCTCACAACAAGATTTTGATAGTTCCTGCGAATAGCAAACCATGAGCATCACCATGATCAGAAATAAGATCAAATAGTTGCACACAGGAAAAGAAACTGTAAAATCAAATGGTACAAGCACTGGTTAATTAGGGACACATGCAGTACCTGCTAATTACCTTGGGGTACATTAGGCTTGGAGCCAAAGCTCTCGAAAAACTAGTAACGCTGACTGTATTTGACAGCCATTGTGTCTGAGGACTGAGCACTAAAGTCCTGCTGTGGCTGAGTGCCAAATGCTGGCCCGCCCTGATGAGGAGATCCGATCTGATCATGCTTATTTCCTACCTGGCCATAGCTTGGGACATTCTGAGCAGAGCCCAAACTAGACTGTGGTGCTTCAGGAGCACCAAAGAATGTCCGTGATGGCTGATGAACTCTGTACCCATGCTGTTGCGCTTGCTGAGCACCATACCGAGGCTGTTGCGCTTGCTGAGCGCCATACCCAGGCTGTTGCCCTAGCTGAGCGACATTCCCAGACTGTTGCCCTTGATGAGTGCCATAACCAGGCTGTTGTGCTTGGTGAGCCCCATATCCGGGCTGTTGTGCTTGATGAGCACCATGGTCTGGCTGTTGTGCTTGACGAGCACCATGGTCTGAGTGTTGTGATTGATGAGCGCCATGGTCCTGTTGCCCTTGATGAGTACCATTAGCTGTCTGCCACTGACGAGATGTGTCATACCCAGGATGTTGAGTATGATGAGCGATATCTGTTGGTTGTTGTGGCTGAGTACTAAATACAGGCTGCACCGGTGGAGCTGGCCCAAAATAAGGTTGCTGCACTTGAGAAGCACTAACTGCTTGCTGCCAAGGGCGAGAGGTACCAAATTCTGGCTGTTTATCTTGGGGTAGAGCAATCCCAGCTTGTTTTTCTTCAGAAAGAAGGTCATGCTGCCATTTATTGGAAGCAGCAACTTCTTCTTTTTTAACCTCTTGGTTTCCAAACACAGGCTGCTGAGGTTTAGGAGACATCCACTCGGGTTGCCGCACTTGAGATGCACCATTGCGAGGATGGAATGGTTGAGGAGAACTATAGCCTGGTTGGCCTTGGTGAGGTGTGTAGCTGCCCCGTGTCTGATTAGATGCAAATCCTGGTAGCCCCTGGGGTGAACTGTGAGGGCGCGCCTCCGGTCTTGGCTTAGGAGGCAGTGGCACTGGTTTTTCTTCAAAAGCTTTCTCCATCTCTTGGTGCCGATCGGCATTCTTGAAAATCTCACCGACAGTCTCCCGGAACTCAGGAGGAGCGACAACTCCACTCCTTGCCATATCCCTGACCAGTTCCAGTGCTCTATCCAATTCCCCTTCCTTGCACAATGCCTTCACAAGGATTTCAAATGTGGTTGTGTTCGGCTTGATCTCCTTGTCAGACATCCTTCCGTAGACCTTTAAAGCATCATCGACCCGCCCAGCTTCTGATAGTCCTTCAAACATCCGATTGAAGAAGCCGATATTAAACTTTGGGCCATGCTCCCTCCCATCTGCCATTTTGTAGAAGTAGTGCAGCGTGTCATCCACACGGCCTTCCTTGAAACAGGAGTCGACCATATAAGTGTAGGTGTACACATCTGGAAGCACCGACTTGCTCTCCATCTCCTGGAAGAGCTTTTCTGCCTCTGCAGCCATCCCGTTCTCACAGAGCTTCCCGATGATGTTGTTGAAGCAACCGACGTCCATCTGAACGTTCCTCCTGGGCTGGCGGTGGAACACCTCGATTGCCTCCTGGAACTTGCCCTCCTTGAAGCACTGGTTGACCATGACATTGTAGGACTCGCTGTTCATGCCGATGAAGCTTGGCGGGGTGTGGTTGTCAATCATGGTCTCCCACAGGTCGTTGGCCTCAGCGTGCTTGCCATGCTTGAAGAGCGTCTCGAGCAGCACGTTGCAGGTGGCGGGCGTCATCTTGAAGTTCCTGTCAAGCAGAGACTTGTAATTCTCCATGGCCTCCCTGTCCATGCCTTTCTTCCAGTACCCCTCCATGAAGCTGGTGTGTACGACGCCGTCGTAGACGGCGGCCTTCTCCCGGAGCTCGTCGAAGAGCTGGAAGGCCTTGTCCCAGTGGTGGAGGCCGATGTACCCGTCGATGAGGTTCTTGTAGACGATGGAGTCGGCGCCGTGGCCGCGGTGGAACATGGCGTGGAGGAGCTCGAGGGCGTCCTGGATGCGGCCGGCGGCGACGAGCCCCTTGGTGAGGTGACGGTAGGAGACGGCGGACGGGGAGAAGGAGGTGGCGCCGCCGTCGAGCATCTCCTGGTAGGCCTGGAGCGCCTGGTGGACGCGGGCGGCCTCGCAGTGCGCGAGGATGAGGGTGTTGTAGGAGACGACGTTGGGGACGACGTTGTGGCGGCGGAAGAAGGCGTCGAAGAGCGCGACGGCGTCGTCGTGGCGGCCGGCGCGGACCATGGCGGCGGCGACGGCGTTGCAGGTGAAGACGGTGGGGCGGACGCGGGTGGGGATGGCGGCGCGGGCCTCGGCGGCGGCGCCGTCGAGGTCGCCGGAGCGGATGAGGGACTGGACGCGGTTGTGGAGGCTGAGGCGCGGGCCGACGAGCGCGGAGGTGGTGTCCGGGAGGCGGGGCGCGTTGGGGTCGCGCGGGGGCGGGCGGTGGGAGGGGTCGCGGCGCTGGGCGTGCAGCGGCGGCTCGATGCGGAGTTGGCGCTTGCGGCGGCGGCGCTCGGCGGCGGCGTCCTCGGCGGAGGCGAATGAGAAGTGGCGGGAGGGAGAGAGGAGGGCGGGCTTGGGGGCGGAGGGGAGGAGGTGGGGCTGGGAGAGGCGGCGGAGGAGGAGGAGACGGCGGTAGAGCGCCGCCATGGTCTCTCACTTGCGAGTTCTTGTGGTGGAACGGCGGCGACCACGACGACAACCAAACCAAGCAAAGCAAAACCCTTCTTCCTCCCGTTCCATTCGTTGGTTCCTTTGGGCTTGGCCCATTTCTTACAGCCCAGCCATTCTGGGCTAGAAGGCATTGTTTACTTCTCTCGTATTTTATTTTTCTTCCCAATAAGTATGGGGATGCAAGAGGATTTGGTGTTCATCTAATTCTCTCAAATACCCTTCCCAAAAATACACTAGTATGATGAAGAATTTTTGATTTAGGAAAAAAATATGGAGATAGAAGGGGATGGGAGGGGATATCTCGGGATTATTTCGTTCGAAACCGAAGAAGTAAACAAACCGGTGGGGATTTTTCGGGATACGAAATAATCCTATTTTATCCCCATAAATACCCTAGAAGTAAACAAGGCCTAAGAATGGGAAAGAATTTCAAAATCCTTTATCGATACACATGTTCATTATATAAAGGGAAAATTTGCCACAGGACACCGTTATTTTTTGGCGTTTGCTGAAACACACCGCTCGATTGTGTCTTTGCGAGGTACCATTACAATTATGTGGCACATTTGCCAGAAAACACCACCTAGCTAAAAAGGGAAAGCTTTGCACTTTGTCTTCAAAACCAGTCATCACAAGGAAAAGTACAAAACTTTCGGTTTTTAGGCTGGTGGTGTGTTCTGGCAAATGTGTCACAAAATTATAATGGTACCTGGCAAAGACATAATCGGACGGTGTGTTTCAGCAAATGCTAGAAAATAACGATGTCCTCTAGCAAATTTTCCCTTATATAAAACAAAATGAAATGATAGATATTTCAGCTTGGCAACCGGTATTTCAGATCATTTGAAATGAATAAAATAATATACTACAATATAATATTAATGGTACCATTTTATTTGGAAAACCCATATAAATGTCAGCGTACCGGAAGAAATTGAAGTTAGCCGTGGGATGAAAACCATGCAATTCTCAATTTGATTTCTTAATAAGTTGTGTGGTAGTCAAACAAGATTTTCTTAAAATGACAAATAATTCCATCCCCAAGCGATGGGAGCCAAACAAGCTCTTTTTTGAGATCAAATTGGCTGCATTTTATTAATACTCGGCCTCAGTGCTAATACATAGTCTGGAACCTAACCCAACCAAGTCTTACAAAGCTTATTTTTTGCAGCCATCCTGAGCTAAACTATGTGCAACCTCATTACCCAAAACGATGCACATGAGATACCGAAGCCATCGCGAAACCCTTCATCAGTTTCTTGATTTCTTCCACCAGAAGCCCTTGGAGCCGATCTGTCTAAACCTTTGTCCCTCATTTTGTTCACCGCGCCCATGCAATCCGTCTCCACCATCACACGGTCGACATTCATGTCCTTCGCCAGCAGTAGCGCCCGCCGGCACGCCAAAAGCTCGGCAGCTTCAGGATCCATGGCACTGGGAAAAAAATGGCAGGCACATGCAAGTAGCCCGCCATTGTGATCGTGCATGATCACGCAACCGCCACCATAGTTCCCTTCCGCCGTCCATGCACCATCGGCGTTCAAACGAGCTCTTAGAGTTGGAATAGGTTCATGGGGTTCAACGTAAGGGCATGTCTAATGGCAAACGTCTATCAAGGCTCTTGTAGAGAAACAAATAAATTAAAATTAAGAAATAGTCTAAGTGTTCTTTGTCCAATGCTAGATACAAACTATAGACGGTAAACCGTCATTCTTGGAGGCTGCCTAGCTTGTGGGATTTGCTGGCCCAATACTAATGAACCTCCAGAAAATATATTTTCTTAAAACAAGGAGAGCCCCAAAGGGCCTGGAAGCTTATATTAATATCAAAATAGTGGATGTGTACATTATTACAGAGGACCCCAAAAGTAAGAGAAAATAAAACATGAGTGCCCAATATATGCGGAGGAGACCTGGCTGAAAGATGTAAAAAGCAATCAGGTCCCTCCCTATCTTCTCTGCCGAGCCAGAGGTCAGCTGCACCACCGTCGAGCACCGCCGCGGGGATGAAACCACTTGCTCCAGTATCGACGTTGGGCGCGGCCGCTGACTTAAAGAAAGGCCTCCGATGGAGGTTAATAGGATGACGGAGCTCACCGGCGTTAACAAACGGCACGCAACCATCAGATAAAGCTCTCCGAAATTGCTTCCAAGCTTAGGAAAGCCCATACAAATGAACTCTCGCTAGTTCCTTCAATGTCGAATAACCTGCCCTCCATCACAACATTCTTGCCACTGGTGGGAGAAGGCAGGCAGAGATGTCGATGGTTGGAGCAGCAAGAACTCACCACAATATGGCCACAAAAGACAACACCGTCGCCGTTGTCTTCATCTTCCTCCTCGCTACCACGGTCGGCCAGGTCGATATCGAGGATGCTGAGGATGCAACTTTGCAACCACCAGTGCTTATTGTTGAGGGGCTTGGCAGGAGGAGCATCCCCCACCTTAGGGGCTTGACGTCGCAGCTCCTCGAACGGTCACCGGTGCCGCACCAAAACACCGGGAAAAGAGAGCCCCTGTTCCTCTCTGGCTCACCACCACCCAAAATCCGTCTTCCCTACCCCTCACCACCACGGCCGGCCGGCAGGAGGAGGACAAACATGGCGAAGATGGAGACCAGAGAGAAAGAGCAGATCTTGGGCTTATTAATGGAGATCCATGGGGGATGACCATGCCGTGCCGCCGCCACCACCATCCGCACCAGATCTTGCCCAAAAGATCTGGAGCTCGACTCCAAGACCACGGCATCCTGCCGAGACACCTAAACCTAGTCCTATCTACTACACCAGCGCGTCCCCCTCCCCATCTCCGGCCGGCAGCACCACCGGAGAAGGGTCGGGTTCGGCCCGACCTCCTCGGGTCAACGGGCAGAAGAGGGGTGGGGGCGGAGAGGGAGGAGCGAAGGAGAGAGCGGTCCGTACACCCGCTTATATCAACTTGTCTAGGAAATAATTACTAGCGCCCTTCCGCTGGGCTGGGCATGGCTTCATCCTTGTATCGACTTAGGGCCTCTCTGATTCGTAAATTTAAAATACACAAGAATACATTGTCATGCCTATCTAATTTCTATAATATATCATATGCACCAAAGTTCGTTTTATTATATTAAACACAAAAAACAAAGGAATCTTAAAATGGGGTTTGAGTGGATGTTAGATTTCCTATATATAATGGTAATTCCTCCGTTTAAAAAAATTGCTCAATTTTTTTTAGATTTGGTTGTATCTATCACTAAAATGTGTATATATATCCATATCTAGATAAAATTTAGCGAAAATACTTTTGTACTTACACGCATGGTGTGGATGTCTTCGTCACCGTCTGTTTTTCTTTGAGATTCAGAAAAATAGAGGGAAAACTACTTTTTCTTCTACCACGGTAAGCAGGAATCCCGAGAAATAAATTGATGGTGAAGGAAACACCCACACTCATGTGTAGGGGTGTTAATGGATAGCATAATTTCCGCGTCAAAACTGGCTCCAAATCTGTTTTAATCCGACAGATAGGGATATCAGATTTTGAAATGGTGCTCCGAATACGGTATAATACATGGTATAGCGAATAGCATGGGAATATAGATGAACCAAAATTTAATTAGGATAATTCCAAGGTTTTAAACTGGATAATCCGATTTTTTAGTCAAATGACAAGGCTAATCTCACAAGATTAGTAGGCATTGACTCACCGAATTCATTTGGCGAACATGTTTAGCTCGAAATTTCTATCAATGATCGAGTTTTAGCCTAGTGTGTCTCTTTTCTCTTAACTATACAAGACAGAAAGTTTAAATCCCTCTCAAGATTTGCAAGAACTATAATTATTTATCGATGAAAGCATATATCTGACTTTTTTTTTGTTTCCGGTCCAAGTTCGGCCCATTTCCAATTCAAATCCACACTCCAGTATATCCACATTCGAATCTGAAACCAGTTAATATCCGCTCCGATGCGAATCCGAGAAAAATATATGGTAAAAGATACAATATGAGCAAAATTTGATCACATATCCGTATACACACATGTGGGTAAGTATAAAATTCATTAAAATTTATTGGTTTAAGTTGAACAGCTTTTTTAGAGACACATGAAGTATAAATAATTTTTAGAAAAAATATTCCTATAAATAAAATTTAGTTCTACAAATCAGACAACCATTAAAAAGAAAAATCCTTCAAATCAAAATAGAGCGTGGGCGTGGGCGGAAGAAAATAGACCAGAGAGGGCAATCGGTCGGCTGTGGCGAAACGAAAAAGAACGAATACAAACCCTCGCCGCATCGAGCCGAGCGCTTCACCCAAGTCGCCTTGTCCTCGAGCATGCCTGTCCAATGCACCAAGACGTGCCAAACACCACGGCGCTGCTGGGCCTTCAACACGCGAGCCACACTCGCCGGGGCAGGCTCGAGACGCCCATCCGAAGTAGGTGGAAGAGCTGGTGGTGCAGAAGGAGGGTCGCCCCGGTAGGCCTTCAGGAGACCGACGTTGAAGACGTCGTGGAGGCGCGAGCCCGCAGGCAACTCAAGGCGGTAGGCGAGCTTGCCGATGCGCTCCAGCACACGGAAAGGACCGGCGTAACGAGGGCCCAACTTGCGCCGGGAGCGCGGGTCCAAGGTAAGGATGGCAATTTTAACCACGGGTACGAGTACCCGCGGGTACCGTACCCACATGGGTAGGGTATGGGTACACTTTTATGTCCATGGGTAGTACCCATACCCTGCCCGTTAAGTCATGGGCAGGGCACGGGTATAGCCTCGTACCCGTGGGTATACCCATACCCTGCCCATTTATTGTCAAATTCATACGTGACACATCTATTTTTGTTGACTTATGAGTTAGAATATGAGAATGTTATTTTTATATTATGTTAATTGTTATGTACTCAACTACATGTTATTGAGTTGAGATAATTAACTTTTTTAATCGAATTTGTTATCGAGAAATGTAAAATTGTGATTGACTTGTGTACAATTTAACCTACCCACCGGGTATCCAATGGGTGCGGGTACCCGCTGGGTATGGGTATGGGTAAAGTTTCATACCCATGGGTACGGGTATGGGTAGAAGTTTGTACCCATTGACTATACGGGTATGGGTATGATATTGCTCTACCCTGCCCATACCCTGCCCATTGCCATCCTTAGTCCAAGGACTGAGTCGTCCGGTGAAGAAGGCGGAGCCAGACCCAGTCGCCCACCGCAAATTCCGCCTCGCGATGATGTGCATCATAGTACCTCCTAGCCAGCTGCTGAGCCTGAAGAAGTCGCTGGCACGCCTCAGCCAGTATCTTGTCGCGGGTACGCAGCAGGTCATCCGCCGTATCAGTACGGGCCGTACCAGACGCATATGGAAGCATCGCCGGCGGTGGCCGCCCGTAGACCACCTCAAAGGGAGTAGTGTGCAGCGCGGAGTGGTAGGACGTGTTGTAGCAGTACTCGGCCCACGCCAGCCAGTCCACCCAAGCTCGTGGACGATCCCCGGTGATGCAGCGCAGGTACATGGCGATGATCTTGTTGACGACCTCGGACTGGCCGTCCGTCTGAGGATGAAACGCCGTGCTCATGCGGAGCTTCACGCCCGCCAACCCAAAGAGGTCCCTCCAGACGTGACCCGTGAACACAGGATCACGATCACTGACGATGGAGGACGGAAACCCGTGGAGGCGAACGATGCCGTCGAAGAAGGCGCGTGCCACGGACGCCGCCGTATAGGGATGGCCGAGGGCGATGAAGTGCGCGTACTTGGAGAAACGGTCGACCACCGTGAGGATGACGGACTTGCCGCCAACCTTCGGCAGCCCCTCGATGAAGTCCATGGAGATGTCCGCCCACACCTGGGACGGCACGTCCAGCGGTTGCAGTAAGACCGCCGGACGGAGCGTCTCCGTCTTGTTCCGCTGGCATGTGACACACGCCCGCACCCAGTCTCGCACCAGGACGCCATCCCCTGGAATGTTAAAGTCAGCACAGAGACGGTGCAGGGTCTTCTGGACGCCCTCGTGACCTGCAGAATGTGCCAAGGACAAGGCCTGGTGGCGCAGGTCTCCATGATCCGGCACGAAGATGTGGCGCCCATGGAGGAGTAGTCCCTCGTCCAAGCGCCATGGCGCGGCCAACTCGCCGTCGGCCAGGCGCTGGCGTAGCTGCTGCGCATCCGCGGCCTCGGCAGTAGCGCGGCGAACCTCGTCGATCAAGGCGAAAGATGGCCCGGAGTGGATGGATAGGGCCGCACCGACTGTGGGCGCGTCCACAGCGTCGTCGATGTCGCGGCGGGGCAGGGCGTCGGCGACTGTGTTGAGGCGGCCGGGGCGGTACTCGACGGTGAAGTCGAAGCCGAAGAGCTTGCTGATCCACTGATGCTGCGGCACTGTGGAGAGGCGCTGATCCAGCAAGAACTTCAGGCTGTAGTGGTCCGTGCGCACACGGAATGTTCGGCCCCAAAGATACGCCCGCCAGTGGCGCACCGCCTGGACTAGCCCGATCAGCTCGCGCTCATATGCGGCGAGCTTGTGGTGGCGCGCGGCGAAGGGGCGGCTGAAGAAAGCGAGTGGCCCCTCGCCCTGGTGAAGGACGGCGCCGAAGCCGATGCCGGAGGCGTCGCAGTCCACCACAAACGGCTCGTCGAAGTCCGGCATCTGAAGAACGGGACCCGTCGTGAGGGCCCGTTGCAGGGCAGCGAAGGCCGTGGCTGCCTCCTCGTCCATCGCGACACCGTCGGCGGAGATGACGTGGCCCAAGTACGCGACAGAGGTTTTGCCAAACGAGCACTTCGAGCGCTTGAGATGAAGACGATGCGCTCGAAGCTCGTTGAAGATGATGGCCATGTGCTGCAGGTGCTCCGCCCAGGATGCGCTGTAGATCAAAATATCATCAAAGAAAACAAGCACAAAGCGGCGCAAGTAGGGGCTGAGCACGTCGTTCATCAAGGCCTGGAAGGTCGCCGGCGCGTTGGAGAGGCCGAACGGCATCACCAAAAACTCGTAGTGGCCATGGTGAGTGCGGAACGCCGTCTTGGCGATGTCGTCCGGGTGCATGCGCACCTGATGATAGCCCGAGCGCAAGTCGAGCTTGGTGAAGAAGCGCGCGCCATGCAGCTCATCCAGGAGCTCATCCACGACGGGGATGGGGAACTTGTCCTTGGACGTGACGGTGTTGAGGGCGCGGAAGTCGATGCAGAAGCGCCACGTGCCGTCGGCCTTGCGCACAAGGAGCACGGGGGCGCTGAATGGCGACGTCGAAATCCGAATGATGCCCTGTGCTAGCATGACTGCCACCTGACGGTCGAGCTCGTCCTTCTGCAGCTGGGGGTACCGGTACGGCCGCACAGCGACGGGCGCCGTGTTCGGCAGCAGGTGTATGCGGTGGTCGCAGGGCCGCGAGGGAGGGAGGCCCTGCGGCTCATCGAAGAGGTCGCCGTGCTGCTGAAGTAAGTCGGCCAGGAGCGGGTGCGCCTCGTCAAGCGTGGCGGCCATCAGGTGTAGCTGCGGGGATGCGCCAGTGCTGCCCAAGCCCGTCCAGTGAACACGGCGGCCGCCCTCGCGCCAGAAGATGAGGGTCAACACATCGAGGTCCCACAGGATGGGGCCTAAGGTGCTCAGGAAGTCGAGGCCGAGGATGAAGTCGTAGCAGCCCAAGTCGATGCCGACGCAGTCGATGGAGAACGGCTCGTCGCCTACGAGCACGGGAACCTGTCGCGCCACGCCCTGGCACATAAGGCGGTCCTTGTTGGCGACGGTGACGCTGTACTTCTCCGATCCCGCCGGCTGGAGAGCGAGGCGGTGCATGGCGGTGTTGGTCAGGAAGTTGTGCGTCGAGCCCGTGTCCACCAGCGCAGTGAGACGCTCCCCATTGATAGTCACCGGAAGCAGCATCGTCTTGGCCGTCTTGATGCCCGCCATAGCATGAAGAGAGACGACGAAGGCGGACGCGTCGACCGGCGCGTAGGTCGTGACACCGGCCTCAGTGATGGAGGCGGCCGCGAGCTCGGCGGTGAGGGCCTCCACGTCGGTGTCGTCGACGGTTTCCAGGTAGAAGAGGCGGGCGCACGTGTGGCCCGGCGCGTACTTCTCGTCGCAGTTGAAGCACAGCCCCTGGCGGCGCCGCTCGAGCTGCTCCGCAGCCGTCAGTCGCTTGAAGGGGCGAGTCGGCGCAGGAGGGCCCGCGGGCGCAGCGGCCGGCGCGGGGCGCGGCGGGGCGGTGGGCGTTGGAGCAGGCCGGAGCGCGGGACGAGCGCTGCCACGTTGCGCGTAGACCTGCTGCATGGCAATGGCGCGCTGCTCGTAGGCCCGTGCGTAGTACATGGCCGTCTGCAGGTCCGCAGGCTCGCGCATCTCGACGTCGACGCGGATGTAGTCGGGGAGGCCGCCGACGAAGAGATCAGCGCGCTGCCGCGCCGAGACGCCCGGGGCATGGCACGCGAGCGCCCGAAAGCGATCGGCGAAGTCCCGGACCGTGGTGGTGAAGGCGAGGCGTCCCCAGCTCGGCGAGGCGGCTTCCACGTAGGGTCGGCCCAAACCGCCGGAGGCACGAGTCGCGGAAGCGCTCCCGAGACGGCATCCCGCCCTCGTCCTGCTCGAGGGCGTAGTACCAAGTCCGTGCGGCGCCCGTAGGTGATAGGAGGCGATCCACGTGCGGTCGGCGCCGAGCGTCCGCTGCCCCGAAAAACCGCTCACACCGGTTCGGCCCTGTTCGGGGATCGGTGGCGCCGTCGTAGGTGGCGAACTCCAGCTTGGTGAAGCGGGGCGGCTGCTGTGCCGCGAGGCGGGACCTCGGGGCGCCCTCCGGCGGCCCGGGTTGAAGGACGTGCTCGCGGCGAAGGGGCCGCAAACTCGCCCGGACCGCCAAAGGGGTGGGCGGGCTGCTGAGCCGTCGTCCGCGCCGCGGTCTCGAGTGTAGACGGGCGACGCGTCGATCCATGTGGGAATTGGCGAGGGCGATGGCGGCCACCACGCGGGGCGACCGTTGCTGGCGGCGGAGGCGGGCGGTGGAGGCGGCGGAGGAACGGCGACCGGTGGGGGCGGCGGCGGAACAGCGGCCGGTGGAGGCGGCGGGTGCTGGCCGGCCTTGATCTCCGCGAGCTCGAAACGGATGGCGCGGAGACTGTCGGCGAGGTCCGCCAAAGTAGCGGGCAGGAGGTCGAGGCCCGTGGGGGCAGCGGCGGCTCCCTGCAGCGCGTGGGCGCCTGACATGGTGGCGGCGGTGGACGTGGCGGCGATGGGGTCGACGGGGGGGGGGGCTGTTGGAGCCCATAAGACCTAGGCAATCTGATACCAAAGTGGTAGGGGCTAGGGTTCTACCGGGTCTAGGGCGGAGATTGTATGGGTGGAAGTGAGGGCGGAGAGGTTGGAGAGCTCGGCGTCGACGGCTGGGCGCCATCGCGGAGGAAGAAAGCGGCGGCTAGGGTTGGTGCGGCGGGGGGCGCAGGGGTCTCCCGTCTCCCTTCAGGAGACGAGACAGTAATGATACTGAATATTGTCTGATTAATCTCGAAGGGATACAAGTGTTTATATAGGAGGACGGCCTCCTCTAAACCCTAATTTACTTGGGCTAAGTCCCTAATTTACTTGGGCTAAGCCCATAACTAGCCACTAGTGGGCTTCCTACGTGTATAGGTCAAACCGACCATAACAGAGGCGGACTTTGTTCTTCAAGTACGATTGACTCAAGACTGGTTCAAAGAACTTGGTAACTCGTTATTCCACTCATTGATGTCCTACCTTATTGTTGGCTTTGATTGTAACATATATATGCTCGAGTGCATACATGCAACCAACATCGAGAAACTGTGAATGTTACAGTCTTGATTTAGAATTAATTTCCTCGCACCAACTAGAAATGTTTCTTGATTTGTTCTGTAGAATTAATCAGAATGTTTGTTCAAGCCATGTGAAGGAAGTAGCTTTGAAAATTTTGTGTGATTTCACCCTTCATTTGTGTGTTCTACTTTCTCAGTGTAAATATTAAGCAAGTACAGCCCTTGGAAGTCTTATCAAAGCATTGTTTGCTGCTGTAAATATAAGTTCTTGCGAATTGACTGTCATGACAAGAACACTGACTGTTTAGTACTACTTCAGCGGTGCCCAGTATCATCTCTGCTTATCGATATCCAAGAAGTAAGTTATGTTCTGTGTCTCGTGTAATCATTCAACAGTTTCATGTTATGAGTCTTTTTTGCTAAACATTTCTGATGAGTTTTTTTGTTTTGTTTTGTTTCGTTGAACTACGCAAGCATCTTCGCTTCCAAAAGCTTGAATTTCTTTATTATCTCTAAACTTTGCACATAGCTGCTGGTCGTGTATTTTCCCATACTAGTAAAGGTGCACGTGCCACGCACGTATTATATTTATTGATAAGAAATAGTTTTAAATCTTATTTTTCATTTAGTGAGTATTTTTAAGAGTAACTTCAAATGTACCTCATGCCAAACCATGTGAGGTGGTGGGCATGGAACACTCGATGTGTCATATTATTGATGTATCAATCAAGCAGTAATTAAAGTTAGTTTTCAAACAACAATGGTACAACGTGGAATAAATATCGCGATACAGGGTGAAATATACTTCTTAAAATTTGACATCCATAGACCACGCGATGACCTGCATTATTACGATAAGGACAATCATTTTTCGCCAAAAAAAGACCTTCAAAATCATCAAAAATAAATTTAAGGACAATATTTTTTTTAGCATAAACGCATTAATTATTCAAAATAGGCACATTTTCAAAATCTGGTAGATGAACCAACAAAACAGGACGTGCTATGTCGAGGCTTAAAGATGCTCTACAATGTTGTGCGCCTCCAAGCTCGTCTCCTTTTTACATGCTTTTATAGACTATTTTTGTCAAAAATGATTTCTTCTATCTGTAATTTCTGCAATAACCATTCTGTATCTACCCCTACAGCCTGACAAAATGTCTTGCACCACTTCCACACAGTCCGTAGCAATAACAACACTATGTATATTGATATGTTGCGCTAGAGCAAATGATTCTCTAGCATGCCACCCTTCTATCGCTATAGCGCCAAACAAACGTTGAAAGGGAAAAGAGCAGCACAACGGCTATTAATTAGTGCAAAAACATTGCAAATCTTTACAGTTTAACCTCAATGTAGTCGGTGGTCGGCGTACATTTTTGGATAGTTTTGTGCTTATTTTTGCCTTTTATCCTTTACCTGTACTTCAGTCATGTTGACATTTTCTCTCTGATATGAAATCACAAGTGTTTTGTAATGTGTCCGACAAAAAAAATGAAATCCAAGACTCAAAGCTGCACATATTAAGGCATGTTCTACTTTAGCAACAAAAAAGATTTCATCAAATTTGGAGCTATTGCATAAGAGCACAATCAAGTAGAGATTTCGAGACAATTTGAAGGATAACATGGATCACTACAGTAATTAGGACTTCGGAGATACAGTGAGATAAAAGATGCAAATGAATCAAACAAGCAACTGCCAGCAACATGAAATTAAACCACACAGAAAGACTGATTGAAGTAACATGAAAAGAGGGATGCATGTTCTTGTTGCTACACTTGAAATTATTCATTGAATGTTTCTTGGCTTGTAACCAAACAAATAGTGAGTACAAAACAATAAAGTGTAGTGAATTTCATGGCTGCTCAATAGCGCTCACTTTCTGATGGTGATTTCCCTGAAAATACAATCTTCTTTTCTCACAACACCAACCTGCCAAGGGTATTATTGTGACCATACATCACAGAACGGGCAAGGTAAATCTTATTTAGTTTCATCTCAGGCCTATGGGCAGTACACATGTACATCTATATACATTTGTAGGCATGCACCTAGTGGAGCACCAATGATAAATGATGCCAGATGCAAAACCATACAACCTAGCCAAGCACATGCAAGGCTGAGATGTCCAAAATCTAGAGATTCAGGGACGGGCGCAGAATGAACTTTAAAGTGAACAGGGAAGGAACAAACTTCAAAGTGCACTAAGATGTCAATAGATGCATATATACCTGATCTGTACCAGAGGTCACAACACGATCTCAAACAGATACATACATTCTGCTACAAACATACTGGCCCGGCATGGTAAAACAAATTTTGGAAAAGAGTACTCCTCTATTTATGTATGAAGAACATTAATACCTCAATCTTTCTCGGTAGCCTTGATATCTTCTTGCGATAACAGACTCAACTTCTACATGATTATGAAAAAAAGAAATACAGGATCACTTCGAGCTAAAAATGATCAACTTCAGCAACATAAGCACTGCCTAGTCCAGAGATAAACAATTGCTGAAGAAATGGTTAGTATTTATTATGCTAAACTCTTTGCTGAAGAAGAAATGTTTATGACAAGCCAATCTCTATTCGATTTTGTAAGTATCATTACAAAATTCTATTATAGTCTACAACAAGTCTACACGCCAATAAGTTTCAAAAAAATTCAATTCCATTCTGTATGCCAATGATTTCTTTTACACAATATAGCGTCAATGTAATGCACATAAAGTAGCTCGAAATGGTTCTTGTGCTCTCTAAACCTTTTTGAATCATATATGCATTCATGAGCTATAGCTACAATCTTGGACCATGGTTTCACTAAAATATCTATTGTTTATAATTTAAGCCTGCTATGGTTACAAAGATCAACAGGTCTCTTAGCTAAAGATTTATGCTTGAACTGGGAAAAAATCAAGTTATTTATGTCAAAAGAAGCATATCGCAAATTTAAATGGACATGGAAAATATTCTCTAGTTATTCACTGATGATCGAGCACCACCAAATCTACACCTCCCCCATAGTAAATCATGGGAAGTCTCAACCTAAGCTGATGCCTACACTGGTTTTGGTGAACTTCCATTAACTTCTACCCAAGATGAATCCTGTACATGAACTCAGAAGAGGAAACTACAATAATTTACCGCTCCTCTTTCGTTCGATGAAAGCAAGTGGAAACTGAAATCTGGAATATAAGTAGGTTAAAACATGCATAGATAAGCTAGAATCAGTACGTCCACACTGCGGTAAGAGTATAGGTAAACAATGTAAAACATGAAATAGATCAGTTGTAAGCTGTACCTCCGGAGTGGGCGTGGACAACGACAAAAGCCTTCACCTCGGCAGAAATGAATAGTTGTTAGAGCATAGAGGAAGCACACACCCTATGGTTCTTCAAGATTAAATATTCTGACTGCTACAACATAAAAGAACGAATAAGAGGACCATGGACTAACTGTTAGTTTTTATTGATTTGATCTTGTATCTTGTAAGATGTAACTGGAATGGAACAGGGCTATAAGAAACCAATATACAACCACGTTTTCAACTACAACATGCAGTGTACATTGACTCCATTCTGCATAAAGTAATGTTTCAACTTTAAGCACTAACCTATCATGATAAATAAGCATATCAGATGCGAGACAAAAAATTGCTCTCAGTTGAACATTAGAAAATAGGATCCATGCACGCTACAGAATTCCTAAAAGTAGAATGATAACTTGAAGTACTTGATACAACATGTTCAAAAACAATGAATCAGGCAGACCTAAGATGTCCCGCTTGTCCCATCAGACAGCAATACGAAAGACGGAGAGAAGGACGCCCACGGTGGCGGCTATATCTGACGGCAGCACGAATGACAACTCAATCAGATGACAGCAAGAACGACGGCTCAATCACACACATCGAGCTCACATCACTTTTATCCTAGGTTTTGATCTCAAAGGGAGTCCACTAATAGTGCAACAGGGATAATAATTAATCTTATCATTGTGGTGGTTTCAAAAAAAAATCTTATCATTGTGGTGGCAGGGAAATACACTTAATCTGTTTTTAGAGCAACAATACACTTAATCTATGAAGTACATCTATAGCATGATATAGCCTGAAATCCTTGCATGCCAAAAATCATTGACTAAACAACCAGCATGTATATTCAGAATGGATGGAACTATAACAGTTCACCTCTGGACACTGACTTCCAAGATAGGACTTCAGCATTACTTCCTTTAAGGACATAAAAATGTATCGTCTAGGCAGGCTGTTATTCTAGCATAATCGCGAGGATTCAGTCTCATGTCAAAGCCTTCATCCCCTTCAGTAGACCTCGCATGCCTTCATGTGGTGATTTCAACCTCTGGCAGCATGATGTTTAAGGATGTCGAAGCCTAGAGGCTTGAATTCCCTATGTTCAGAAAAGTACTATATCAGTATATCCACACAGGTCCAATCGTTCAACAATGAGCAAGTTGTCTTGTATCCATCTTTAATCTTCATTTGTTCATGCTAAGTTACTACTCTAACTATTTCCCCTCCTCTCAGTTTTTCTCTGTAATTCGTGGACCTTAGTGGCTTCGATGACAAAGTTGACCATACACCCATCTGCCATCTGCACTATAATTCTTATCCCAAAAGGAAAATAGAACAAGATTTTCTGAACAAATCCGATGGAAAAAATGAATATATTGCACACATGGTTTTCTAGGTTTTAATTTTAGCAAGGAGATGCAGCAGAACAAAATAAAATTGAGCACATCCATCAGACCAATATATACCAGTGCAGTTAATAAATTGAAAATATAAAAAAAAGATGATCAATAACTCGCACTACTGGTGCTTGTCCTCGAGGGGATTAACTTTGCACTTCACAAAATTACAGATTTGGTACGACTGGTTCATTGGTAGCTAATAGGCAAACAACCCGAAGTCAAAGAAAAAAGATGATAGTGGCCCCCCAAACACACATTTGGCAACAAATAGATAGGTTCAGAATTGTCCACTACAATCTATTCCATTTGCGCCATATGGAAGGGCATCTCTTTTTTCAGATCATAATTGTAGTGGCCCGTCCCGGAAGGACTACGGCCTGAACTCAAAGCTCCAAAGACGACGCCTCCATGGAGGGTACGACGTCAAAGACGCCGCCGTCACCCGATTTGGCATGCCAAATCTAAGGTTTTCACCCGGAACCTGAGACCCTAGGCGAGGGAGATGTCGGAACTCCTCGATGACGCCACAGAGGAAACGGCGCTCTCAGGCGTCGCCGTCACCGGCCCCGAAAGGCAGGGCTTTCGCCCGGAGAATGGTACCTCACTCACGCGCTGACCTAACCAAGGGAGGACTCGCTAGCAGGTCTGCGCTCATCCACCTCAGAGAGGCATCGCCGGCCACCCAGCACCGCCTACCGCACCGCCAGCGCCGCACGGGCGCCCCGAGCCACCACGCCAAGATGGCGTTAGGCTAAGCTCTACCCGGCCAGAGCAGCAGCACCCTACGCTCGGAGCCGAGGGGGACGGGCGTGGAGCAGATGGATGACCGCACCCGGGCGCAGGTGCCCAGAACGGCCGGGGCCCGCCTTCCTCGAATCGAGCCCGAAGGGCCCAGATCTGGGCCGGCCGACCCGCGCCGCCACGGCACCAACTCCGGCCGCCTAGCACCGTCGCCGACAACCCAGCGCCGTCGCCGTCATATACAGCGCCGTCGCCGCCTTTCCCAGCGCCGTCGCCGTTGCTGGGCAGCCATGGAGCTCCTGCCGCCGCCGTCGGGTTTACCCGCGCCCCTACAGACATGCGGTTGGTGGAGATGCCCGCCGCCGGCGGCACCGCGCGGGCTTTGCCCGGCGGCTCCCACCGGCGGCGGCGGAGGAGGGATTAGGGTTTCGCCCTGACTCGCCCGCGGGGACGAGCCAGGAGCGTCGCCCGGAATGGAAGTACATCTTATTGCAGACCTTAATACGAAGTTTGAAAAGTGAATGGTGTAAACTGACCTCCCCACAAGCCTCTGTGGCAGCAGGCCATTTCCACAAATTTGCGCTTTGAAATCTCATATTTAGTTTTTTGCATGCCACTCCCTATCTCTCTGCCTCTTGACCTCTTTAGGATCTGCATATATAGCATGTTTTAGTAATTCACATAATCTGTACCATGCTCAACGCAACGTTCGTTGTTAACTACCTTGTCTTTGCCCAATAGTTATGTCCTGAATGGGGTGCCCTTGGAAGATGAAATCCATTTGGTGATTGCCAATATCATGTAATCGAGCAACTGAAAATACACATTCACAACCAAATAAATAAATTTCTAGAAAAGAAAATGTCAACACCTGGATTTTTAAGTCCAGATGCCTGTTATGCCATACATCGCAATCCCAGGAATATTGTTGTTGCGAGACATAACAGTTGAATATCATAAGTCATCATTCATTACAAACCATAAAGTCTTACAACTTGGAATCACATGATCCATATTACACAAATAGTTGATCTAGTGATCAACGAACTGATCAACGAACAAACATAAGTTCATAGCGGAAGCGTAAGATACAAGGACTCTATAGTCCACAGGCCAACGCTTGACGTCAGGAGTAGTCCTAGTTGTCGTAGACGTCCTGCTGTCCATCATCTTCATACTGCTGCGCCTCTTCATAGTACTGGCCATTTGAATAGCCGGGGACACAGTCCGTGAGTACTTTAAAGTACTCGCAAACTAATACTAGTGTAAGTACTATCAATTCTAGTAAAGGGGTACTAAGCTCTAGTTTCTTTTGCATAAAGCCAATTTTGAGTTCACAAGTATTGGAAAGAAAGACTCTTCATGTAGTAACTACTCAAGTGGGAACATTAGTGTCATTCCCACAACTCAAGTTGTGATTCAAAAACAAGTCACCAATTCACCATTCATTGCATCACTATTTTCAAAGAATCTGACACTCGGTAACGAGATGGCCTTTCCAACCGTCCGTAACCGTGGACACGGCTATTCGAATAGGTTTACACTCGCAGAGGTTGCACACTTGTGCCACAACATTTGATTTCATCCGTCGGGATAACCCCGAATCATCGTAACACGATACGCGGATCATCAACCATAACCTTTCATTTACAAATCCTAGTATGAGCACCTCTCCCCATGAGCTTGGCCTCCCGAGTGAAGACCAATCGTCAACTCTGGGAACTGCACGAGGCTTGGCCGTACAATTCACCTCAATTCACATCATTTCTCAACAACGGAGGCAGCCTCGGCATAACCCCTATGACGTGTGTTCGAGAGGGAACCCATACTAAGATACATAAATTGCTAGTTAAGCCCTTACCCATAATCAGGTATTGTGGGGGTACTCAAAAATTGGAAAGGTATCGCATCCAAACCAAATATCAGTTTTTATTCAAAAAAAATCACTATCTTCTCTTGGTCATATTCACCTTCAAAATTTATTTCATCAATTTCATCATCATCATTATTTCACCACACATGTTCCCATCTAGAGTAGTCATTTTTAATTTAGCACTAGCATCTAGATATGAGGGGTGCTAAGTATATTGCTTTGCTTCTAGGCTAATTTTGATACTCGTGTACTAATCTAACATTAACCCCATTGAATCATGAATCAAAAAGTGCTTGGATAACCCAAAGCAATAAAGCTTGGAAATAAAACTTGTAATAAAACTTGGGATAGGCTTATGCTTCATAAGAAAAGATGAGATTGCCTTGTCCTTGGTAGGACTTTGCACTTGCAAGAATATTAGCTTGCAACAATAGAGCTTGCAGTAGTGTTAGCTTGCCTTGGTTGTTGATGTGGTCAAAGTTCTCTTCTTCTTCGGGGTAGAATCCTTCCTCTTCCTGGTATTCTCCGGTACTAGCGTCTATACACGAATACGAGGATACAATCACCAAACAATTCATTGGCTATTCCAACATCACATATATTCACACCAACTATTCCAAGAACATAATTAATATAATTAGGGTGCATTGGTTGTGTGGCTTGAGGAAAGTAATTTCTTCTCATTACATATGTAAATGATAGTTTCCATGTAGTTATTGAGAAATAATTTCCTCTCATTGAAATCTTCTTAAGATTTAAATTCTCAAACAATCATATATGAATTGGTATTGACCTAAGTCCACCATTCATGATCATCAATTGAGAAAACAATTTAAATGAGGTAAACCACCTCATACCATTTAATAATACTACAAGTGAGTTAAATCTCCAAGTAATTCATATAAGAGAGTTTGGTCCAGGGGTCCAAACATCACATGAATTTATTTGGGACAAGATTTAAATGAAGTATAACACCTCATATGATTTGCATAATATTTTAGGACAATATCACTTAGAGAAAATAGCCATATTGTCCCTTACTTAAGCTAGGGCATGATCATGCAAGGTGACCATACCAATTTATTGCATAATCAATTAGTGTAAGTAATATTTGAGCTACTGGAGTTGGAATTAACTTAATATCTATTTTATTTGATTTTTAATAATTATTTGAGTAGGGAAAAGTCCCTGCCTTGTTATTTTTATCGCATTAATTTTACAACGAATCTGGTCATGAGACCAGTGGCATATTGTAGATATTTTTAGGAAACTGCTGGGCGTCCCCCGGGGGATCTGATTCCCCAGCCCCCGGGTCCCCAGCCGTCGGATCAACCATTTTGACGGTTAGATTTGCATGTAGCAAAAAAAACATCTCCCGGCAGCAAAAAATCACCCCCGGCAGCAAATGACTGAAGCAAAAAACGGTTCGTTCAGAAAAAGAAATAAAAAAGGCTGGGCTCGCCGGAGACCACGTAGCAAACATATTACGCAGATGTAGCAAAACCGCAAATAAATTGTAGCAAAACTGACATCGGCGAAGCCATCGTTGGAGAACCTCACGGATACCTCGCCGGAGACCCTCACCGGAGATCTCGACGGAGACCTCGTAGCAAATATATTGTGCAATTGTAGCAAAACAACAGAAAATTTGAAGCAAACAATATTGTTGTGTTGCAAATGCACAGAACCGAGACCTCATCGGAGAAATCAACGGAGACCTCGTAGCAAAGAACTTATACTTTTGTAGCAACATTTCAGAACGGAGGTAGCAACACAAAAATAAATGTGTAGCAAAAAGAAAAAGAAATATGTAGCACAATCATCCCATCTCTGCTGCCATGGTAGCATCGCCATCCACCCATCATGGCATCTGTCCCTGCCTTTTTGCACTACCTAAAACATTGCTCTTCCCCTAGGCCCCATCCCGAAAGCCATTGGCAGCACCCACCTTCTCCTCCGCGACAACCTCATGCCCGGGGACGAGCGCGTGCACGCCACGGGTGCGACGCCTAGGCGGAGCCCCGCGAGTGTACAACATGACGGCGCCCAGGCTGAGCTTGGCCTCGACCTCGGCAGCAACGTCCTGGTCCCGTCTCTGGCCCCGCCTCGTTCCAGGTCGAGGCAGACGAGCTCCCGGCGGCAAGGCGGGCGAGCTCCGGGCGGGGCCCTGCGAGTGCACCCCATGGCGGCGTCCAGGACGACGGCGCGGACGGCACCCCGGCGGAGCTTCGCCTCGACCTCAGCAGCAGCAGCGAGGTCCTGGTCCCGTCTCCGCCTCTCCGGCCCGGCGAAAAAGGTGAGAGGATGGGGAACGGTAGAAGATAAGGAAAGGAACGAGTGGCCAGGAAAGAAAGAGAATAGAGAACGTGGTGGGCCCCATGGACACGCGTCACACGCAGAAGGAGGAGGCTGCGGGGCGTTCATCCCCCGGGGGAATAGCATCATTTTCCATATTTTTACTAGCTTTCCAACCATATGAAATTCACCAAATTTGGTTTAGCCAATTTGATTCTATTTAATTTTGAAAAAGCATGCAGCAAGCAATTTGATTTAGATTAATTCAACGAATTTGAATTCGTGGGCCAGCGCGGGAAAATTAACGGGCCGAAACGGGGGAGAGGGAGGTGGGCTGGCCCAACTGCGCGTCCAGCGCGAGCAGGCCGCCTGACAATGGGGTCCGCGTGTCAGCGACGGTGGCTTACCGAATCGGTACGGGGAGCTGAGGAGCGTTGGATCAGGATGCGATCAAACGGCAGTGGTTCGTCGTCGTCGACGGCGAGAGAAGCTCACCGGCGCGGCGGCAGTAGGGGGTCGGAGGGCGAGCTGTGGGTCCGGCGAGCGGCGGCGGTGTTCCGTTCGAGGTTGTCGAGGACGAGGAGGAAGCCTGTAGCGGTGGCGTCGCTTGGGGAGGCTCCAGTCGTCGGCGATTGCACCAGGGCCTCCGCGGCTCCGATCGATCGATTGGGGCTGCTCCGGCGACAATCGAGCGAGTGGTGGGGTGGAGGAGAAGCAGTGGAGGATGGGGAACGAGATGATGTGCTCAGCTTCGTCCAAGGAACGCGGTATTTATAGATGGCCAGGGTGCTGCGGGGCAGTGGGGTGGTCGACATGGGCGCGACGATTCCGACGATGGAGAGGGGTTGGCGTTGGCGTGGTGGTGTTCAGCATGTCGTGGCGGTCCTCTGGGCGTCAATGGCGCGGCGAGGCGAGGTCTAACCGTGTCGGGCGCGTGCGGGGCCGTGGCGGAAGGGCGGCGATGATGTCGCCGGCGACAGCACGAGCGTGGGCAGGGGAGCTTGTCTGGCGGGTTCGCGGTGCGGCGCTGATGCTCAGGGAGAAGAGAGGGGGGCCAGGGGTGGCGCAGATCGTCGAGGCAACGCGTGCACCGTGGTGCACGCGGACGTGCACACACGACGTGGCCATGCCGCTCCTGTCGCGCGAGGGCGTCGTGGGCACGCGCTGGTCCGGGCCTTGTCGGCCACCGTTCGGCCAATGGTGAGCACCGGCGTGCTTAGGGGCGTAAGGGGAGCCAGTAGGGCATGGTTGCTGGTGCTAGGGTTGAGAGGAGAGAGGTGAGGGGGAACATGGCCGGCATGGCCATGTCCATGGCTGGCTAGCTCCTCTACCTAGGGTTGCTATGCTGGTGTGAGGGAGAGAGGGGACCAGGGGACAGGTAGGGTGGAGATGGGGTAGGTTAGGGTTAGATAGGATACTATTTCAAATAGGGTCAAATAGTTACATAGAGGCTATTTGTGAATTTTGTTTAAATTTGATTTAGTTCACAAGGTTGCAAGTGTGGTGTTGTGAGCATCTCAATGAGTTAGAAGGGACCAGAGGTGGTGAGGTGTGGTGGTGGCATTTTCCATTTCCAAGATTTGCAAAAATGCCAAGTGTGAGATTGTTCCTAATATTAAAAAGTCCTAACTTTGCATGAGCATAGCATTTGATCTAAAAATAATTTGGCATGGTGGTCTTTACAAAAAGTGTTCATCTTGATGTCCTCTTGGATGACATGCAAAGAGTTGAGAAATTTTATTTTAAAAATTTCGAAATGCAGGGGCTCAAAGTAGTGATCAGACTAGAAATGGCAGATTTGGCCATAATCACATGTGAGCACAATTTGAGTGAGATTTTGATTTGAATTGTGTTTCTTTGATTCAAACAGTTGTAATAAGTGTGTAGTAACATTATTCAAATAATGGTGAAGACCAAAATGGTCTAGGTTCAAAATTTATAAAAATGGCATAGAGCCATATGGGAGGGTTTTGTGAATTTCTAACCTTTATTCTTTTATTTTTCTTTTGCTTCATTTTGACATGAGTGAGGTTGATTTGGTGTTAGATTGAGTTAGGTGAAAGGTTCAAACCAATTTGAGGTAATGGAAGTGGCTAGGTCCATATTTGATAATTTGGCTAAGTGCCACATATGCCTCTATGCATATGTTTGATTTCATTTTGTTTCTCACTTGAATGGGTTGGTAGGTGCTTGGTTGAGTGTGTTGAGGTATTTCCATTCATCTACTCAAGGTAGACAAAGCCAAGCTGATCATTTTCAAAAAGTAGCCATAGGCTTGCATATGCTTTTTTTTTCTAGAATAAGATCTTTTCTTTTTATTTTATTTTTTCAAAGATTGATGACCAGAGGAAAGGAGGTTTTAGGTTTAGTGGGGTTTACCACCTTTTAGCAATGTAAGAAAAGGTAGGGTTCAAGGGTTTTTCTTATTTGATTTCTTTCTCTGTTCATTTTTATTTAGTTTGTGATCTTCACTTAATCACTTTGAGGTTTTACGGTTTATCACATAAGCATAAATACACTTATCATGGCAAAAACACAAGTAATAGGTATGAGTACTATGCATAGCACTCTATATAGGAAAAGTTTTTGTTGGTTCTCATTTTTGGAAAAAGGAATTTCATTTTCTGTTTGTTTTAAAATTTGGGATGTTACAGAAAATGAAGTTGCAGCCAACTAATTTCCATATGCTAGTAACTATTTGAGAACATTCCAACTTATTGTAGTGCATAAATGGAAAGATAACTTGAATTCAACTGCACAAGTGTATGAGCTTCGTACACTCCACGAAATGGACATAATTTCTATAGGTTTAGGCATCCAAAACATTACTACAATTATATACATGTAACCAATTATATCAAAACATGTACACCACTCACTGGTTGTATGGTAGGCAGAGGACCGTTGCTTAATCTGATGTTCTTTCCAGTTGTACCTTGAAATTATTGTCAATAATTACTTCAGAGTAGAATCTGCATGAAAATAATAAAGCTCGTGAGTAATTTGAAACAACGTGCTAGAAGTGAAAAATAAAAAACTTCAAATAATATCTTTCGGGATGGAAATAAAGCTTTATCCTTGTAAGAACAAAAGTACTAATAAGATATATCTCAATACCTGGACATCCAAAAAGGATGAAACAAAAAAAATCTGTTGTTCAGGTCTTACCAAGGATCTGTTAATATATTATATTTAGATCAACGTAACTGAAAATGTCAAATTTGGAAATACATGAGGCATATGCAAATCAACTCCATTAACCACATTGGATATTCCAAATACTTCCCAGCTTGCTAAATAGTTGACGAAAAGCCTGGTTAAAAGCCTAATCTTTCTCATATTTAATTAATCAAACCATTTTCTTTCATTATCTGAATAACTTTCAAATTGTTTACTGAGCTTTTCTTTGTCAAACTGGTACTGAAGTTCAGCTTTTGTACTTCTTCAATTTTAACTCCTGCAATAATTCAAGCAATATGACAGAAAAAAAATAGTTGTATCTCCCATGTAAAACAAAATATAATCCTAGTCAAATTGCAAAAGCCAACAACATGGGACAAGGAATCCCCTCCAATCTTTAAAGACATTTGCCGGCCATTGATGCCCTACATGAATCCCCTCCAATCTTTAAAGATGTGCACATAGATTACTCATCCTCCCTCCAATCTTTGATAATCAGAAGTAAAACAACAGTGAACTGTCACACAGATCGGAAGGATTAACGAATTACCTTCATTACTCTAGCAACAGAAGCGTATCAAGGCGTGGCAGAAGGAGAGGATGAGTCAGTGGACGGAGAGGCAGAAATAAAGGCGTGAGGCCGGAGCCCAGTGAGACCCTGTCGTTGAGGGTGAAGAACATGTCACGGCGGGTACGGACTATTGGCGGGAGCAGGGAACGTAACTGCGATGCTCGAGTCCAGTGCTCTCACAGCCAAAAAAAAATCATACCGGCGAGCTCCACGAAGGCAGCGGCGGATCTCGAGTTTCCTGCTAGTCTCGCGATGGCGACGTCGGATACGGTGTTTCTTCGAACTGAGGAAGACCGCGGGGACGGCGTCCGCGGCGGCGTGCGCGAGGACTGGGGGGCTGCGATTGTGGAGAGCGGCGCCGCGGTGTGATGGTCGACCCTGGCGGCGGCATGCGGCGGCGCACTGATTCCGGCGGCGCGCGGGAGGAGGCGCCGTGGGTCTTCTGTACGGCGGCGGCGACCCCTGTTTCTCTCGGGCGTGGAACTGCTCTATGCGGTACCTGATTAGTGGAGAGGAGATCCTGTGCTCAACGCGTTGAGTTGCTCAACATTGGATGGATTTGGATCGTTAGATCTGGTTAGTGTAGGGTCCAGATTTATTGGATCTGCATCTCTCTCCCTTTTTATATTAGTGGAGATAGTGCAATAGCTTGATATCAAATGATGAAATCTTAAGTTACCATGGATAGTGATTCCTCAAAAAATATGTTGATGCAGGTAGTGAAATATGCTTTCAATGTTGGTCGAGGTGAAGCCGCTCCAGAAGCTCTGGATTTTTGCTCACGGTATATACATACATGAGGAAGCATTTTTAAATGCAGTTAATTTGCGGAATTAAATAAGCTTTTTTTAGGTCTGACTGTAATGTCTGTGTTCCCTAGAGCCTTGGAAGATTTCAAGATGCTCCTACGGGATGATCCAATGTCATCTACTGAAGCAATGAGTAGCAAAATCAGTGTTGCTCTTGGAGCTTTAGACAGGTTGGAAAATGGAATACATTTCCGTACTTCATTATTATAAAAAATGAACCAGTTTAACTGTGCATTTTCCATCTTTACAGTACCTTGAACATGGTGCTGCCATCTGTGAGGGGACTTGCGGATGCAGCCTGCCACCAAAAACGAGATGAAGCAACATGTGAACTTCGTGAGAGGCCAGGTCAAACAGAGAATTACAAATTGCAGGGCTACCTGGATGCAAACCTTTCTCACTGCAAGAAGCCAGGCGATACAAGCTATGATTCTCGAGGGAAGAAGAAGAAGTGGGCACGGAGTCGGGAAGCTAAGCAAGTTGGTCCAGGTAGCCAACTGGAACAGTCAAGAAGGCCTTTATATTTACTGATTTTTTTGTGTCTGCTCTCAGCTACCTTCATATTGACACCGATCGTAATGAAAATGTTAGTATCTTAGTACCTTTTATTAGGTCATCTGCGTGCTTTTCTCAGTGACTTTGCCCCGCTGGACCTCTGCTGTTGCAAGCCGTTCTCGTGTGTGCGTTCATGCGACGTGCCCAGACCGCCAAAAATACTCCGTCGAAGATATGGGCTGTTCCACCAGGAGGTCCAACGACAGCACGGTGTTTGGCACTTTGGCATGTTCCTGGTCCAGCCAAATCTACCACCGTTGCGGTTCTTCCCTGAGTCGTTATTTGAGGAAGATCGTTATGGCCAGTGGTTCAAACGAGATTACTCCGGTGGTGGAGCAAATCGTGGTGGCTAAACACCAGCCAGGTCGCCAGTGCTTTGAGGCTTTGAGTTCTGGCACTCTTTCTTGAGATTCCCAGTCACGACGTGCCAATCCTCCAAGGTATTAATGAAAAAGAAACATTGATTTCTTTTTCATTAATTCCTAAACTAACACCGACGCTAATCAACTTAGAAGTCATAAGAGGCGGAAATAACAACCTCGGAAAAAAAAGAGGGGGAAATAAAGAAATGGTTTGGATGATGATTTTTTACTTGAAGTGTCGAGATTGTGTCCTGCCTTACAGCGCATGGCCTTCACAAGAGTTCTCGTCAGCTATTACCGCACCATCCTCAGCACCCGTATGTAGCAAAATAAAATTGTAATCTTACATGAATAAACAAAATAAATCAGTGACTCTGAAATGCTACAAATACCCTCTTGCTTTGAAAGGCGTTGGACCTATCCTGCTATGCCACTCCGACAAGAAAGATGTGTGCTTTGATTCAGTCTGACAAAACAGAGCACCGTAAGCCATTGACATGCAAACAGCAGGCAACGCCTTCAAACATCTTTCGCTCACAAGGAGAAAAGAGAAGAACTGATTTGCAATGGAGGAGGACAATATGTTATTAACACGGAAACAGCAAGTTATTATTTTTGTGCACAATGGTAGTAATTTACACGCTAATGGAAGCAGCCAAATAAAGATATAATTCATAGTGTATTGCTACATTTACGTGTGAACTGTCTAGTTTATTATATGTGTGAAATCTTATTGATTTCTGCTGCTGCTCTTGCATGCCTGTTTCATTGAGGAGTGTGGCGCTCTGTGTTCTGCAAGTGTTGTGGACTCAAGACTGGTTCAGGGAACTTGGTAGCTGGCAAGTCCTCCTGAAATACTGGCTTTGGTTGTTGTAATATACCGCATATGCAAGTGCTGATGTGCAACCAACATTCACCAAATGCATGTGTGTTCGAGCCTTGATCTAGAATTAAATTCCTTGCCACCTTGTGCAAATCCCTTGTCAGCTTAGTCTGCAGCATTAATGTCAACACTTGGTGAAAATGTTATTGAACTACAACCCTTGAATTGCTAGCAAATCGTTGATTCAGACATGTATGGTGTTATATATTGACTGTCATGATAAAAGGATTCACATCTTATGATCCTTTGCATATCAATGCTTTGCATCTGAGAGGTCAACGTACAGTTTATGCAGCTCACTACTTCACTTTTGTCCAGTATCATCTTTATTTGAGCAGTAAGTTCTAATCTGGCCAGTCAGACTTTTTCCATGCTTTGAGTTATGAGTCCATCCGTCTAAAAACAAAACAATATTACATCCTGTGTGTTTTGCTGGCGAGCATACATTCCCTTAACGTGTCTGTTTGATTCCAATAACATGATTTTAATAATTGGCATCACAATGTGTGCGGGTCATTATGTACACCCGAACAGTATGAGCAAATTTATGTGGAGTACCTTGTATGTACTGTGAATCAGTTGATCAGTAGAGTTCGTTATTGATACTCCCTCCGATCCAGGGTTTAGTTGAAATTTGAACTAAACCTCCGAAACTTATAATGGATTGGAGGGAGTATTATTTTATCAGAGGTGTCTGCTGCATAGATTGTTATTTCTTTCAATTTTGGTTCCATAACGTTTTTCGAATTTTATGTTTATCTGTCATTTGGTATTTGACACTGCATGATCACCATTGTTGCCCTCCGTTGCCACTTGGCAGGTTTCCTTTTTGAATCAGATGGTGGTTGACGCTACACCAACCTTACTATTTGGTTATTTCTATTGGATACAACGGTTGATGATTTCACTATCAAGGTAAATCTGGACGAGCATTAACTTTTCAGAGCAAGCATCTTTTCTATTTCTTGGTAATAATGAAGAATCATATAGCAGTGGATCATATCCTGTGCTGTTCTCATGTACAAAATATGCAAATAAATAAATATCCTGTACAGTCATCATACTATTTGATACCTTGCATATCTCATCTCTTCTGTAGTTATTCATTACTCACTGTTACTTATATCCAGTATTTGATGTTTGCTTTGTATGTCATCTTGTTGATATCTGCTTGTGCTGCTTCTACTTCTGTTGGATCTCTGTCACCAGGATCAGTGTGGCTACTGCGTACTATGTTCTGCAAGTGGATTTGCAACTAACATTCACCAAGTGCGCGCTTCGATCTTGATCCAGACTTAATGTCCTTCCCATCATATGCGGATATCTTCTCAATTCATTCTGCAGCATTACTCTAATGCCTAATTCTATTCATGTACTGTCTTTGAAATTCCTGTGTGGTTTCACCCTTCATTTGTTTGTTCTCTTACTTTCTCAGTTAAAATATAAAGCAGCTACAGTCCTTGAAGTATTATTATTATCAAAGCATTATCTGCTGCTGTAGTTATATACTCTTGAGTGTTGACTGTCATGGCTATAAGACTCCTACAATAAATCGTGAAGCAAGTTGCACAAAAGCATTTTGGACTCCTCCCGTGCCACTAGGGCTCATCAACTACGGCAAGTCTTCGATCGTTTCGGTTCAGTTGTCTGCTGACCGTATGGCTGCGCCAGCTGCTCTCGTTGGGCATGCGTGGCCATGACCGCGATCCTACTCTCGTTCAAAGGAGTACCATGCTTTGGAATGGGAAGAGCTCGTACAGTGGGGTGTGGGTGACTGCTAGGTTGCCTAGCTTAGCTAGATGTGTGCCACTCACGCGCCAAAGGCGTGCTCGGCGTTTGCGAAATCCATTACCAAAATATTTGTCTCCTGAAGTTTCTTCCACAATATGTTCCATTGCGACAACACGCTGGGTACGCACGCCACTGGTATGGTGTGGTTGGCCGCTAGCATTGCTGACTCACTGAGCCGGCGTCGCCCTCTTACACTCTCATCTGTCTCTCTTTCAAACACATTGCACACAAACGTCCGTGTGGGCAACAGGGAGACCTCATTCTGGTTTGATAAGGTGCCAGTTATCAAACCAGAATAAGGTGCCAGGCTTTGGGACGCGCAACTCACCCTGCCTCACCTTGGCTGCTGAAGCCGAGCTTGGTGTGAGGTCGCTCCCCGTGTGCCATGCTGCCCTCTTCAGCGACATGGACGAGCGCAGTCTCCCTGGCGGCGCTGCCTCCGAAACCTACCACATCTCCGGTGGCCCTATCCGAGCCAAATGATTCCACTCTTCATTCGTGATCTGGGGCCAACTCTGTGTCTGTCACCATGATGTTGTGTCTTAGTTATTAAAAGTTCTCTTTATCGAGAAAAAAATCTGCATGTCCTTGTTACATCAAAAATATTTCTATCTCTAAATTGCTCTTTCAGTGTACGAAGTATGATCCATAGCTAGGCTGAAACCGGCACCTACCAGCACCGAGAGGCTAGTATCCGAGGATCCTGGTGGAAAGCTGGAGCAGCTTCTGCAACGCGTCAGGAGCGAACTTCCTGGCGAACAGAAAACACACCTCCACCTGCTGCCCATTGTACATACACCTCTCCTTCTCCTTCTTCCCCGCGAGCCTCTCCAGGAACTCCTCCCCCACATCCCTCGCGCCAAAGCTCGCCGGGTGCGCGCCGCCGCGGCTCCAGTCGACCCAGGTCACGCTGCGGTTTGCGAGGCTCCCAGGCTCCTCCATTGTGAGCACCGTGGGGAGGTAGTGCTCGTCCACGTAGCACCGCGGCAGGCACTCCTCCCGGAACCTCGGGTAGTAGCGGCCATCGGCGACCACGAACACGGCGAGGGATCGGTGGAGCTCGAACCATTGCGTGCCCTTGCGCCACCGCGAGACTGGCACTTCTGAGGCCAGGCCGGCGGGGTACCGACCAAGGCCGTCTCGGCCCGGGTCGTCGACGACGGTGACAAAGCTGTGGGCGGAGCGGGTCAGGTAGGCGTGGACGGTGGCTAGAGGGTGGAGAGGGATGCATGACTCGGAGACGAGGACGAAGCGCTCGTTGTCGAGGTCGAGCAGCGCGTTCGCCAGCAGCCGCCGCTCGGCGTCCACCACGCTCGGCATCCCCCACTCTGTGGCCTGCGACATAAACCATAAAGTTTATACACACATTCTGCATTCTCAAACGACAATTCACAACTCTTATTATGACAAGTCATGCAAACAATACACTCCCTCCATTCATAAAAAAATGTATATGTGATTTATCCAAATTTTGATGTATCTATATATTAAATAATATTTACATAAATCTAAATTTAAAACATCTAGTATTTATTTTAAATAGAGGTACATACTTTTGAGGAAAAACAGATTCTTGCTCATGGCATTTACGGCCAAGATTTTTACTCTCTTTTTTCCATCTCCATGCTGCATGACACTTATGGCTGCATGCCCTTCCTTACCTGTGCATTTGTGCATTTCCCAAGTTTTTCTTGTCATGCAATATTCCGAAACTAAGGGCCTAGGTGGCGTACCTTACTGGGGACCTGGCGGCGGTGGAACGGCGACGACGGCGGGAAGTCTAGGCGGTACCCCGGGGTGGTGTGGACGTACACGGAGAATAGCTTCCTGCCGCTTGCGGCGGTGCCGCCGGTGCCGTGGTCTTCCCCTCTCCCACAGCGGTGCTAGCGGCAGCGGGCCGCGCGTCAGGAAGAGGAACGCCACCTTCCTCGGCGTCGATGGCCACGGCGGCGGCGCGGTCCTGGGCTCGAACGACGCCGCCCACAGAAGTTCCTCGTCGCTCATGTTGTGCCACGCGCTCTTGGACGGCGGCCGCGCCCACCACCGATACACCTCCTTCTCCTCCGCGCACGGCGCCGATCTCACGGCCGCGAGGAGGACGTCGGGGCCGGGGAGACTCGGGAGGCCGTAGTAGCTGGAGGCAGCCCTGCCGCCACCGAGGAAGAGGAGAGACGGCGCCAGGAGGAAGCCGGTGGCGAGCACCGCGAAGAGAAGCAGCGGCCTGGAAATCTTCACCGGGATGCTCCTTGTCGTCGGGTAGCTGTCTTTGCCGTTGCTGCTGCCGACCACCGCTGCTCCTCCCGGCATGCTGCCGAGCTCCAACAAGAAAAATCAGTAACAAAGTGCCAGCAACACAGACTTGATGTCAATTCTGGGGAAACATTTTAGCAGTAAATAATGGAGCAATCAATCTATTACCATTAACGAGCATCAGGGGTGAGGATTTGATTCCTTCATTGACCGGGGGAGCATGCAAACCGAATCACGAAGAACATTGATTCGCTAAGCTTTGACTTACCCGGTCTGCCCAGCAAAGCATCAAATCGCCAGAAGAAAACAAACTGACATCAATACTCTACTAATATATATCCAATTACTAATGCTAATTAAGGTGACTAGTATATGCAGAAGGCTTGAGACTTAGGCTGCTCAGACTGCTCATAGTGTGAGTAACATAGCTAGTAACATCACATATCTCAAGGCAGTTTGGTGACATGGCATGCTAATAAATGAAGAAAGAGAGTGAGGTGGTACTACCTCCGTTTCAAGGAATAAGGCGCATGCGTATTCCAAGACGAACTTTGACCATAAAATTTAAGCAACAAAATCTTGATTATATTATATGTAATTAGCACCGTTGGATTCGTATTGAAAAGCACTTTGTAATGATGCTAATTTCATACTAATAATCTTTATATATTTGAAGTAATTCTTGGTCAAACAAAAAGCTCGTAAAACGAGGACGCCTTATTCCTTGAAACGGAGGTAGTAACTAGCTATGTTACCATAACATCACACATCTCAAGGCAAGATGAGTCTACAACATAATAAATGATATAATGCATGACACCACATATAAGTTACTACCCATTATGAAGGTAGTAACCTAGACTAGTAACATGACATATGTTACTAGTGTAAGTTACTCCCCACTATGACCAGCCTCATAGTGTGGAGTTACTTAGACTAGTTATGTTATTAGTCTAAGTTACTACCTCCATAGTGGATAGTAACTTAGATGTGGTTCATGCAATGTGTCATTAATCATATTGTAGACTCATATTGCTTTGGGTTGTGTGATGTTATGGTAACATAAGCTAGTTACCACCAGACTCTTTTTTTTTCTTTATTGTCATGCTATGTCACCAAAATGCCCTGAAATGTGTGATGTTACCACCTATATTACCCCACTATGAGCAGTCTTAGGCATCATAATGGGTTGTATCTTAGCGTGCATTGTATTTTAAGGGTTATCTCTATATTTAATGGTTTTGATGATGCATGTGATTGGGCTAGCCACTTTTTTTTTCCTATAACTTTACGCAAATGTTGTATCTTAGCTAAGATGAGCTAAGCATCATTTTTAAGTGGAAAACGCACCCGCACCCAGCTCGTGCGACGCAATGCGCTAGCGCCGCCGCCCCGGATGCCGCTGCGCAACTCGGCGCCTGCCCCCCTCCCAACCATGGTATCCTCCTCCTCCACCACCCCCTCTCCCTGGCCACTAGCCCCCCCACCCCGTCCCACCGCTCCCTGCCCCAACCCTGGCACCCCCGCCTGCTGCCCTCGCCGGAGACGACGGAGCTCCCGTCCCTTCCTTCGTTGGGTGTGCTCTGAGGTCCTCCTACCGCCTCCCCCTGCCCAGCTCCCCCTCCCCAATTTCACATCGACACTCGTCACCGGCTCTCCCTTGGGGCCTACAAAGCGGGTTTGGGAGGTGGTTGGGGGAGGAGACGCTCGAGGCCAGGGAAGGCGCCTGCCCCGCCTGCTAGGAAGGAAACCGGACCCTCCCACGCTTTCAAGCGGAGGACCTTTGGCCTCTGCTTCCGTTGCTTGGCGGCGGACCATTTCGTTGCAGAATGTTGTGGCTCTGTCCGGTGCCTTGGTTGCCGGCTCTCTGGGCACCGTGAAACAGATTGCAAGGCGCGCCGTCCTGATGGCCATGGCTGCTCTCCACCAGTGCCTCCTTGTCGTGCGAGCGACACGTCGGCTGGCCACTGCTATCCCATGCGGTGGCTCACGTCCGGTACCACATCGCTCCTGGGCATCTGTGGTTGCTCATAAGAGCGACTCTGTGGCTGTTCCGGGCGCACCTGCGGCTGTTGCAGCCTCTCCTCGCAGCCCAAGCAGAGGAGGTAAGCGCTGAGTTGTAGGCTATGTTCGCTGCTCAATTAGAGGAGGTGTTCCAGCCTCTTCGCGACTTGGTCGCCGCTGTGCAGGGCTGGACTAATGAAGTCTCAACCCTCTGGGAGCTATTGGAAGCTTTGGGTGGAAGCCTTTGCTCTCGCCAATTCCTCAGAACCAGCCGAGCATGATGAAGCTGATTCTCCCATTGTGGTCGGTGGTAAGGATTCATGTGTGTCTGATGTGGCTGGCTGCTCATCTGAGATGTGTGTTGTGATGGTGTAGTCTAAAAATGATCATGAGTATTTATTATTATATGTCAAATGTTCATAATTAGTTTCGTGCCATGCTATAACTGTATTAAGAGGAAACATTAATACACATGTGGTATTGTAAACAAACAAAGAGTCCCTAGTAAGCACGTACACTTGTGCATAACTAGTTCATTGAGATCAATAGTTGATCGACCTTTTCCCGATCATGGACATACATGTCATTGACAATGAGATCATATTGATTGGATGATTGATATGATGGATATACCCATGACATAAGTATTGTAACACGATAATGTCACATGAAGTTCAATGTTAGGATGTTTATAAAGTGCATAGTAACTTAATCCTTAAACCGTGAGAACGTATCTAATCACTATAACCGGAGGCTGCCTTGGCTGCATCAATTGACACACCGTAACAGGATGATCATAAAGGTGTAGTTTGGTATTACAATGGGATGGTTGAGTGGATCAAGAGCGGGATTATTTTTGTCCATGTGACGGAAAGATGCAAAGGGACCACTTGGAGAGATTACATCCACGAAAGTTGCGGAGCATATGACTAGGTCATAAGGATGGAATCACATGCGAACGGGTTGAGATAGCCTTGTCAGTAATGAGCCCGAACTAGGTATTTTGATACCAACGATCATGTCTCAGATGAGTGCCGCTATCGAGTGAACAAAAGGAATAAGACTCAATGTAATGGTTCAAACTACGATTATATATTCATGGAATGCATAGAGATTACCGTGGTTATCCAGACACCCTAGTGATCAATTGACCGGATAAATTGTCCCGGATCATGTTTGTGTTATTCCCGAGCCGTAGGGTAACACATTTTAGGGTTCAACAAAACTCGAGATAGTTTTGGATTCATCGGAATTGAGAGACATATCTGGAATAGGGTTCCTAAGATGTCTGAAGGTTGTTCGGAATTGTTCGGGAGGTGTCTCGGACAAAAGGCAATTAAATGATATGTTTAATGTATTAATTAAATGATTTAACATACTAAAATATATTTATTTATTGAAAAATATGTTTATTTAATTAAAAGGGCCTCCCTATCTTTATTGGGCCCCATATGGAAAGGGGCCCATGGGGAAGGAATGGAGGGGTGGCCGGCCTGGCCAAGTGGGCTGGTCCATCCAGGCTGATCAGGGGAGGGGGAGGGGGCGCGCGGCTTGGCCAAGGGCCGACCAACCGGCTGCCTCCCCACCTCCTCCTATTTTGTCCCACCTTGCCCCCTTATGAAGTATTCAGCCCCTTTGCCCATATATAATAAGACTCATATGGGGTAAATTGTACACACAATTAAATAGAGAAATATCTTTCGCTAGTTTTTTTCTCCGCACGGTTTCCCGAAGAACTGATGGGATCCGGATCCAGGAGATCTACTTCTGCAACTTCTCTGGATCGGAGCCGGGAGAGAGTTGAGCATCGTACGTGTGTGAAACTACGAGGTGCTGCACTTGCGGCACTCGACATCGTGGGAGAGGACTTCTACATGACCTTGAGGTCGGCGACGATAGCACGTCTACAACAACCACATTCTAGCGGAACATTAACCTTTATCAGTTTATGAGGGTACGTCACCGATATCATCTTCGTTACTGCATTACTACATGGATAGATTTTAGGCGTAGTAGAGTTTGCGATAAGTTAGATTTTTTATTTTCTGTTGCGAACCCCTACAAGGTCACCCCACTGGAAGTACAAAGTTTTCTTTTTGGGATAACAAGCAACCGGTCCATGAACTAATTGACTCTGCCTCCTTCTAGTTCTTTGAAAGGCCTCTTCCAATCTCGAAGGAAAGAGAGCACCAAACGCCACAGCTGTTTTATGTTAATCTAAATAACCTTTTTTAAAGAAAAGATTGTTTCTATTAATCCATAGCCTCCACAGGACAGCAGAAGTAAGTACGGTAAAATGTATAGATCTCTTGTTATAGAGCCATTTGGAAGCAACTAATTCGAAATTCAAAACGAGAATATCAAAAAATTCAACAACATCCTTTCAAAAGACTCAGTAAACTATGCATTCAAACATAAGATGTCTAGCATATTCAAATTCTTTACACATCTCACATTCCATGGATTTAGCCATACACCTAGCCCTAAGATTATCTGTAGTCATAATCTTATTTTGAGAGAAAAGCCACATAAAGATTTGTACTCTAGTAGGAATTTTTGAAGTCCAAATAGAAGGTAAATAGACAAGCTTAATCCCTCTGAAGTTAATAACAACATAAAGTGAACTAGAGGAGTAAATTCCTTTTGAATTATATTGCAAGATAAGTTGATCCTCTTCTTCAGACAAAGAAATGGTTTAGCCATTTCCAAGATCTCTTGCCATTGGATCACCATTTTACTAGTAAAGGTTCTCCCAAAAGTACCTCTAATCTCATTACCATCCCAAAGATCAGCAATGGTGTGAGTTTCTTGATTAGAGACAAAATAGATCTCTCAGTATTGGGTAACTATAAAGGAGAATTGTTAAACCGAATGTCCTCCCAAAACTTTACATAACTACCATTTCCCACTTGCCATTTATATCCTATTTTAACAGCTCTATAAGCCCACATCACACCCTTCCAAAAATTGGATGGTTAAATAGCATGAGGGCATGTACAATGGTAGAGAAGGCATGTCTTCTCTTACCCCGCCACATCAGCTAGAGAAGACATTAGATATAAGTCATACAATGCATTATCTCTTACAGCCATCTCTAGCAATTAATATGAATAATTAAATTTTGGTAGGAAATTTGTTGCTAAGGGAAGACGTATGTGATATAATGGAGAAAATAGTCTTCCCTTATTTTATAAGAGATGATCCCTTAACTAAGGGAAGACAACCTTCTCTCTCTTCATTCCCTCTCCTCTAACTAAGCAAAAATCTAACGTGGCATCTCTAAGGAAAGACTGACATCACCCCATTATAGGTGCCCTGACATGACAAAATGTTTAGGGTTTTTATGTGTGTGTGTTATATTTAGAATCAATCACTTTTTTCCAGAGATCTCCCTCCCCATCAATATTTACAGAATCTTCTAGAATATTCTCAAGTATTAATTGCATATTCTCAACTACTTCTTCTGGAATCCACAAACTGCACGCCCTATTATTTGCACGGCTCAAGAAGAAGAGAAAAAGAGATGGTCTCTGCAGAGTGGAAGTACTGCCCTTGTGTTTAATGAAAACAAAGTGGAGTACTGTTTATTGTACTGCCGCAAGTTCACTTCACTACTACTCCCAGAAGAGGACGAGCACTTTACAACCATTCAGCATGTCGATCCAACGCCACACACTACCAGCACCCATTAGCACCCAGCAAAGGGTACTTGTGAGTGCTAGCATGTGCATGTGCCGCGCGCGAGACGTACACGGTGTGTATGTGGTACCTACAAACATACAGACGCGCGTACGCGGCCACCGGGTCGATCAGCACCAACCGGGCGCGCGCGCAATTATCGACGTACGTGGCCGGAGTGGCAACTTGTACCGATCCATTCGAATGCACGCGGTGCAGTGGGCAGGCGCACGGTATTAATTTTGCGTCTGAAAGTTCGGCGCGCCAAACGCCTCTCGTTGTCACGCTTCACTGCGCCGGCCAACCCTGCCTCTCGCATGCATAGCCAGGTCGATCGAGCTGTGTCGATCATTGCGGATTATGCCTATTTAAACGATGCGTCTCCTGCCTGTTCCATTCATCCATCCATCAAGCTCATACTTCACTAGTCCACACAGCAGGCAAGTGGAGAAGAGGTTCAAGCATGGCAGCTCCCAGAGCACTTGTGCTCGGCCTTTGCGCCCTCCTGCTGGCGATCGCCGTCGCCAATGCCGAGGCGGCGTCCGTCGTCGTCGGTCTGGCCAAGTGCGCCGACTGCACCAGGAAGAACATGAAGGCCGAGGAAGCTTTCAAGGGTAAGCTTGCTCGTTAATGTACGTGTCAAATGCACATCTACATCGGCCTTACATACCTTGCTCATCCTCTTGTCTCTGCTGCCATGAACGCACCCTAGGTCTTCAGGTGGCGATCAAGTGCAAGAACATCCACGGCGAGTACGAGAGCAAGGCGGTGGGCGGCCTAGACGGCACCGGCGCCTTCAGCGTGCCTCTCGCCGCCGACCTCCACGGCGCCGACTGCGTCGCGCAGCTCCACAATGCTGCCTCCAACGCTCCGTGCCCTGGCCAGGAGCCGTCCAAGGTCGTCCCTGTCTCCGAGGGCACCACCTACGGTGTCGTCGCCGGCGCCAAGACTACCGCAGCGTCGCCAGAATGCGCGTCCGTGACTATGTGCGGGCCGATCAAGAAGCACTTTCTGGAGCACTTCCACCACAAGAAGCCCGTACCGCCCAAGCCAGAGCCCAAGCCGCAGCCCCATCCAGACTATCACCCCGTACCGCCCAAGCCAGAGCCCAAGCCGCAGCCGCACCCAGACTATCACCCTGTCCCTCCCACTCCCACTTATGGCGGTGGAGGTGGACACTCCTCCGCTCCGATCTACCACGCGGAGTCTAAGACCATGTTGGGTCCGATCAAGAAGCACATCATTGATCACTTCCACCACAAGAAGCCTGTGCCACCAAAGCCGGAGCCCAAGCCCCAGCCCCACCCCGACTATCACCCCGTCCCTCCCACTCCCACTTATGGTGGTGGAGGTGGACACCCCTCGAGTCCGATCTACCACGCGGAGTCTAAAACCATGCTGGGTCCGATCAAGAAGCACATCATTGATCACTTCCACCACAAGAAGCCCGTGCCGCCAAAGCCGGAGCCCAAGCCCCAGCCCCACCCCGACTACCACCCCGTCCCTCCCACCCCTACCTACGGTGGAGGAGGTGGACACCCCTCGGCTCCGATCTACCATGCGGAGCCATCGCAGACCATGTTGGGCCCGATCAAGAAGCACATCCTTGACCACTTCCACCACAAGAAGCCCGTGCCGCCAAAGCCAGAGCCCAAGCCACAACCTCACCCGGACTACCACCCCGTCCCTCCCACCCCCACCTACGGCGGAGGAGGTGGACACCCCTCCGCTCCGATCTACCATGCAGAGCCGTCAAAGACCATGCTAGGACCGATCAAGAAGCACATCCTTGACCACTTCCACCACAAGAAGCCTGTGCCGCCAAAGCCGGAGCCCAAGCCACAACCTCATCCAGACTACCACCCAGTCCCTCCCACCCCCACGTACGGAGGAGGAGGTGGACACCCCTCTACTCCGATCTACCACGCAGAGTCAAAGACCATGTTGGGACCGATCAAGAAGCACATCCTAGAACACTTCCACCACAAAAAGCCTGTGCCGCCCAAGCCAGAGCCCAAGCCACAGCCCCACCCCGACTACCACCCCGTTCCTCCCACCCCCACCTATGGCAGCGGAGGTGGACACCCCTCGACCCCGATCTACCACCCTCCTTCCCAGCACTGAAATCTATATGGTTTCATGTTCAGATCAGTGAGTGATCGACACCGTTGCTATTTATGATCAGTTGCATGCACGGTGGGTTTTGGTATTTCTACCGTTCTCTGCCCCCTTTTCTTAAGTATCCTCGGAACTCAAAGTTCAGAATAACAGTTATGAAGGATAGAGGGATTTCAAGGAAATGTACGGGTAATGTGTGTTTCTTTGCCAAGGCTTGTAATATCGGTGTGTTTTTTTGGAAATATGAGTGAATTTATTTAATTGGGTCTAAGTTATACACATCTCCTTTAGGAGCTGGTTCTGTTATGAAACAATTTTCAAATCTATTAATATTTCGATTCAGTAGATGAGAATTGCCTAATAATCAAGTAATACCGACATTTATATTCAACAATAAAGAAAAAAGTTCCCGCAGGCCAGAATTGTTGAATGCAAATGAGATTGTATTAAAGTGTACTTCTGTGTATCATCTTGATAATTTGTTATCATATGTATGGTACCATGATTCTTGTTTCACCTTGAGAATCTCCCAAAAAACCATGAGGTAAAAGTAATATTTTGTTTGCCTTTTGAACTCCTTCAAACTTAGTGGAAAAATAAAAAATAAATGGTATAACACACGATGGTTATTGTCTCATGCATAGTTGCTCATATGCGAAAAACTTCAGAGATTTTAGAGAACAATAAATGTGTTGAATCACCCCTTTATAAAATTCTGGTGGAGAAAATCGGAAGTATATATGACATATGTTTTTGTGATAATATGAATCACTACAAACCGTAATGAAAACCTTTAGATAAACTCATAAAGGATGCAATATAATATTTGAATATTTTATATAACTAGACCCCCTTCCCACCAACCCCCGGGAACGTGGAATGAGCAAGGCCCATGAGTCAGTCTTACAAGAAGGTGCTCTTTGCCTTTGCTCGGCATAGGCTCATGATAGAAGGCGACGCGGGTTGTGATATTTTTTTTTGACCATCAATACAACATATAATTATAGTAATAAATAGTACATTTAGAGATACAAGAGTTATCTCCAATGATTACAAATAATAAAGTCTAAAAAAAATCTTAGAAGTCGCCAAACTCTTTTTTTCATGACATAATCTTTTCTTTTTCGAACCATAAACATACAATTAGCAATGAAGGTTCTCCCATAATTTCAATTTGAGCTGCAACGCCAAGGTCAAGCGCATGCGTGCAACCATTAAAGTAGTCAATGAACATCGGGAAGAGTACCAACACCAGCATGACAGGAAAAAACAACCGAACAACATGTTCGATGTTATTGGGGAACCGAGAAGACGAATCACCATTATTTAGGACGTAGCAGACGAGACAAAAATTGCAACAGTAATCCTTCTCGCGAAAATCATGAGAAAATATCCAAAATCAATTTGGTGAAGCAAGATCTGAAGACCCATACCTAGAGATTTGTAATTTTCCAATGCCACTATTGACGTTGGGAAGGAGATATCGTGACCGAATGATGGTCGGAGGTCATTTATTTTATACGAGGCCATCTCCACTGAGGCAAGGAGGCCAAAAAGTAGACTGCTACCAACTCCATAATCTAATCTACAGATAAAAAATCTAATCTACTGAAAACACTACATTTATTAAAAGTTCCCCACATAGATCGGGTTCCGCACCCCTCCAGACATCATCGAGATCGACCAGAGGAGGGGGAACTGATCAATGAAGGAGGTGGGTGTGGAGGAGGGGCTAGGTTTTCCTGGGAGGCGGTCTGGCTCTTCATTTGGGTCGCGAGAAAAATGATAAGCATGGGAAACAGGTACTCTTTCGATCCATAATAGTGTCGGAAGCTTAGTACAAATCCGACACTTCTTATGGATCGGAGGGAGTAGTACTTACCGCATGTAATATATCCAGGTAAACAGAGTGGAGGCGCACATGATGGACAAAGATGGTGCATCTCATGATCAAAAAAATGAGTTGAGGTTGGAGATTGACATATATCCTGGTTTAATTAGTCCATCAAAACTGTGTAAAAAAAATATTCCATAAAAAATGAGCTTGCCTACGAGAGACTCAAACCATTTTTGCTGGATGGCCAAATCATTATTATCGTCAGGCCAGAAAAGGTGACAATAATGCATATATTTATATAAACATAAACATTTGACCTCACTATGCATAATCAGTTACAAGCGGTGTGCCCGGCTTCAGGCTAGTGAGTTCCTCCATAATACAAGAGTGGCCTGCATTTTATTTGATTTAACAGAAAACTGCTTCTCCAATGCAACCCATATACCACAAAATACAGTTGTTGTGATATCAACCTCTTGGCACACAATGGGCTCCATAGAACCACATCAAAACTCTATTATTAAACTGTCTAGCATAACTATCACCGCTCTTCATTTTCTCTATCATCTCAGAGGCAAATAACCATGATAGCTCATAATTAATTCACCATGACGCCTCAATGACATAATTGCCAGGTCAGTTTAATTTGACAGGATTGAGCTCAAGTGCATACGATTGCAATTTCAGAAAATACCTTGAGTTGTTGTTGCTCCTCCAATAATTTGCTGAAGATTGCATACATTCTGTCCACACGTGAATCGCCTTATTATGGCCTATGGGCTATGGCAATGAGTGTACTCCCTCCTCGTCATAATGTAGTGCATATAAGATTTTGAAAAGTTAAATGATGTAAAGTTTGACTTAATTTATTGATAATTTTTTATATATTTACATGACCAAATGTACACCTTATGAAAATATACATCATGATAAATCTAATGGTGTTAATTTCATATTTTAGATGTTGATATCTTTTCTATAAGTTTGGTCAAAGCTTACATCGTTTGATTCCAAAAAAGTTATATACACTATATTTTTAGCAAGGTGGAAGTAGTATCTGTAGATGTTTTGAGTTTTAATTCAGCTATCCACTAGCAAAAGCAAGGCTCTACGAAAGCGTCATAGCATTATACACGCTGCTGGCTGTTACATAAATGCTCGGTAGGCGCACCGCGCACGCAGGAACAAACGAATCAGTGTAGGCACCAGCGGAGGCGTGTCGCGTCTCCTCCCTACTCGAAGCACAAAGGTATACCGGCTCATCCTGACATGCATATGCATGTCCAGCGACCGATTAATGACGTGGATCAAATCGACGATCCATGCAGATGCCGCAGTGGACACAATAATAACTAATTCGCCAGCTAAAATTTCGGCGCGCCAAACGCGAATTAGCCCGTCTCTCGTTGTCACGCATCACTGCGCCGACCATCCCTTTGCGCTGCCAAATCATCGAACGAGCTGGTGTCGATTGATGCGCTCTTGCGCCTATATAAACCATGCATCCCCATGTTGCATTCATCCATCCATCGAGCTGCTCTGAGAGCAAGTAGTTTTACTCTGAGGTTCAGGCATGGCAGCTCCGGGAGCATTTCTGCTCGGCGTTTGCGCCCTTATGCTGGCGATCGCCGTGGCCAATGCAGAGGCGGCGTCCGTCGTCGTCGGCCTGGCCAAGTGCGCCGACTGCACCAGGAAGAACATGAAGGCCGAGGAAGCTTTCAAAGGTAAGTAAATAAGCTAAGCTCGCTAGGTGTCAATGGCACGCGCGCGCGCACTTTTATTTGTGGAGCTCACCGTTATCTCTGCTGCTATCGACGCTCCTCAGGTCTTAAGGTGGCGATCAAGTGCAAGAACGTCCACGGCGACTACGAGAGCAAGGCGGTGGGCGGCCTCGACAGCACCGGCGCATTCAGCGTCCCCCTCGCGGCTAACCTCCAGGGCGCCGACTGCGTTGCCCAGCTTCACAGCGCCGCCTCCAACACGCCGTGTACCGGGCAGGAGCCGTCCAAGGTCGTCCCCGTCTCCGGAGGAACCACCTACGGGGTCGTCGCTGGCGCCAAGACTGCCACCGCATCACCAGAGTGCGCGTCAGTGACTATGTGCGGGCCGATGAAGAAGCATATTCTCGAGCATTTTCATCACAAGAAGCCCGTGCCACCAAAGCCGGAGCCCAAGCCCCAACCTCACCCAGACTACCACCCAGTCCCTCCCACCCCCACATATGGTGGCGGAGGCGGACACCCGTCCACTCCGATCTACCATGCCGAGCCATCAGAGACCATGTTGGGTCCAATCAAAAAACACATCTTAGAGCACTTTCATCACAAGAAGCCAGTGCCACCAAAGCCAGAGCCCAAGCCGCAGCCCCACCCAGACTACCACCCAGTTCCACCCACCCCTACCTATGGAGGCGGAGGAGGACACCCCTCAGCCCCGATATACCACGCGACGCCATCCGCGACAATGTTGGGTCCGATCAAGAAGCACATCATCGAGCACTTCCACCACAAGAAGCCAGTGCCACCGAAGCCGGAGCCCAAGCCGCAGCCCCACCCAGACTACCACCCCGTCCCACCCACCCCCACCTACGGAAGCGGAGGTGGACACCCGTCCACCCCGATCTACCACGCGACGCCATCCGCGACAATGTTGGGCCCGATCAAGAAGCACATCCTTGAGCACTTCCACCACAAGAAGCCCGTGCCACCCAAGCCAGAGCCCAAGCCACAACCCCACCCAGGCTACCACCCCGTCCCACCCACCCCCAAATACGGCGGCGGAGGTGGACACCCCTCTACCCCGATATACCATGCGACGCCATCCGCCACAATGTTGGGTCCGATCAAGAAGCACATCCTCGAGCACTTCCACCACAAGAAACCTGTGCCACCCAAGCCAGAGCCCAAGCCACAACCCCACCCAGACTACCACCCCGTCCCACCCACCCCCAAATACGGCGGCGGAGGTGGACACCCCTCCACCCCGATATACCATGCGACGCCATCCGCCACAATGTTGGGCCCGATCAAGAAGCACATCCTCGAGCACTTCCACCACAAGAAACCCGTGCCACCCAAGCCAGAGCCCAAGCCACAACCCCACCCAGACTACCACCCCGTCCCACCCACCCCCAAATACGGCGGCGGAGGTGGACACCCCTCCACTCCGATATACCACGCGACGCCATCCGCGACAATGTTGGGCCCAATCAAGAAGCACATCTTGGATCACTTCCACCACAAGAAACCCGTGCCACCCAAGCCGGAGCCCAAGCCACAACCTCACCCAGACTACCACCCTGTACCTCCCACTCCCACGTACGGTGGTGGAGGTGGACACCCTTCCACTCCGATCTACCATGCGGAGCCGTCGATGACTGTTGTGGGACCGATCAAGAAGCACATCCTCGACCACTTTCACCACAAGAAGCCTGTGCCACCTAAGCCGGAGCCAAAGCCTCAGCCCCACCCGGACTACCACCCAGTCCCTCCCACTCCTACCTACGGCGGAGGACACCCTTCGTCTTCAACTCCGATCTACCACGCTCCCGCCCAACACTGAAATCGATGTGATTTGTTCATGGTAAGATCAGTGAGTGACTGGTCGACGTTGTTGCTGTTTATGGTCGATCAGCTTGCACGCATGGGTTGTGCCATTGGCTTCCCTGTTAGTATCCGAGAATTCAGAATAACAATTTGTGAGTGAAGGTACTAAGGGATTAGTGTGTGGGTGTTGTGTATGTCCCCGGCAAGTGGCCAAATGTTTTTTTAGGGGAGTGGCAAAATGTTTGGGAGGTTGGTGTGTTTATTTATTATGTAAGGTATGTTGTATCGGTGTGTTTTTTTGTGCAACAAGTGATTATGAATGAAATTATTCGAGTCATACCTAAAGTTTTAAACGAAAGCTAGCTCGGGTTTTTCCGTTTAGCCCTGTGCATAACTGAGTACTAGCCGAGAGGACTGTCGAGGGATATGCCAAGCGCAATGGCTTTGCGAGTGCATGGTTGTTTAAAATCGTCTTCACTTCCTGTCAAATTAAATTGTGGTGATTGGATCATGTATCATCGTGATGTATTCTGGGAATCAGTCCTGAAGTTGTGTGTCGGTGGTCTGTACATGTGACTCGAACTTATCAGGCAAGCGTGTGCGTTGGACCGTCATACACAGCTCATGGCATTCACGTCAAAACAATGGCAGCTACCACTAATAGAAAAAAAATGTCTTCCATCCCAACCCATTAGTCCCCAAATATTTTAATCTGGGACTAATCGGGTCTTTAGTCTCGGTTCTACTCGTGAACCGCGACTAATGCTCCGGCAACCGGGACTAAAGGGTTATGGTGGGCTACGGCCGAGGTTTTTCTGGTTTTACTCCCCACGCACCCTTCACCCCCCCCTCCCCTCTTGGATCACCTTTTAAAAAATAAAATGTTTTCAGATTCTTGTATGTTATGGAACCTACTATTCGGTGAAATTAAAAAATTCGAATATTCACTTTTTTTTGCAAAAAAGGTTTGAAAAATGGTAAAATTGCATTAACTTTTGCATACGAGTCGGGAAAAACGAATAATATAACAAAATCATCGTGGGAAAAAGTTACATCCGAATTCACCGGGATTTTCCTGGTTAGCCAAATTTTAGATTCTCAAAATTCCAAATGAAAATACGAAAGCAGGAAGATTTTAGTTTTTACTATAAATTACGTATTTTATATTTTTTTATTTTTTAAAAAACTAAAATTAATAATTGCATCCTTCATAAAGATTACTATTACTTTTACCCAATTTTTAGATTTTCAATTTTTTAGGTTTTAGGTTTGGCAAAAAAAAATTTAAAAAAATTTAAAAATTAAAATAATAAAAATTAAAAAGTTATTGTTTATTTGTTTATTCAAGATTATTATTGCATCATTACTTTTGTTTATTAAAATAATTATTTGAAATTCAAACAATAAAGAAATGTGACATCGACCAACATGTTAATAAGATTGATATGATACTAGTATATCACATACATGCGCGCGAAGCACTTGGATGCGGGATGGGATGGAACTCGGAAGTTAAGCGTGCTAGTGCTAGAGTAGTGGGAGAATGGGTGACCGAGCAGGAAGTTTGACCACGAGTAAGTAATTTGACTAGAGATAAGTGCATTTAGAGATAGAGACTAAACTATGCAAATAACTGAAATAATAGAAATTCTGAAAAAAATAGAAAAATGGAGTGGAAATTTTTTTAGAAAAATTCACCTGAAGACATTTTCCCCCGACGCACCGAACCCACGTGGATGGACTTTTAGTCCCGGTTCGTAAGCAACCGGGACTAAGGGGGGCCTTTAATCTCGACTCTTTAGTCCCGGTTGCACAACTGGGACTAAAACCCGTTATGAACCGGGACTAAAGGACCTTTTTCTACTAGTGTACCAGGGATCATATATTCAGGCCCCCGCAGCCCACCGCGCCGCCCACCGCCAGCCTCACCCCACAGCACACCGCGCCGCCCCTCCCCCGCAGCACACCGCGCCGCCCCGGCCCCCTCCTCCCGCAACACAACGTGTCGGCCCCCTCCTCCCACAGCACACCGCCCCGGCCCCCTCCTCCCGCAGCCGCGTCGCCCGACCCTCTTCTCCCCTCACCGGTCGGCTCCATGGGGAGCTCCATATTAAAGGTATGCATTTTTTTTGCTTAGTTAGTTTGTTAGTTGTTAGTTAGTTATGGTAAATTGCTAGTTGTTAGTTAGGGTAAATTGCTAGTTGTTAGTTATGTAGCCAGTTGTTAGTTAGTTAGTTAGTTAGGATAAATTGCTACTTATAAATAAAATTGTTACTTAGGGTAAATTGTTACTTGCAAATTTATTGACTATTTTGTTTATTGTTTTGAATAGGCACCGGCGTGAGCACCCCGACGTGACGACACGGGATCTTGACGTGATTCTCTCCGGCCATCGACATCGCCACACAGGAGTTTGACATCGCCACGCGATTCTCTCCGGCCGCCGAGGGTGAGCTAAAACTTCGCATCCCCTTCTCCGCATTTTTTTATGTCACTAGATTCATTTTCCAAGTCAATTTGCGTAACCTAGGTGTCACTTCCCGTCCGCAAGCGTTACACGGATAAATATGCATTAGTGGTCAGCATATTTTGAACCGCAATGCTTGCGGCATTTACGGGAAAGTTTGCGGATGCGTAGTTGGGTACGTTTTCCATGTTCTACTCCGGTCCGTGTCGGAATTTCGGCAGCGCCTCCCCGTTGTTCTCTGGATGCACATCCTCTCGGCTTTTTGCGAGACGTGTATCGGAAGAGCAGCGGGGAGATGCTGCCAAAATTCTGACTTAGACCGGGGTAGAGCATGGAGAACGTAGCCAACTAGGGATCTGATGACCCACAAGTATAGGGGATCGCAACAGTCTTCGAGGGAAGTAAAACCCAATTTATTGATTCAACACAAGGGGAGACAAAGAATACTTGAAAGCCTTAACAGCGAAGTTGTCAATTCAGCTGCACCTATAAACAGACTTGCTCGCAAGAATTTATCGATAGTGTCAGCTTTATAGCGATAGCGAGTAGTAAAATAACAGCAGCAGAGTAACAAAGACAGCAGTAGTGATTATAATAAACAGCAGGATTAAAATACTGTAGGCACATGGATGGATGAACGGGCGTTGCATGGATGAGAGAAACTCATGTAACAATTAAAGCAGGGCATTTGCAGATAATAATAAAACGGTATCCAAGTACTAATCAATCAATAGGCATGTGTTCCATATATAGTCGTACATGCTCACAATGAGAAACTTGCACAACATCTTTTGTCCTACCAGCCGGTGGCAGCCGGGTCTATAGGGAATCTACTGGAAATTAAGGTGCTCCTTTTAATAGAGCACCGGAGCAAAGCATTAACACTCCGTGAACACATGTGATCCTCATGTCACCGCCATCCCCTTCGGTTGTCCCAATTTCTGTCACTTTGGGGCCTCGAGCTCCGGACAGCAACACGTGTATACAACTTGCAGGTAAGATCATAAAGCAATGAATATCATAATGAATCGATAACATGTTCAGATCTGAGATCATGGCACTCGGGCCCTAGTGACAAGCATTAAGCATAACAAGTTGCAACAATATCATAAAAGTACCAATTACGGACACTAGGCACTATGCCCTAACAATCTTATGCTATTACATGACCAATCTCATCCAATCCCTACCATCCCCTTCAGCCTACAGCAGGGGAATTACTTACACATGGATGGGGGAAACATGGCTGGTCGATGGAGAGGCGTCGGTGATGATGATGGCGATGATCTCCTCCAATTCCCCGTCCCGGCGGAGTGCCAGAACGGAGTTTCTGGTCCCGAGACGGAGTTTCGCGACGGTGGCGGCGTACTGATGGCTTCTGGCGAGTTTTGACTTCCTCCCGTGCGTTTTTAGGTCGAAGGCAATAAGTAGTCCGAAGGAGGGCGTCGAGGGCCGGCCGAGGCCGCCACACACTAGGGCCGCGAGGGCCCCTCCTGGGCCGCGCCGGCCTAGTGTGTGGGGCCCTCGGGCCCCCACCTGGCTTGCCCTTCTGGCTCCGTAAGTATTCTGGGAAAATAGGACCTTTCGCATAAATTCCGAGGATTTTCCTGAAAGTTGGATTTCTGCACAAAAACGAGACACCAGAGCAGTTCTGCTGAAAACAGCGTTAGTCCGTGTTAGTTGCATCCAAAATACACAAATTAGAGGCAAAACAATAGCAAAATTGTTCGGGAAAGTGGATACGTTTTGGACGTATCAACTCCCCCCCAAGCTTAGCTTATTGCTTGTCCTCAAGCAATTCAGTTGACAACTGAGTGCGATAAAAGAACTTTCACGAACACATTTGTTCATACGATGTAAATATTCTCATGATATGGCAAGTACTTACGCAGTTCATAATAAGATACTTGCAAATAAAATCATCTAATAGCTATGTCAATCATGGAAAAGGTACCAACAAATTAATAATGAGCGTCATGAATCATGTCTATCAGCAGGATTGCAATGTTCATAGAATGATATGATAAAGTGGTATCTCGCTTTCCCGTAATTGTACAGCAAAACATAAATGCTTGGGCACCTTTGAGGTTCATGAGAAGACTGGAAATAGAGATTATCAAAGATAAAAGCATCAAAGTTATACCACAATTAATCACATTTTGGGACAACCATATTATACTAAGAATGACAGTTGTGCTCTCAAGAAAGTGCTCAAAGAAAGGATGGAGACTCAATGTAAAAGTAAAAGATTGACCCTTCACAGAGGGAAGCAGGGATTAACATGTGCTAGAGCTTTTCATTTGTAAAACAGGAGTAAAATTATTTTGAGAGGTGTTTGTTGTTGTCAACGAATGATAGTGGGTACTCTAACTACCTCGTCAACCGGACTTTCAAGAGCGGCTCCCATGAAGGACGTTATCTCTACCAGCAAGGTAAATCATCCCTCTTCTCTTTTGTTTACACACGTACTTTAGTTTTATTATGGATGACACTCCCCCCAACCTTTGCTTACACAAGCCATGGCTAACCGAATCCTCGGGTGCCTTCCACCAATCACATACCATGAAGGAGTGTCTATTTGCAATTTAAGTTGCTTACTGATGAATCAGGGCAAAACATGTGAAGAGAATTATTAATGAAAGTTGATTAATTGGGGCTGGGAACCCCGTTGCCACCTCTTTTTGCAAAATTATTGGATAAGCGGATGTGCCACTAGTCCATTATGAAAGTCCGTCAAGAGTAAATGACAAGATTGAAAGATAAACACCACATACTTCCTCATGAGCTATGAAACATTAACACAAATTGAGAAGCATTTTGAAGGTTTAAAGGTAGCACATGAGAATTTACTTGGAATGGTTTGAAATGCCATGCATAGGTATTTATGGTGGACACTCCGGAATAACTTGGTTTCAATGTGTTTGGAAGCACGAGCAGCGTTCCCGCTCGGTAAAAGTGAAGGCTAGCAATAGGCCGGGAAGCGACAATCAAGAGAGCAGTAACCGTCATAATCATGCTTGCGACAAAAATAAATTAACGGAGGCATAAAAGTGATACAAGAACTCTGAGGTAAAGTAAATCATCGAGGCTTAATTGACATTTTGTTCAGTCATATGCATGCGCTTGCATGTGCCAAGTAGATTCAAGAAAATTATTTAGAGGAGGATACCACAATGTCATACCTATCTATGAATAAAGCAATGCAAGCAAATATTTATGACATGCTACTCATATTAATAAATTGGAGCTAATCATGAGAGAACATGAACTACTAGACTTTCTTAAATGACATATACCTCACATGAACCAACTAAGCACGCTCACATGGATGAGTATATGTACAAAAATAAAAACAAATAGAGTTCATACCAGCCTCTCACCACAATCGGATCGTCGTATATCGTCATTATTGCTTTTTCACTTGTGTAGCTTGAATAATATGGAATGAAAACCACGCTCCAGCCACCGAAGACCATTGAACTCATCATGAACTTTACAAAAACAAAGAAAAACAGCAAATATTTTTGGTGTTTTCGAATTTGGAAACAAGAACAAAAGGAAACAAGCAAACAAAGCAAAATCTTTTTGGATTTTCTTATAGCAAACCAACGATAGCAAATAAAGCAAGATAAAAGCAAGAAACTAAAATAAACAAGTGGTGAAGAGAAACAAACAGAAATATTTTTGGTCTTTTTGTGTTTTAGGAAAGAAACAAAGTAAGAATAAGAAAATGAAAACTAAAAGAAACACAGAAAAGCAAGATGGCAGAAATCTGCCAAAACTTGACAACAGTACAATAATCGATTTTAAAGAAATTCTTAAGTTGCTCAGCTCGAAAAGTGTTCAACTAATGAAAGTTAGATAACAACCTGGGGAATATGCACAAAAATTGGCAGCTCAAAATAACGTTCTGGCTGTGCGCACGAATTTTTTTAGTAACAGTCCAGAATCTGTTTTCAGGCAGCACTTCCCCAAATATCATCTCCCTCTCATTAGAAATCCACTCAAAGAAACTAAACAAGTATATACAAGTATCCAGCAACCATAATATGCAAAGAACGAGTGATACCGGTATACCTGTTGACTGCCAAAACCCACCGGCGGGCAGCGGCCTTGTCAACACTGTAGAGCCGGGGGGAGCCTAGAGCTGCGGCTGGCTGAGACCCCTCCGAGCGACGGCCCGCAATGCTCTTCCGGTCACACGCGGCGTTGCGAAGTGCAAGGGCGTGCCACCTGACCTATACCTGGTCAGGAAGGTGATGAGGTTGCCTCGCTTAGTTTCCTGCAGGGCATACATGTAAACATTAAATACGAGCCTCGATCGGCTCTCAGGTTATCTCGTGAATCGGCTCAAAGAGCCGATCCACCCATGATCCGTACGGGGTGCACGAATACTTGGCGGTCCTGCTTGATCAAGATGAAGCTAATGAGATCTACGACGATTTAGGGTTTTCACCGCATAACCGGATCATCCTACTCCAGAGTTGGGCCTTGCGGCCACGCACGGTGCTCGTAAGCCGATCCTAAACAAGGCCGGAAAACCAACATGAAGTTGATTCTAGGAACATCCCGTTTAGGACTTGCGAACGCCACCCTACGTGCCCATCGGATCCTCCCCCCATTGTAAGGCCAAACTATTGCAGATATTAAACTAATCCTTGTAGAACAAGGAGCAATCGTAACGGATCGGATCTACTAAATAATGATCAAGCGGGTGCCGCCCCCACACCTGAGATAGGCGTGAGGGCGGCTAGATATGCAAGGGTTGCACTACGTAAGCATGCTTAAACGAAGAACAATGCTAACCCTAACACACCTAATGATAACTACGTTGCTCGCCATCAAAAGCGCTTCGATACGAGCAACGCATGAACAACGTGGGGCTTGTGCTGCCTAGATCGCAAGATGCGATCTAGGCAGCATGTCGCTTACCTGATAGAAACCCTCGAGACGAAGGAGTTGGCGATGCGCCGAGATTGGTTTGTTTTTGGGGTTGAACGTGAGTTGTTGTTTATTCCATAAACCCTAGGTACATATTTATAGTCCAGCGGACTTTCTAATGTGGGCGTGCACTAAACCGTGCACGAGATAAACTCTAACTTCTAAACCGATACACAATCTATTATATTAAGATACACGGGCTAACTAGCCCAAATTCTCCGTGCAAGGGCCGCTTCATAGTTCTTCCATATGTAATCTCCCAAGCCCATCTTGATCGCGGCCCACCTCCTGATTTAGCCAAAATCTGGTGATAACACATGCCCCCTGGTTTTGGTAATGATAATTTCAAAACCACTCTGTTTTTTCCTCAGAGGGGTCGCATCACGGCAGAGCGGAACTGTCGCAGCATGCCTCATCATGACGACTTGCCTTCCCAACTTCCCTGCACGATTTGACAGTTTTGGCACCATGTCCTCGAGAACTGCTCGGAAATTAAAAACCCCCACCTCCTTTTATTTAGCCGCAACGAACAGTTCTCTTCTTTACCCCTTCCGCAGTAGCACTCCAAAAAACCCTCCCCGGCAACCATGTCCTCTTCCTCTTCCTCTTCTTCTCCGTCGGATCTTTCCCACGTGTCCTCTCCCATCCGAGAGTCGACGCCCTCGTGGGGTACGCAAGCGGCGTACGACATCCTCGCCCCGACAAAGTGGGACAAAGAGGACCATGACTCCTCCGTCTGGTCCGAGGATGACAAATCCCAAACCGACGGGGAGAGCGACCTCCGCTTCCTTGCTGACGAGGAAGCGGTGGTGGAGAGCGAAGACGACCGCCTCTCCTGGGCGGACTTCACCACCTCCGAGGAGGTGAAGGAAGAGGGAGAGGAGGAGGAGGATGAAGACAGCTCCTCCGACGAGCCGCCGGCCAAACGCCGCCACCTCTGGCCCGGGAACTTCAGCGACGTCGACAGTGACGACGACACTGACGAAGAGGATGAAGACGACGAGGGTCCTATCGGCGGCCGCTGGAGCAGTGATGACGAGCCGGCAGGGAGCAGCGCCGGCAGTGGCGATGACGGCGACGACGACGAGGGCAGCAGCGGCCCCTAGATAGGGTCTTAGCATAGGGCTAGCAGTAGCAGACGGGGCAATGTATCCCCCTGGTCTTTCCTTTTGAGAGCAATCAGCTCTTCTCTGTAAGAAATCTGTCTTATCAATGAAGAAATTCCCCAACTCGATTTTGCCGATTCCCTTTATGATAATTTAGCCGATTGTCTTCCCTTCTGATTCTGCCGATTGCCAAACTGGACAATGCCTAACAAGCCGATGGCATCGCATCGGTCTCCCACACCAAATTTCGTCCTTTTCATTATCCTCTCCGAAATCTGCTCGTTCAGCTCCGGCAGCTTCCTTCTACAACAATCACTGTCTTTCGAACGAGCCGTCACGAAGAGTGGGCCCATTTCAACAGAGTTGGTTAAACCTCGAGGGCGAGTGCCCCCCGAGCCCCAGCCAAGGCGAGGATAAAGGACGGATCATCACCATTGAGATTTCGGGGCGGGCTCAACCTTGTCCAAGAGAGCTATCCCGCAGGGCCACCAGCCGATCACCTCCCTTCCGTTGAGGGTCCATACAGCCGATCCAGCAGGCTATGATGATTTTGCAACATAAACACCATTCTTCAGGTATCTTGTGGTGCAGAGTTCAGCCGATCCCAACGAAATCGGCTCCCCGGAGCAGAGACCTTCAAGGTGAGCTGCCCCCCGGGCCTTCAAGGTGAAAATAACAGCGAGCTGATCACGTCAATCATCCTTGGTTTCCAACTCGCAACGCCGTATCAACCGATTCAGAACGAATCGGCTCTTTAAAGTGAGGGAATTTCAGGGCGAGCCGCCCTCCCCGAGCTTTTTTCAGTCCAAACCTTGCGCCTTGCTGATCAGATCGGCTCATCATCTTCGGCAGGCTGAAGCAACTTCCGGTGAGAACGTCTTCGCATTTCTGACGCCCTCCAGATTCTTGGAGGGAACTAGCCCTCTGCTCTTAAGTCGATGTCTGTGCATCGGCTATTCCTGAAAATTTTCGAATTTTTTCGGCCGACTTGTGTATCGGCCCCCATACTCCTTTCGAATTTTTTCGGCCGACTTGTGTATCGGCCCCCATACTCCAATATCCACCATCAAAGGATGAGGCTCTTCTACTGCATACCCTCGTGTTTTATCCACTTGGGCGCCCCCCCGAGCCGATTCTGCTCAAGAGATTTGATGACATCGGCTCGACGGACCGTGAATGTGTTGAACCCGAGCGGTATGGATGGTGAGGATATTCGCGGCCGATTGCGGAATCGGCCTCCACGCTGTTTGCTCAGTGAAGGTTTTGTACTGCTCCTTCATAGACCCTTGGGGCCGATCACAAGGATCAGCCTCGACAACTTGCACATCGCTTGGCTTCAACTATATGGTCAGGCCAGTGGATAAAACCAGCTTAACCCTTCCCTTTGTCACATCGATGCGCTCGCGATCGTCCAATTTGATGCCCGAGAGGGGTTCTTGGCCTGCTCGCTTCCCATGCGTTCATGCCAGCCGTTGAAACTTCGGCCGAGTCGTCGGCTTGGACGACCTCTACCTCATCACCATCCCACTGTATTATGCATTGGTGCATCGTGGAGGGAATGCAGCAGTTGGCGTGGATCCAATCTCTTCCAAGCAACACGGCATAACTGCTCGTGCTATCGACGATAAAGAACGCCGTAGGGATGGTTTTTCTTCCTACGGTCAGATCCACATTCAGAACTCCTTGTGCCTCAGACGCTTGGCCGTTGAAGTCGCTCAACGTTACGTTGGTTTTGATTAGATCCGAACTCGAGCGCCCCGGCCGACGTAGCATAGAGTACGGCATGATGTTAATCGCCGCTCCGGTGTCCACCAGCATCCCGTTCACGGGCCTCCCATCGATATATCCCCGTAAGTACGGGGCCTTCGGATGCTCGTAGCTCCTGTCTCGTGGCTTCTCAAAGATAACCGGCCGTGGGCCGCGATCAAGTTGTGCCACGGATGTCTCATCCGATCCTGGAGCACCGAACTCCGATGGGAGGATAAACACCATATTTGTGCCAGCCGATGTTTCATCATCGGCTTTTCTCTGCCGGGGCGCCACTCTTTTCTTTGTGGCTCACCCTCCTCGTCCAGGGTTCGCAGAATTTTGGCGGCCAGATCAGGCCGTGCCTTCCTTAGCGTGCGCAGGTATAATCTTTCAGTTTCTTCCAACTCACGCAGACGCTGGACTTTCTGCTTCTGGGAACGGCTGAGCCCCTCAGGGCACCATCTGGGCTGATGATATTTGTATTCTTCACCACCGTCCTCCAGCTCCTCGAGATCTTCCATCTGAGGGGACTCAGTACGCTTGTTCCGATGCGGGAAAGGCCCTAGCCGGCTGAACACAGACACGTTAGCGGCACCCTTCTCCCTTTGTTTGCATTCTGGGCAGTCCTCGATTGTTGGCAATCGGCTCATCCCTGAGTCCCAGCAATGTTTGAAGAACGGGCAGTCCCAGTGCCTATCCATGTCACTCTGCCCCCTTGGCTTCTCTTCGGCGCGACGATCGTACCCGTTGTTGCTTCTACCATGCTGGCGGTACCTTCCGACCTTGGCATCAGACCGGAAATTCCTTTCATCGTCGGCGTCGTAGCGCCGACGTCGGTCGTGGTGTTGCTCGTATTTGTTGAGAGGGTGCTTGGAGTGTGGGCGTTGATAACGCATGCTCCCTATTCCCCCTCTTGCCAGGTACCGCCTGTCCTCACCTCGGGGTTGGTCGCGCGGATCGGCTCCCTTTTCATCCTTGCCACGGGAGTGGCTGCTTTCTGTTTCCTCTTTGTCATGGCGGCTTGCAGATCCTGCCACATTGACACCAAAGGAAAACTTTGGCCGATCTATGGGGTGGCTGAGATCCACCGTGTCGACACCGGGATCCGGACGTGGGTTTCTACCAAGCCTGATACCGTGCGGCCGGGTCTTCTCAGCGGAGCCGATGAGTTCGGTTCCAAGGGTTGCCTTGATCCCGTCATGTTTCCTTCTGAGCTCCTTGGGCAGATCCCCATGCTCGAGAGACTTGGTGCGCTCCTCCAACGGGGTAGAGAGATCTCTCCCATCAAGTGCGCCTTCGGGCGTGGAGCCCCTCCCCCTGATGCCATGGGAGTGGGTTCGGTGGGAAGAGCCGAAGAGTGCGGCTTCGAGGATGGCTTTGATCTCGTCGCATGTGACTGGCGTGCCGTCCGCCATCTCAGATGTAGATGGCGATGTGGTTGATGTAGACGATGGTCCCACCGGGCGTGCCGAGAATGTGTTGACTGCCAAAACCCACCGGCGGGCAGCGGCCTTGTCAACACCTGTAGAGCCGGGGGAGCCTAGAGCTGCGGCTGGCTGAGACCCCTCCGAGCGACGGCCCGCAATGCTCTTCACGGTCACACGCGGCGTTGCGAAGTGCAAGGGCGTGCCACCCGACCTATACCTGGTCGGGGAAGGTGATGAGGTTGCCTCGCTTAGTTTCTGCAGGGGCATACATGTAAACATTAAATACGAGCCTCGATCGGCTCTCGGGTTATCTCGTGAATCGGCTCAAAGAGCCGATCCACCCATGATCCGTACGGGGTGCACGAATACTTGGCGGTCCTGCTTGATCAAGATGAAGCTAATGAGATCTACGACGATTTAGGGTTTTCACCGCATAACCGGATCATCCTACTCCGGAGTTGGGCCTTGCGGCCACGCACGGTGCTCGTAAGCCGATCCTAAACAAGGCCGAGAAAACCAACATGAAGTTGATTCTAGGAACATCCCGTTTAGGACTTGCGAACGCCACCCTACGTGCCACTCTGGATCCTCCCCCCATTGTAAGGCCAAACTATTGCGGATATTAAACTAATCCTTGTAGAACAAGGAGCAATCGTAACGGATCAGATCTACTAAATAATGATCAAGCGGGGTGCCGACCCCACACCCGAGATAGGCGTGAGGGCGGCTAGATATGCAAGGGTTGCACTACGTAAGCATGCTTAAATGAAGAACAATGCTAACCCTAACACACCTAATGATAACTACGTTGCTCGCCATCAAAAGCGCTTCGGTACGAGCAACGCATGAACAACGTGGGGCTTGTGCTTGCCTAGATCGCAAGATGCGATCTAGGCAGACATGTCGCTTACCCGATAGAAACCCTCGAGACGAAGGAGTTGGCGATGCGCCGAGATTGGTTTGTTTTTGGGGTTGAACGTGAGTTGTTGTTTATTCCATAAACCCTAGGTACATATTTATAGTCCGGCGGACTTTCTAATGTGGGCGTGCACTAAACCGTGCACGAGATAAACTCTAACTTCTAAACCGATACACAATCTATTATATTAAGATACACGGGCTAACTAGCCCAAATTCTCCGTGCAAGGGCCGCTTCATAGTTCTTCCATATGTAATCTCCCAAGCCCATCTTGATCGCGGCCCACCTCCTGATTTAGCCAAAATCTGGTGATAACAATACCTCCCCCCAAGCTTAGGCTTTTGGCCTAAGTGGAGATCAACCCCAACGAGGGTCTGGGTTCCATGCCGGTGGATCATACATGGCGTAGGCATAATAAGGTCCCGATGCAGAAGAAAAGCGTGGAGGCTCCTCATGCCCAACTTGTTGATGCGAAGAACTTGCTGCATCGGATGACGAGTCGAGGTGTTCCTCGTCCTCCTCCGTGTTGTCTCTTGTACGATGGCCTCCTCCCTCTATGTATGCATTAAGTGCACTTTCCGTGACTGACCAATCCTCCCTGGAATCAAGGTTAAACAGAGCAGGTGCAGGCAATCCTACTAATTTTTCAGTGTTCTTAGTTATTCTCGAAGCTTTCTTGTAAAATGTTATTCTATAAGACAGGTTGCTCAAATTGGACGAATCAGAAACAAATTCATGCTTAATCATGGAGACTATGTCAAGTTTCTCTACAGGAAATTGAATATCAAGATGGTGAGGTTCTACACCATGCATAGCTAATAAACGAGAGGCGATGAGACCTCCACAAATTCCTCCATTCTCACGGTTAGTAGCAAGTCTGTTGGCTATCAAAGCACCCAAGTTGTAAGTCCTATCACTTTGTAATGCGGCAGCTAGAAAGGCTAGATCCTGGATAGATAACTTACTTCCATTCTTTCTAGCAAGAACGCACTTGGTGATGAAATAAGCAAAGTAACGAATAGCTAGGAGTTGAATGCTACTGATTTTACCACCATCCTCTGAGAAGCTCCTTCCATGAAAAATCATCTTGAAGAGGTCCAAAAACTCTTGCGGCGATCCCCTTATCTTCTCGCATGATCCCCATTGCGGCACTCTGATTGCTTGCACAAAAATCATTGAATGGCAAGTTGACGAGTTTTATTAAAATTTTGTACTTGAACCATGGGGTTAGATCGCGACCAATTGAATTTAAAATCCTGCACTACGGACATAGTCAGTTTTGCATATTGGCATGGTTCACCATCAACAAAATCATCCAACCCTGCACGAGAGATTAGACTTTGAACATCTTGCAAGATTCCTGCACTTCTCATAAAATCCACGCACGGATAGTAAGCGGGGTATATTCCTTCTTCGCGGTGAACTCTCATGACCTGTTGCACCTCCAATTCTTGTTGGTTGAGTTGGTGCCTACTCCCTTCCATTTTCTGAAATTTTTCAACAAACAATATAAAATTTGATTTGGTGACATATAATTGAGGGAAACTACCATAGGAACTTGCTAGAGTACTAATCATGCATCAAAACTAGTTTCTACCACTTAGAACAAGCATGCAAGCTCACTAAACATGTTACCTACAGCAGCAAAATATTCAAGATATACTCCACCAAACAAAATTCTACTTGGATAATCGAAGGAGTCACATACCGAAGAGCAATTGTGCCAAATTTCAGACAAAAATCTGGCCTGAGCAAAGAGATCGAGAAATCTGGAGCTCTTGAGAAAAAACGCGAGTGAGAGGAACCTGGTGCGAGTTTTTTCGGGAGAGAGAAGAGAGTGGGAGGAAGAGATGATGAAGTGGGGCAAGGAGGGGCCCACACACCAGGGTGGCGCGCCCCCTTGCTGGCCGCGCCGGCCTGTGGGGTGCCACCCTGGGGTGCCCCACTGGTCATCCCCAGGTGTTCCCAGGTGCCTCGTCGAAAATAGGACCAATGGTATAATTTTTGTGAATTTTTGAAAACTTCGAAAAATGCACATTTCTGGGTGTCAAAATTATTATTACTGGGCAGGAAAATTTTTGAAATCTCTAATTAACTAAAGAACTTTGCAAAATAAAAGTGCTACAGCAAGTAGAACAAGTGGAGGGAGAAAGAGATGTTGTTTAGTTCTTCTATGCATATAAAATGAATTTGTTAACAAGGTTGATCAAGTCTTGCCATCAAATAAATTTTACATAGCATACGAAGAATTAAACCTCAAATCAATCATGTTACCTTGTATTGTATTGATATGGATCCAATCACAAGAGTTTGATATTCTTCTTTAGGCTCATATATTGGACAATCAGTAGTTCCCATTTTAATAGTTCTCACATTAGAAATTGTATTAACTCCACATGCTTTCTCAATCCTCTTGGGAAAATAAACGGTATGCTCCTTGTCATCGACATTGAAAGTAACTTTTCCCTTATTGCAATCAATAACAGCCCCTGCGGTGTTAAGAAAAGGTCTCCCAAGAATAATAGACATATTATCATCTTTAGGCATTTCCAACACGACAAAATCAGTTAATATCAAACAGTTATTAGTAACTTGAACAGGAACATCCTCACATATACCAATAGGAATAGCAGTAGATTTATCAGCCATTTGCAAAGATATATCAGTCGGTATCAACTTATCTAAATAAAGTCTCTTGTAAAGAGAGAGAGGCATAACACTAACACCCGCTCCCAAATCACATAGAGCAGTTATAACATAATTATTCTTAATAGAACAAGGAATAGTCGGTATACCTGGGTCGCCAAGCTTCTTTGGAACCTTAGAGTAATTAGCAAGCATAGTGGAAATCTCCTCATTAGGAATTTTCCTTTTGTTAGAGACAATATCTTTCATATACTTTGAATAAGGAGGCAATTTAATAGCATCAGTCAAAGGTATTTGCAGGAATAAAGGTTTCATCCAATCACAAAATTTATTATAGTGTTCTTCTTCCTTTGATTTTAATTTCTTAGCAGGAAAAGGCATTTGCTTTTGAACCCAAGGTTCCCTTTCACTACCATGTTTCTTAGCAATAAAATCTTCTTTAGTATACTTTTTATTTTTAGAATGCTTTTCAGGTTCTTCTTCAACCTCTTCTTTATCAGTAGCATCATTCTTATCATTATCTTTATCTTTATCATGTTCATTACCACTTTCAGTTTCAGCATCAGAAATAGAAATACTATTAGGATCATTAACAGGCTCAGAGGATTCTACAACAGTTTTATGTTTCTTTTTCTTTTTCTTAGATGGAGTACTAGTTTCAGTTTGTTGAGAATCTTGTTCAATTCTTTTGGGATGCCCTTCAGGATATAGAGGATCCTGGGTAGAAACACCGCCTCTAGTTGTTACTTCATAAGCATGTTTTTCTTTAGAATTATCTTTTAACAAGTCTTTTTGCACTTTAGTGAGTTGATAAATTTGAGTTTGAACCATTTGAAAATGTTTAACAAGCATCTTAACATCATTGGAGGTTCTCTCTACAATACCATGCAATTCACCAATAGCTCGAGAATTTTCCATTAAATGATTCTCTACTCTGATATTAAAATTACTTTGCTTAACAATATAATTATCAAACTCATCTAAGCATTGAGCAGGAGGTTTTGAATATGGAATATCTTCTCTAGCAAAGCGTTCAAGAGAGTGTACCTCAATCATGGATGAAGGGGAGTGATCTTACATGAATCTTCTATGGGAGGTAAATTCTTCACATCTTCGGATTTAATACCCTTCTCTTTAAGAGATTTCTTGGCTTCCCTCATATCTTCATCATTTAATTTAATCATACCCCTCTTCTTCAATATTGGTGTCGGGGTTGGTTCAGGTGTAGACCAATCATCATGATTCCGGCCTATTCTCGCCAATAATTCTTCAACATCGTCTGGAGTTCTTTTCCTGAAAACACAACCAGCACAACTATCCAGGTATGCCCTAGACTCAATGGTTAGTCCACTATAAAATATATCAAGTAAGTCATGCTTTTCCAAATCATGGTCAGGCCGAGCTCTAATAAGAGAGCAAAATCTAGCCCAAGCCTCAGGCAATTTCTCTCCATCTTCCTAGTCAAAATTATAAATTCTCTGCAAAGCAATATGTTGAGCACTAGCAGGAAAGTATTTCCGGAAGAAAACATCAAGCAATTCTTTTGGACTATTAATAGAATCAGGTGGCAAACTATTATACCAAGTTTTAGCATCGTCCTTTAATGAGAAAGGGAACATTTTAGCAACGAAATAAGTACGCTTCTTAACATCATCAGAAAACAAGCTACTAAGAGTAGATAACTCAATCATATGTTCCACAGCACTTTCTTTTTCAGTACCACAAAAAGGTGTTTTCTCCACAATAGATATATGAGACAAATCAAGAGAAAAATCATAATCCTTATCCTTAATGTTTATAGGAGATGTGGCAAATTTAGGATCAGGAGACAGTTTATATCTAACGAGTATGTTGTGCAAGCAACTTTTTAATTTTTCTTGCATCAGTAGTAGCATTGCATTTATCAATAAAATCATCATCAAGTTCTGCATAATCCTCATCAAGATCATCACTAGAGTATTCAACAGACTCAGGTGAATTAACAGGTGTAGCAGCATTTTCATCAGGAGTTTCAGCATTTTCAATTTGTCTAGACTTAGCAATCGTAGCATCTAGAAAAGATCTAAATGAACCACTATCATCAAGCACAGCAGAAGCATCATCAATATTATAAGAATTTTCAGATCTAGCAGAAGTACCAGCATGTGAAGCATGTGGTGGTGAAACAAGTTTATCAATCACAGATGGTGAATCAAGAGCAGCAAAGGTACTCAGAGTTGTACCTTTTCTTGTAGTGGATGGTAATATGGCGACTTTAGGATCGCGAAGTTTACCCATGATGGAGAATTTGCAGCGAACAATATCAATCCAAGTGAACTTCCAAATAAAGCTATGCTCCCCGAGCAACGGCGCCAGAAAATAGTCTTGATGACCCACAAGTATAGGGGATCGCAACGAGTCTTCGAGGGAAGTAAAACCCAATTTATTGATTCGACACAAGGGGATACAAAGAATACTTGAAAGCCTTAACGAACGGAGTTGTCAATTCAGCTGCACTGGAAACAGACTTGCTCGCAAGAATTTATCGGTAGTAACGAGTTTTATAGCAAGAGCGATAGTAAAATAACAAGCAGCAGAGTAACAAAAACAGCGGTAGTGATTATAGTAAACGACGGGATTAAAATACCGTAGGCACGGGGATGGATGAACGGGCGTTGCATGGATGAGAGAAACTCATGTAACAATTAAAGCGGGGCATTTGCGGATAATAATAAAACGGTATCCAAGTACTAATCAATCAATAGGCATGTGTTCCATATATAGTCGTACGTGCTCGCAATGAGAAACTTGCACAACATCTTTTGTCCTACCGGCCGGTGGCAGCCGGGCCTCTAGGGAATCTACTGGAAATTAAGGTGCTCCTTTTAATAGAGCACCGGAGCAAAGCATTAACACTCCGTGAACACATGTGATCCTCATGTCACCGCCATCCCCTTTGGTTGTCCCAATTTCTGTCACTTTGGGGCCTCGGGTTCCGGACAGCAACACGTGTATACAACTTGCAGGTAAGATCATAAAGCAATGAATATCATAATGAATCGATAACATGTTCAGATCTGAGATCATGGCACTCGGGCCCTAGTGACAAGCATTAAGCATAACAAGTTGCAACAATATCATAAAAGTACCAATTACGGACACTAGGCACTATGCCCTAACAATCTTATGCTATTACATGACCAATCTCATCCAATCCCTACCATCCCCTTCAGCCTACAGCGGGGGAATTACTCACACATGGATGTGGGAAACATGGCTGGTCGATTGAGAGGCGTCGGTGATGATGATGGCGATGATCTCCTCCAATTCCCCGTCCCGGCGGAGTGCCAGAACGGAGTTTCTGGTCCCGAGACGGAGTTTCACGATGGTGGCGGCGTACTGGATGGCTTCTGGCGAGTTTCGACTTCCTCCCGTGCGTTTTTAGGTCGAAGGTAATAAGTAGTCCGAAGGAGGGCGTCGGGGGCCGGCCGAGGCCGCCACACACTAGGGCCGCGCGGGCCCCTCCTGGGCCGCGCCGTCCTAGTGTGTGGGGCCCTCGGGCCCCCACCTGGCTTGCCCTTCTGGCTCCGTAAGTATTCTGGGAAAATAGGACCTTTCGCATAAATTCCGAGGATTTTCCCTGAAAGTTGGATTTACGCACAAAAACGAGACACCAGAGCAGTTCTGCTGAAAACAGCGTTAGTCCGTGTTAGTTGCATCCAAAATACACAAATTAGAGGCAAAACAATAGCAAAAGTGTTCGGGAAAGTGGATACGTTTTGGACGTATCAGGATCCATAGCCCACCTAGTAGAGATGTAGGTTGATGCATGCGTTTCGCCCGGTAAAAAATAAAAATATAATGCATTTAATTTCCTATTTAATATAAATGCTATGTTTGTGGTTTGATAAAAATATGATGCATTTAATTTCCCTCGAGAAGTTATTTGAGGCGAATGACAATTATGATGAGCCTCCACCCATTGACCCTTCAACTTTGTACTTAAAAGATAGTGATAGTGATAGTGAGAAAGAGAAAGGGACAGAGTATGAGAGTAAGAGTGACGACGGCTGGTTTTATGCTTATTATTTACTTGTTAACATGCTTCTTAATTGCATTATGCCTTTTATTCTTAGTATTTATTTGTCAACATGCTTCTTAATTGCATTATGCCTTTTATTCTTAGTATCTTCATTTTATTATTGCTTTGTGCTTAACTGTTTTCTTTTTCTCAATGCAGGTGATTGAACAGTATGAGCAGCGGCAAGGCGGACTCGGAGAGCTTGCTTAGGTAGATGCAGCAGGTGAAGAGGAATGTTCCTAGAGCGCCTAGACAGAGTGAGAGACCCAGGCAACCCAATTCGCGTTACGCTGATGGTACCGATGGAGGGCGAGGAGGAGGATGAGGTGGAGGACGAGGAGGACGAGGTGGTGGTGGGGTACAGATGGACTTTGACCCACCACCCTTAGCTTCTGGAAACGTCGCTCCTGAGTTGTTCCTAGAGGGTCCGTCTAGTGCGGAGATGGAGACGAAGTCTACACACGAGTCGGACTCTAGGGCTGAGTTGGAGGTGATGGAGGCTGGGGCTGCGCCGAAGCCCTTGAAGATTCATGGAGAAGCAAAAGTCCCCGAGGCGAGGAAGGAGCCTAAGACCCATGATGAGAAGGCCCTATCATTTCTTCGGGCGATGAGTAAGTGTACTACTTTAGCAATTTCTAACATGTATTTTCATCTTGGTCATAAACAATTTGGCATGTGTAATAATGTGTGATTTATTTGCAGCAATTGGACATGGCCAAAGGAGACCAAGCCCCCCCCCCCGCTTGCCTAACATCTTGCTTGGGGCTCTGATTAAGAAGTTTTGGCCGGGCAGATACACTCCCCTTAGCACGGTCCCCGGTGGCGAGACGAAGCTAGCCACTACTTGGGCGGACTATGAGGATGCCCCTGCCGTAGGCTTCGCGACAGCTGCTGAGGCTGTGACCACCAAGTTTTGGATAAGACATATATTTCTCGAGCACCGTTCATAGTTGTTGACGTCAGAAACCCCCTGGCGGGCAGAGACGGGCAACACCGTAGAGCCGGGAACAACTAGGGCTGCGGCTGGCCCCAGTCCCTCAGAGCGACGGCCCGCAAATCCTCCTGGTCGCACGCGCCGATGCCAACTGCAAGGGCGTGCCACCTGACCTATACCTGGTCGGGAAGGTGTGGATGATGCCTCGCTTAGTTTCTGCGGGGCACACACGTAAACGTTAAATACGAGCCTCGATCGGCTCTCGGGTTATCCTGTGAATCGGCTCAAAGAGCCGATCCACCCATGATTCGGACGAGGTGTCCGAATATATGGTGGTCCTGCTTGATCAAGGTAAAGCTAATGAGATCTACGACGATTTAGGGTTTTCACCGCATAATCGGATCATCCTACTCGACGATTGGGCCTCGCGCTCGCGCACGGTGACCGTAAGCCGATCCTAGACGGGGCCTAAAAACCAACACGAGGTTGATCCCCGGAACATCCTTTCTAGGGCTAGCAAACGCCACCCTACACGCCGCTGGATCCTCCAACCCTTTGTAAGGCCTAACTATTGCGGATGTTAAACTAATCCTTGATGAAACAAGGAGCAACCGTAACGGATCAGATCTACTAAACTATGATCAAGCGGGGTGCCGCCCCTACACCTAAGATAGGTGTAAGGGCGGCTAGACATGCAAGGGTTGCACTACGAAAGCATGTAATATGAAGAACAATGCTAACCCTAACATGTCTAAGATAGCTACGTTGCTCGCCATCAAAAAGGCTTCAGTACGAGCAAACGCATGAACAACGTGGGCAGGCTTGTCTTTGCCTAGATCGCAAGATGCGATCTAGGCAGCATGGTGCTTACCGGTAGAAACCCTCGAGACGAAGGAGTTGGCGATGCGCCGAGATTTGTTTGTGGTTGAACGTTGGTTGTTGTTTATTCCATAAACCCTAGATACATATTTATAGTCCGGGGGACTTTCTAATGTGGGCGTGCACCAACCGTGCACGAGTAAGATTCTAACTTCTAAACTAAGATGCGATCTAATATGTTACAGATACACGGGCAATTAAGCCCAACTTGGTATAAAAGGCCGACTCACGCATTTCTTCTATATATATATTCTTCACGTCCATCTTGATCACGGCCCACCTCTGACTCGGTCAAATTCTGGTGATAACACATGCCCCCCTGGTTTTGGAAATGACATTTCCAAAATCATTATGCTCTTCTTTCGTTGGGTCATGTCGTGGCAGAAGCGGAACCGCCGCGAATCTTCATCATGATGCCTTGCCTCCCGGGCTTCTCTCGTATGAATTGTCAATTTCGGCATCGCGTCCTCGAGAACCGTCACGGCATTAAATCTCCACTACACTCTCTTTATTTGTCTGTGCCAAACGGTTCACCACTCCATCCCCTTGCTCTGCTCTGTTCGCCAAACCAACAAAACCCTTCTCTCCTGCAGCCATGTCTTCCTCTTCCTCCTCCGCTTCAGGCCTCTCTCTCCAACCGTTGCCGAAGAACAAGGAAGAGGACGATCCCCGCTCCGGGGTGCACCCCATCTCCTCTGACAAGGAGAAGAAGGGAGGAGAAGCGGAGAGGACCAAGGCCTCCCCCTCCGCCAAGCTTCCGCCGAAGAAGCGCTCCCGCATGTGGGCGGACAGCGAGGACGACGATGACGACGAGGAAGAAGAAGATGAGGAGGAGGAAGATGATTCCTCCTCCTCCATTGGGTATCCTCCAACGAAGCGCTTCCGTAGCTGGGCGGATAGCGAGGATGATGATGATGACGAGGAGGAGGAGGAAGCTCCAGCCGACGGCTGGGGCAGCAGCGGCGAGGAGCTTCCCGGGAGCAGGCGCCGACGACCTCGACGACGGCAATGATGAGGACAGCGACGACTAGTAGAGTAGGACTAGCGATAGCGAGTGCACTAGGCACCAGATCCCTCTTTTGAGAGCCATCGGCTCTTCTTGTAAAGCCGCTCTTTTGAATTAATGAGAATTGTTCTTCCAATTTCTCCTTTCATTAATCCAATTTCCATCCTCTCGCTTGCCACACCAAGTCCGATAGTAACGAATCGGGCTATTACTGTCTCTCTCGACCGTGGCGTTTTGCAGTCCCGCAGCCGATGGCTGTTCATCGGCTAATTTGAGAAACCAGTCTCTTCCTTTTCTTGCAGCACCAGCACGGTCCAAACCTCGTACCAGACGACGTTTTTTTTCTTCCCAGTTCCTCCCTGAGAAGATCATGATGCAGTGACAGCCGAGGTAACTCCAATCGGCTCTCAAAAAATAGGGCACCTACCAGGCCTGTTGCCCCCCGAGTCTCAGCCAAGGCAAAACAGAGACGAGGATACGCAAATTAGCTGTATGGACCTGGGCTTGATCATGTCTGAGGGAGCTTTTTATGCAGAACCAGCCGATTCGAACATAAATCGGCTTCCCAGAGCAGAGAGCCTTCAAGGTGAGCTGCCCCCCGAGCTTCTTCAGTTCTTCCTGCACCTTGCCGGCTAGATCGGCTCCTTTCCTTTGGTGGATCTAATGCAATCCATCCTTGACCTGATCTGCACGTCCAGGCTGCTCTTGGCATTGTTCTTGAAGAGAGGATCCGAGCCCTTAAACTACTCCATTGAGGAGTTCTTCCATTAAAATCTCCCTTCGTGCTCCATCGACCCTCCGATCGTAACAGTTATTCCTCTTGAGTCGATGGCCATGCATCGGCTTTTATATCCTTAAGTCGATGTCTGCTGCATCGGCTGTGCCCAAAAAAATTCGAATTTTCCGAATTTTTTACGGCCGACTTGTGCATCGGCCCCCATACTTTAATACTCATTACCAAAGAATGAGGCACTTCACTGCATATCCTCGTGTTTTATCTACCTGGGTGCCCCCCCGAGCCGATTCTGTCAAGAGAATTGATGGTATCGGCTCTGTTGGATAACATGTTGAACCCAGGCAGAAAGGATGGTGAGGATAATTTTGGCCGATTGCTGGAATCGGCCTCCATGTTGCTTGTTCGATGAAGGTTTTGTAATGTCCCTTCATAAATTTTTGGGGCCGATCACAAGGATCAGCCTCGCCACGTTTGCTCATTGACGTGCTCTTGCTACTCGTTCAAGCCGGTAGATAAAACCAGCCCAATCTCTGACTTCATCATGTTGGTGCGCTTGCTGTCGCCCACCTTGAGTGCATCGTGTAATCGTGGAGCACTAAGCTTCGTCGGAAGAACGAGCACCATGTTATCGGCTTTCCTTTGCTTGGGGCGCCACTCCATTTTCCGTGGACGACCCTCTTCATCCAAGGTTCGCTGAACCTTCGCAGCCAGATCAGGCCTTGCCTTCCTCAATGTATGCAAGTATAACCTCTCGGCTTCTTCCAGGCCGCGCAATCGTTGAACCCTGCATTTCTGGGATCGGCTGAGTCCATCAGGGCACCACCTTGGCCGGTGATACCTGTCTTCTTCTTCTCCCTCGTCTTCTGAATCTTCGAGATCTTTCAACCGAGGGGACTCAGCTCGTTTGCTCTGTGGCGGGAGAGGTCCCAAGCGCTCGAACACGGACACGTTGGCTGCCTCCTTCTTCTTCCGGTTGCATTCTGGGCAATTGCCGATTGTTGGCGATCGGCTCATTCCTGAATCCTAGCAGTGCCTGAAGAAGGGACAATCCCAGTGCCTGTCCTCGTCGTCTTGCTCCCTTGCCTTTTCCTCATCGCGATTATGCCGACGATGTCTTCTGGCTTCTCTAGCCAGACGATCTCTTTCGTCATCATCGCTTGACCGTCGGCGTTGGTCGTACTGACTCACATACTTGTTGAGGAGGTGATCAGAGAGAGGTCGCTGATATCTTATGTTCTTCACTTCTCCCTCTGTTACGTAGCGCTTGCCATCTTGGCGGAGCCGATCGCGTGGAGCGGCTTCCTCTCGTATCTTTGCTATGAGAGCAGCTGCCCTCATCTCCATCCTTGCCGACATGGTGTCCAAGATCTACCATATTGATTTGGCACGAGAAATCCGGCTGGCACCCTCCATGGTAAGTATACTCCACCATGTTTACGGCGGGGAAGGGTGTGTGTCGACCTTCATGGCGTACTTGGTTAAAAATCAACCGTCCATTTTCTATCGCCATTTGGATCTGCTGCCGCCACACCCTGCGGTCGTTGGTGGTGTGGGAGAACGTGTTATGCCATTTGCGGTATGGCTTTCCGTTCAGCTCCTGCGCCGTGGGGATCTTGTGGCCTTCGGGTACCTTTATATGCTTCTCCGTGAGTAAGAGATCAAAAATCTGCTCAGTCTTGGTCACGTCGAAGTCGAACCCTTTTGGAGGGCCTTGTGGCTTCACCCATTTGCAGGTCACGGGGCCTGTCGCTCGAGTCCATTCAGCCACTGCTACCTCCTGATCTCCCATAGCACCTTCATCTTCGTCTGCCTCAACCAAGGTCACCACCCGCTTGAATTTGTCCTGGTAAACATCTGGGTGGCGCTGTTCATATGCTGACAGCTTTTGCACCATGTGCGCCAACGAAGGGTAGTCTGCTTGGGAGGCCACGTCCTTGATTGATGATGAGAGACCCACCACCGCCAACTCGACTGCTTCTTTTTCACTTATATGAGCCGAAAAGCATCGGTTCCTAATGGTCCTGAAGCGGCTGGACGTATTCCGACACTTGTTTCCCCGCGCTTCGTCGTACTTGCGCTAGATCGGCAATGCCAACATCGGAAGCCTCCGAGTGATACTGCTCATGGAACTGCTCTTCCAAGCTGCTTCCAAGTCCGGATGGAGTTCGGTGGTAGCGATGTGTACCACCCGAAAGCCGATCCTGTGAGGGACTGTGCGAAGAACCTCACGCGCAACTCGTCGACGCTGAGATCGTGCCCGAGCTGTGCCAAATATCGGCTCACATGCTCGATGGAGCTAGACCCATCTGATCCACTAAACTTCGTGAAGTCCGGGAGCCGATATTTGGGTGGCAGCGGGATCGGTTCGTAGCTGTTGGGGTACGGCTTGGTGTAGCCGAACGCCTTCCTTTTCGGCATCATACCGAACTGATCTTTCAGAATTGCACAAATCTGATCCGTCGTGATGGCTGAAGGTGTCGAACCCTGAAGATTCGCCGGGGTGGCATACTTAACCAGCCATGCTTGCTTTTCCGGTTCTAAGCCAACTGCAGAAGCTGGGCTTTGGAGGTTCGTCGGAGTGGCGTACTTAGCTAGCCACGATTGCTTCTCAGGATCGGCTCCTGACGTTCCTCCTGCCGTTCCAGAGGCCCCTGATGTTGCAGCCTGGTTCGAGAGTGCCCAGGCGTTGCAGTCCGGCACGTATGCGCACGCGTATCCATGCGGGATCTCCTTGGGTGCCTCAGGTAGGAATTGGTAGTCACTAGGATCACCACCAATCTTGTAGACGACGTATGCCGATGAGTTCGGCAGTTCCGGTGCTGCCCATGCGAACGGGCGGGGCTGGAGCGGCATCTCTCCCTTGAAAGTCCCGAGCTGGTCCCGACGGAGAATACCGGTGGCTCATGATTTCCTTGACGACGCGCGAGCGACACGCTCCAAGGTGTTCACCGAGGCTCTCGAGTGGCGGTGCGGCGAATGAGCCACCATGTAGTTGATCTCCGCACGCGGCGACCTGGTGCGTTCTTCGACGGGGCGGACAGGTCCACTCCATCGAGCGCGCCTTCGGGTGTGAAACCCTTCCACCTGACGCCATGGGAGCGGGTTCGGTGGAAGGAGCCGATGAGTTCGGCTTCGAGGGTTGCCTTGATCTCGTCATGTTTCTTCTTGAGCTCATCAGGCGGATCCTCGTACGTGACCGGAGTGTCTTCCGCCATCTCGGATGTAGATGGCGATGTTGTGGATGTCGAAGGCTGTCCCACCGGGCGTGCCGAGAATGTGTTGACGTCGAAACCCCACGGCGGGCAGAGACGGGCAACACCGTAGAGCCGGGAACAACTAGGGCTGCGGCCGGCCCCGGTCCCTCGGAGCGACGGCCCGCAAAGCCTCCCGGTCGCACGCGCCGATGCCAAGCTGCAAGGGCGTGCCACCTGACCTATACCTGGTCGGGGAAGGTGTGGATGATGCCTCGCTTAGTTTCCTGCAGGGCACACACGTAAACGTTAAATACGAGCCTCGATCGGCTCTCGGGTTATCCTGTGAATCGGCTCAAAGAGCCGATCCACCCATGATTCGGACGAGGTGTCCGAATATATGGTGGTCCTGCTTGATCAAGGTAAAGCTAATGAGATCTACGACGATTTAGGGTTTTCACCGCATAATCGGATCATCCTACTCACGATTGGGCCTCGCGCTCGCGCACGGTGACCGTAAGCCGATCCTAGACGGGGCCTAAAAACCAACACGAGGTTGATCCCGGAACATCCTTTCTAGGGCTAGCAAACGCCACCCTACACGCCGCTGGATCCTCCAACCCTTTGTAAGGCCTAACTATTGCGGATGTTAAACTAATCCTTGATGAAACAAGGAGCAACCGTAACGGATCAGATCTACTAAACTATGATCAAGCGGGGTGCCGCCCCTACACCTAAGATAGGTGTAAGGGCGGCTAGACATGCAAGGGTTGCACTACGAAAGCATGTAATATGAAGAACAATGCTAACCCTAACATGTCTAAGATAGCTACGTTGCTCGCCATCAAAAAGGCTTCGATACGAGCAACGCATGAACAACGTGGGCAGGCTTGTCTTGCCTAGATCGCAAGATGCGATCTAGGCAGCATGGTGCTACCGGTAGAAACCCTCGAGACGAAGGAGTTGGCGATGCGCCGAGATTTGTTTGTGGTTGAACGTTGGTTGTTGTTTATTCCATAAACCCTAGATACATATTTATAGTCCAGGGGACTTTCTAATGTGGGCGTGCACCAACCGTGCACGAGTAAGATTCTAACTTCTAAACTAAGATGCGATCTAATATGTTACAGATACACGGGCAATTAAGCCCAACTTGGTATAAAAGGCCGACTCACGCATTTCTTCTATATATATATTCTTCACGTCCATCTTGATCACGGCCCACCTCTGACTCGGTCAAATTCTGGTGATAACAATAGTTGATGAGTCTAAAGTGCTAACTCATGACTTTCACAACTGATTTATGCATGATTGAAGTGCTTCTATCATGTGGACCCGAAGGATGATAGGCAGGCGTGTCTCAATTTGTGTGCCGCTTGTGAGAGGTTGACACCGCAGCAGTGGTACAACCAAAAGGTCACGTCCGCTAGTGCCTTCTGGGCTAAAAAGGGTAAGAGGGTCAAGAAGGAGTACTATGTCGGTAACGAGCCTACGTCCGAATAGGCGATGACCATTGATGAGTAAATGTCGGTGAGTAAAATGTCAATGAGATTCTACATTGCTGCTAAGTTTCCATTGGATTATCTTGAGTTGATTATTGCATTTTCAGGTTTGTCTCGAGTGGGCTGAGCCGCATAAAGATGCATGGGAGGAGCTGATCGATCAGGGCAAGGTGGCTCAAGATGGACGAGGATTTTGCAGCCGTGTCGAGGCGTAACATGGAGAACCGAGGCCCGGTGGTACAAACTGCGCGGGAAACCGCGACTTTTACCGCTACAAGGGAAAAGTGGTATGTATATTCATGGAACGACCTGCTTTCATTTCCCGTCATGTTACATGTTGATACGCATAACCTTTCTTTTCGCGATGCAGTTGGCCGAGGCACCACCTGGGGAGGAGATTCATAATCCCCAGGTATATGACATGATGCGGACGAAGACGAAGCCCGATCCCACATTGCCTCAGCCACAGTACTGCGGCAGTGCCAAGGCCGCCAAGGATGACTACTGCGACATGGTGAGGTCTCGTCACCCGTATGTGGATGACCCGGGCGTAGGCATGGCCGTTACCCCTTTCTTAATAAGGCGGTCAAGCCTACCCCAGCCACGAGCTACACGCGTCTCAAGCATACCCTCACCGCCGACAGCCCCCAGCCTCATCCCCGGCCTGCTTGTCCACCCACCTATGATGTAAGTTTTCTTCATTTTCATCCTCTTTCTGGTTTTCGTTCCTACATGGCTAAGTGTTGATGAGATTCATTGTTTCTGAAATTGTAGCCTGAATTCGATGCGGCCTTCGAAGCGTGTCATGATGAGTATCAGCAGGCCTCTGCGCAGTACCAGAAGATGCATACGGCCTACATGGCGTATGTAGAAGTAAGTTTGAATCTTTCTTTTCGCAAGTAGATGACAAGTCTCAGTTTGATGTTTTATTTCTGCAAAGCCTGACATGTAACCTATCTTGCAGGCACTGATGATATCTTTGGCTACTGGTGCACCGAGACCAGATCCAGTTCTCATGGCGGGGAAATTGTCAATCATGCCATCGAGGGCAAGTTTCGCTAGGACTTACTACGAATCTACACCGGTAAGTTCTTTGCCAAACCGATAGTTACCGCTTTCCTTTGCCTTACAAGTTGCTAACATCTAGGGAACATGTAGGGAACGGGGTGCTCCGGGAACCAGGCCTCGCCGGGTGGGCGCGAGGTCACACCGGTTCATGAAGGTGGTCGGTCTCCTGGGCGTTCTGCTAGTGCCTCTCCGTCGACTTTTCCTCGTAGTTCTCCCGGTGCTTCTACAGCTGGTTCTTCTGCAGCTTCTACTGGAGCGCTACCTCGGACCCGGGCTTCTCGTTTCACTAACGATGAGGGCGCATACACCCCGCCTGGGTCCTCTTGTATGCTATGTGTGCACTATGTATGAAATTATGTGAATTATATGCTATTTTGGTGATTTCGGTGATTTTGGTGAATTGTGGTGAATTATGGTGAATTTGGGTGAATTGGGTGTTGTGAAACCTGCTGAATTGGGTGACGTGAAAAAAAAACTGGCCAGGGCTACGCCGAGGGCAAAGCCGTCGGCATAGACCCTTGGCATGACCATATGGTCAGGGCTATGCCGAGGGCATTGCCGTCGGCGTAGCCTCTGGCCTAGGCGCCCCTCAGCGTGCCACGTCGCTTCAGTGAGATTGATGTAGATGTCTTGGTCTAATACTTCCTTCTTTTGACTCTTTCTCCGTTGCCAGGTGTAACTGTTACGAGCAGAGAAGCCATGAGCAGGTATGAAAGTATATAATTTTTCTGTGTCCCTATCACGTGTTAAACCACTTCCTACTATCATTTACATAATAAGCTGGTGCAAATATCCGAATCATCCCTCTGCACTTGCTAGTTGGACATTGCACCTCCAAATTCTTATTTTTCCTGTCTTATTTCAAGGTTACTCATGCTATAATGTGTTGACCAGTTGTGGTTTCGATCTGTTTCGCTACAAATAGCATTATACACATTGAAGATACTACGTTATGTTGCCTTATAATTGTTACTTCATGATCTTAGAATTCATGGACCAAAGTAGCAGATACTATGTAATGTTCCCTTATCATTGTTTATCGCCACGATAGCATGCCAGTGCTCACACTTCACGCCCACTTTATGTTTGCTTAGCAACTCTACGATTGTTGTATCTTGCTGTGAAGAAGAGTTTGCTGTGTACTATGTTCCTTGATGCTTATTTTACTTGGGTTGACCTGAAGAGATGTTTCTGGGCTGTGTAGGACGAGCTGCTGCGGAACAACCTGGAGCTGGAGAACCTGAAGACAACTTGTGCAACATCATTTTCTAGCAAGATGCATGCTGGAGATCCTGAAGACAACTCTAGTGAAATTTTATGTTTATATTGTAATAACGAGCATAACTGAGTCTTATTGCTCCAAGTCACCGTGACAAAAGTTTTATGTTCATACTAATAATGAGCTTGACTGGTTCTTGTTGCTGCAATGTAATTGATTAATTTGCTAAGTTTTATGTTTATACTAATAATGAGCTTGACCGGTTCTTATTGACTGCCGGTCCAAAACTGTAATGGATCCTAAAAAGGCCACGGCCCAATGAAAATTGGCCCAGGCCCAGTAAGTACAGCAGCTAAAAAGGCCGTTGAAAAAAAATAAGCTAAAAAGGCCGAGGTAATTGGGCCAGTTACGGGCCAAGGCCCAACAAAGCCGAAAAAAATAATCAGAACTAATGGGCTCAGCCCACATAAGGAGCTGAATGGACCGGGCTGAATTCAGATAATGACATTTCTAATTCGTCACAATTTTGCCACGTCGGATTGCCACGGCTCGGACTCGGGCAGGTGCCCATGACGTTTTGGGAACGTCATGCCGTCAGTGACATTTTAAAACGTCGCAAAGCTCTACGACGTTTTCAAGTGGAACGTCTTAAGCAGTCACTGCTGACTCCCAACTTTCCACGTTTTGAAAAGCGTCACTGTAACGTCATAAGTAGCCATTAGTGACGTTTCAGTGATACCTCTATTTTGTCAACTTATGGCAGATTTCTTGTAGTGTTCCTATGCCGAGGGCATTGCCGTCGACGTAGCCTCTGGCCTGGGCGCCCCTCAGCGTGCCACGTCGCGTCCTATGCCGAGGACATGGCCATCGACGTATGGAGACGGCTAGCAACCCTCCGTTAACGGCGACGTCGCTCCGCCACACTGCGCCGAGGGCGTCTACGCTGAGTGTTACTGGGCACCGTCGGCGTAGGAGGCGTACGCCGACGGCACGGCCGTCTCTGCGGAGGGAGGTGGACGCCGAGGGCTGCCGTCGGCGTAGCCTACACCGAGGGTTGTCGTCGGCGTAGCCTACGCTGAGGGCCAGGCGCGGCTACGCCGAGGGAAACCAGCCGTCGGCGTATCGAATGATTCCTGTTGTGTATCAAGAATTTTAACCGCACTAGGAGAAGTGCCCTTGTGTTAGAGAAATATACTTAAAAGCTACTTTAAATCATCGGAGTTGAAACTTCTTTCCTTTATAAACATCGTTCATGATAGTCACGATTTCTCCTAATCATTACGAACATAATCAAATCTTAAGAAGATTATAGATTGCAAGGCCCTCGCTACACCGACTAATAATACCACAAACTTGTAGTCAAAGTTTAAAATAGCGGGCCATACCTTTTAGCGGTGATAATTTCTAGTTGCCAAGGAAGCTATAACGAAACTATAGCGGAGTTAAGTCACTTAGAATTTTTCTACAAAACAATAAAACTACTAGAAAAAGTAGGCATCAAACATTCATATGATCATTAAATATGACATGAAATTTAATAATACAGACTTGTACTAAAAAATCATGATCATTGCAATAATAAAAGTAGTGCATAAATGCATAATGCAAAAGTAGTCTAACTTCTAAATTTAAATGTATAAAATTATCTTGTAATTATGTATTATTTGGTTGGAAACTGCTAACTAGTATAATATGATAGCTACAGTATTATAATCTGGCAACCGACAACCGACGATGAAAAAATCCGTTAGAATATATTAAGATGAGATCTGGTTTAAATTTGTCATCAAGATAAACCCAATGGCGAAAATAGACGGTCACTTAAGTTAATGGTTTAAGAGATAATATATTTTAAATTTTCAGATTGTGAAACAAATTCGTTGATCATGCGGCTCTTGTAGGTGTGGATCCTGACAGCCACCGTCAGACTAAGAATTTCCGTGGAGTACCCTTGAAAGAATTTCACATTACATAGGGTGCATGTCTCATAAAAAAATTCTGATAAAAGAAATATATTAATATCACGAATATATCAATTATATCTGGCCTCTCTAGCATCTAGATACCCAAAGACATCAAGGATGCACATACCAAAAAGAAAACAAAAGACCCCGTCGCGGTGTTGAAATACTCGCAATAACAACACTCTAACCACCCTAATTACAACACACGGACTAGAAAAGATATTCTCCAAAAGTCACGCCTTCGAGAAGGAAACAATGAACAAAAGTTATCATCATCCATCATTACAAACTTCCAACCGCAGCCACCATGACTTTCGCCACCTCTATCAATTCATCTATATTTAAACATATCCCATAGCATCGACAAGAACTCGAAGCTTCATGACATGGCCTAATAAAACCTCACTAGCTAAAGGTAAAATCGCACATGAACAGATGAATTCTAATCTAGATATCCGATGACGCCATGCACCAAATGTAGGAGATCACCGACAAGAAGACCGGAACTCGTCAGTAGCTAGACAGAGCCGGTCTTCATCAGGAAGATCGGCTACTTGTGGCAAGCAGATGAGCAAGGCCAAACCAACTTTATTCCGACCAAGCCAGCAGCCCCCTCACCACTAGCCTGTTGAGGGGAAGAAGAGGATCAAGGCTGCACGGGCAAAGTCCCCATTCTCGCGCCAGCGTCAACCCCTAGTAAAGCACAGACATGCGTGTCACCAAACCCGTTGAGCCGAGATCAGACCCAAATTGGGCCCGTACGTGCCACCACCTCCCATCATTGGTATGCCGTTGCTATGATGCTGCTCGCACTCGTCGCGAGATCCCGCGTCGGACGTTGCACTTGCACGTCGACCACAACCTGCACGACCATATCGAGCCCGGGATGGGTCAGTGCTGCCATAGTCCACTCGTCACGAAGAAGCACGCGGAGAGGGTCGACATCTCGGTCACTCTGCCAAGCACACCGCCGCCGCCTCCTCAAGTTTTCCGCTGCAGGACTCCACGCTCGCGCACCTGACGTCGTGCAGCAAGACGTGCACCACCACAGCCCTCCGCCTTTGGCAGGACGGGCGCTGGCGGCGGCTAGGGGAGACGAGGTGAGTCAGGATAGACTAGGGTTTCGGGAGGGGCTCCGGAATCGTCCAATCAGGAGCGACCTGACAGCGGTTTCTGGATAATGTCTATAAACGCACAAGTAAGGTAAAAAGTGAAATTTCATTCTAACATTTATAGTTCGTTTAGAACAAGGTGTGAGGTGCCGTCATGCCGAACTCCTTGAAAATATTTCTAAGGATTCTTCTTCTTTTCAGAACTTCCATCTAGCAGTGATTCAATATCTAGTTAGGATGGTTTAGAAACACTATGCCTGAAATGTAGCAGCCAGAATCCGACGAGCCGCTGGCTCTCCAGCGGAACGTGCGTTCTCTAAATTTTATGTTTTTTCCAAGTCCCTTCTAGGTAGTTCGAGGGAACCGGTGTCTCGTGTTTCCGAAAAGTTGTGTGTACCAACGCCATTGATGAGCCTAGCAAGTTAAGTTGTGTGCACGAGAAATTTAGATAATTCATCATTAATAATAGTTTGTTATTAGTGATTTCCAATATCAAATATATACATAATGTATGAATTGTCAGATCATTACTCAACACGTTGTAACCTGTAATACATATCTGACCATAAAAGGCAGTAAACAATCAAGAAAACAATCCAATTTATACTCTTAAAGTTTGTAACAAAAATCTGACCGAATGATACACTAGAAATCTCTCTATTAAGATGTTTGTTAGAACATATCTAAATGGATATATCTACCAAACTATTGAATATAGTTAAACATTAATGGAGACGCAAAAAAACGATGCGTACAATTTTGACTATGTTTGTATAGTAGGAAATGACATAATTTTGTAAAATACATTTGTTTAGCACAAGATAAGTCTAATAATTAATACACATTGGAACAAAAAAGAACGATACAATTAATATTAGTACCATTTCATACCGGATTAATTATGTTGAATATGTAACGAAGAAGGTGTGTAACAAAATAATTTATATATGAGTATAAAAGTTTAGTATAAATTATATTTATTTAACTCTCAATGGGTCCAAAATTTATTTGGACCGGCGTCGCGTGTCCCTGCATGCGTCTTTGCAAACTGAGGCTAATGGGCTATCAGCGGAATTCTTCTTGGTCTTGCGGTCGAAGCCGCCAAGAGACTTGTGACGGATCGTCTTCGGTCTTGCCTGAGCTAGGATCGAGCAATGGCGGGTACATGTTTTGTGGCTGATTCCTTCACACATAGAGAAGTATAAGAATCCAGATAGAGCAAAAGGTCCAAGCACCATTCCGTAGTTGCAGAAATAAGATGGATCAAAGATGAAGGAGATTAGTGCACTAGTCAGTTGTTGTCGGATCAGAAAACAAATCTAGGTAGTCTTACCGCCATTAGTATGCTACATGTGTAGATCCCCCTTACAGCCCACACCACACCATTGACGGTGGAGAGCAATTAATGAGAAGGCCCAATGTGGAAGGATTCTACTATCTTGGGCTGGGTCTATAGATTTTAACACATAAGCAACGTTATGCACATGATAACACACAGAGTACGTTGGAACAAAGAGATAAACAGAGCAAAGAATAGATATTGTGTATATTCATTCAAACAAGCAAGCAAAGCAACTGATGTCAGTGCTAAACAAAGCATATGCATTCACTCTAAGCAAGCAAAGGAATGAATGCTACAACTAAACAGAGCAGGTATTCATTTAACTAAATATAGGAGATCGATATTCGCCAAACTAAACAGAGAGTGGAGCTCGTTTGATTCGACAAGAAAGAAGCTAGGGGGTATCTACCATGTAAACCGGGACGATGTTTGGCGTGAAAGCTCCTGCAAGTCCAAGGAAGGTACACATCACCTTAAAAGGTTCACGAAATCGGCATCGGCATCCTGCTCCTCGAGGCCCACACGCACCGGTAGGGACAACAGCGCGGTGCAGAGAGACCGCACACTTGAGAAGGCTGAGGCGCTCCGATCGACCTGGTGCACAGAACCATGTACGTCAGGATATTCACCAATTGAAACAGGCCGCCGATGATGTGAATGATCACCGCTTCGAGATTGTACGTCTTGGAGGATGCCCAAGGCGCACAATGCAACGTTGGTGAAGAATGTCGCAACCATGGCATCAGGCCGGCGTCCGCCCAGTCGGAGCGCCTTGCGCGTCCACGACTTGTATGTGAGCGGGTACCCTACATGCATGGACCATATGAACAATTTACTCTCATTCATGACGATGCATAGAGCATATTGGTATCTGAAATTCCAGATGCGTAAAGTCACGGCGAAAAAAAGGAAGTGCCAGCTGCCAAAATCGTATCAAACCCAGGTGAAGATGCTTTTAATGGCAGAAAAGTGTAACTAGTCCGAGAACTAGTTGGTCACCTATCATTTCATTCTATTTGGACGCCTATTATTTCATTTCATTTGGACCAAATGAAATGATATGATATCGATGTCATTGATGTTATCATTTCATTTGGCATATCCAAACAAAAGCAATTAAGGTAGGCATGGCATGGCACTAAAACCATGAAAATCTCAATTGAATTTAATTAAAAAAAATCCAGGGATCATGCATTCATGCTATTTCTACCGATCATAGCTTGAGGCCGAAAAAAATGAAGCAGAGGTGGGCCCGTCAATGACCATGGCAAGAAGGGCTATTCCAGTCGAACTCAAGTACTATAAGACCTTGTTTGGTTGCAGGGGTGAAAGATCCAGGAAATAAACCGCACTAGCAGAAGTCTCCATGTGTTGCACTGGGAGAAATATATTTAAACGCTAAGCTAAATCATCTGTGTTGAAACTTCTTTCCTTTATCACCATCAATGACGGTAGTCACGATTTCTCCTAATCATTAGGAAGATAACCAAATCTTAAGAAGATTATAGATTGCAAGCCCCTCCCTACACCGACTTATAATACCACAAACTTATAATCAATATTTGAAATAAGGGCTATGCTTTTTAGCGCCGATAATTTCTAGGCACTAAGGAAGCTATAACAAAACTATAGGGGAGCTAAGTCATTTAGTGTTTTATACAAAACGAGAAAGCTACTAGAAAAAGTAGGCATCAAATAATCATATGATCAACATGTATGACATGAAATTCAATAATACACGTACTCAAAAATCATGATGATTGCAATAATAAAAGTAGTGCACAAATGGTTTTTTTCCCTTCTGTGTTGGAAGAGTTTTTCACGTTAAATCTTGTGTCTCGCTGCGTTTATTTTTATCGTTTCTTTGTTATTTGCTTGTCGCTTTTATAACATGTGAGAGTTGGTGGAGCTCGTGCAACGGCGGCTACTCCCAATATCGGCCTCAATTGTGGTGATGTGAGGTAAGCTCACCACACGAACAAGTAGTGCGACTCAACTTAAGTAGAGAGCAAACCAAACAAATGGGCCAAAGTTGCTCTAAAAATGCAACCAACTCTCACGTGGACAACCAAACGAAATACATTACTACATGTTTTTTTGGATCGCACGATGCGATCAAGGCCCCCCAGCACAGCTTGCCCCTGGGAGACCAAAACGAGGTGCGACGTACCGTCCCAAAATTTGGCCACGCTTGTTATCTCCAGCACGGGAAGGAATCGAGGGATTGGTGAAGGAAGACAGCACTTCATCCAGTCCACGCGCGCCCTCCACCACAAGAAAGAAGGGGATCGAGTAGAAGGATGCCTGCCCAGACGCGCCACGGGCAAGATGGCCTCGCATGGCTCCCAAATTCGGTCTCCGTGTTGGTGCGGATCCACCACCAGTCGGTGTTCAGGTGCTGGTCTTCGATGTCCGCTCAGGTGCTGCCCTCGGCTATGTCAGGACAGTGTCCCGACGAGATCACTTCTTCAGTTAGTGGACGCCCAGATCACTTCCGACAAGATCCAACGGTCCGCAGCTGCCGTACTTTAAATTCCGTTTTTCCGCCTTAAGTGTGTTAGCAAGTCTGTAATAATACTTTGCCTAAACTAAGCGTGGCCCTGTCCTCAACGGCGAGTCCAGAAATTATTTACAGGGGAGGCTGAAAGTTGACGACGACTAACTAAACGACTACTTTCGGTAGAAAATAAGCCAATATATAAGACACAAAATTAATTAAGACAAAATACCACAAATTTTGAGGTTAAAAGCATACAAATCACACACTAATACATCCAGTACTAGAGAAGCAACAACAAAAAGACAAAGTGAACTTTCTAATAAAACTAGTAAACATACATGTACCTCTAAGAAATCACATCATACTCGTGCGGCAGATGTCCTCTACGATCCCTCAATTTCTAAAACTGTATAATGATCTGATCATCATGAATGCTTCTGAATATCTCTTTCTCACAGTAGCACATCATTAAATTATTTAGTCATTCATCGGATACCTTATTGCGCAAATCTGTTTTAATAATCTTCATTGCTGAAAATATGCATTCAACTGATGCAATTGCCACAGGAAGAATGAGAGCCAACTCAATGAGATGGTACAACAATGGAAATATGTGTGTTTTGTTGTTTGAACCATCAACTGATCAACTGCGGACAGATTTTGACATCCATTAAATTCTTCACTTCTCCTAATGTTCATAAGAAATCTCCACCGGCGCGCTCCTTAGCCCCCGCCCAAACTTCTCGCCGGACGCCAGCGCTGCCGCTAGGGTTTGGCGGCTGGGCGCGTCCACCGTCTGCGCGTCGCCTTCTGCTGGTGTGATGTTCCGCCGGATACCCAGCCCCTCCTTCGCGGAATCGCGGCGTCGGTGACTCCTTGGTCGCCGGCTCGCCGCCTCGCCGGTCGTGGCCGCCTCCATCTGGCTCGCCGCCTCGCTGGTCGTGGCCGCCTCCATCCGGCTCGCTGGTGGCTGCTGCTCTGCGTGCGTGAGTGGGGATTTTTTCGGGTGGAAGAGGTGCAATGCGAGGCTGCTGTACGATGCAAGTTGGGCTGAGACCTGGAACTGACTAAGCAAATGGGCCTCCTCGTATAAGATTACTAGTAGTAAAAATGAAATTTGCTTTTTTGGAGGGCAGGCTGAAGCCTGTTTAAGCCTCCCTATTGGCCTCGCCTTTGCCTGTCCTGGTATATAAAGGGCAGGGGTGGGTGGATGGGAGGCACGCTAAGTAATATGAAACCCTATATTCCTGTTTATCTCCTTCCTCCTCCTACCGACGAGCGCCGCCGGAGCGCTTCTCTCCTCTCCCTTGCCTGAATCTTGTCCAGCGAGTGTCTAGCTCCTGACAAAGTGGTATCTGAGCAATCGGCTCTCGGACCAAGATCTCGCACTGGCGAGGCTCGTTCTCCCTCCCATCCCACCCTCGAAACACCGCGGCGGCGGCGTCCCTCTTTACCCCATGGCTGACAGACCAAGATCTCGAACCTCCTCCAGATCTCGCAACTCCTCGAGAGACAGAAGCAACGACGACGCCCCAGTCATCGGATCCGCTTCTACGACGGATGCCGAGCTCGCGGCCCTCCGCGCACAGCAGCGGTGTGGTGACCCGGCATACCACTGCATGGTGTAGTATGCAAGTCTGATATAACACCAATGAAACACCGTTCCACTCGTATTATATCGCTCAGAGTGGTACAACAGAAACATATGCGGGTCCAAGGCATGTCTATAGAATTACAACACGGACTCTATTACATATTATCCACACGACCTCCTACTTTACAATGAGGTAAAGCGCAAATAAACTCCAAAAGAACGACTCGTGATCTAATCTTATCACGGACTCTATTTGTAGAGTATTTGACTAGCTATAGAGGCTATGAATAGATTCTAGCTAAGTAGGAGCTAGGTTTAGGAAGCTAGTTCCATTCTATGGCTAAACTAGGTTTTCTCCTTGTTGGATGTGGTATCTGACTCATTTGACAGGGTCCTGTCTCTTGAAGTAGTTGTTGACTCCTCGGTCTTCGAGTTGCACTTGTAGCTCCTCCTTCGATGCCTCCATATCTAAGCGGGGATTTAAGAGTGGGATGAGTACGAGCGTACTCAACAAGTTCATTATAGGAAAGAGGTGTTTAATGCACTAGCTACAGCATTAGACCAGAAAGTCTAATACCAATGCAAGATTTCATAATCATTTCTTCAAAAGGTTGCTTTTATTCAGAAGAACTATGTCCGTCAGCCTTCACCGGTTTACTAGAACTTCATGGAGCTCCTTTCCGGCAGCGTTCGCAGTTCCATATCCCGGAACAGGGAGTGACGAGTCACGGTTCTTTACACTCTGCAGAGGTGTGTTGCTTTACCCATAAGAGATCTTAACCTTGGTGCCAACCGGGCAATTTCCCCGTCCACACTTCCTATGGTATGAGGCCCGGTATAAGGTCTAGCCAATCATGTTCCTCCGCTACCTCGAACACCCACCCTTTTGTAAGATTGTCCTCCCCTATATCCATGATGAGACCGTTCCGGGCATTCATATGCCTTCCCCTATCATCATGGATAGACCGTTCCGGACACCTTACAGTCCCTCATAGACCGCAATACCGTGGGGACTTAAGGCTTCCCCAGCCTACCGCTTGTTCTTCGAACGACAAGTGTCTACGGACTGTGCCGTGGGGACTTAAGGCTTCCCCAGCCTACCGCTTGCCACCGACAGATACAAGTGTCTACGGTAAAGCGCATCCGTTGATGAACGAGAGGTGGAAACACTTTTGACTACTCCGTCCCACTCCGGATCTTATGGTTAACACGGGTATTACGGCACAAGAATCACTGGCGACATTTGTTGTTTAATCCTAGATGGATATAAACCCGTGCAATGGAACCTCCACCATATCAACACAATCCATGGTTCCATTGCCCACCACATAGTCATATTCATAGTTATGAAAGTAGTGGTTTTGATTTTTGTGCAATAGTGATAACCATAATACTTTGCAAGTAATTTGATAAAAATACTTCAAATGACATGAGCAAGTGATGAACTTGCCTTTCTTGGCTTGCAAGATTATGCAGGCAAGGTCTTCGATACGCAATAACTCCAAATTCTGAAATAGCATCATCGTCCGGTAAGGACGATGCTTAAAGATTGGCAAAGATGCAATAATGCATAAGAATGAGATGCAATCGCTCTAAGCGTGACCTAACCCCGATGATTTAGGATTAGTGAATTGAAATGATTTGTTTAGAATGTGTTGCACTTTTAGGGTGATTCACAAACAAGGTTCTTATTCAGGTGTGGTTACATGGTATCATGAACGAGTGCTTGCAATATATAATAACAATAAGATTAATAGCACACAACTATAACATTTGGTATAATCTTAACATGTAATGAATAGTGGTTGGTTTTAACACTACATGGCATGGTTAATGATTAATTATCATATACTTCAAAAGAATAACTTTTGAAGAACATGTTCTTTAATAAAGAACAAGTATGATAATTAGGGTTGTGGGGTTCTATGGTTTACTTTGGTTTCCACTGCTTCTGGAGTACATAGTAGATGAATCCCAACAAAGTTGGATTCATCAATACCTAGGGCTGATAAGGCTGAGTTAAGCCTAGGCATCCTAAGCAAGTATTTTTACATGTTTGCTATCAAGGTTGATTCATCTGGCTGGTGATGTTAGTTAGGGTTTATAGGTTCTTATAAGCAGGGTTGGTGATGCTTCTTTATTTACTTCAAAAGAATAACTTTTGAAGAACATACTTCTTTAGTAATAAGAAGTATAACAATTAAGGTTGAGGTTGTCTTTTATTAGCTATTGGATCTCTAAGTAGAGAATGGTTGGTTCCTAAATAGGATAGTTCATAAGTATCCCACACTAGTAGGATTTAGTGGAACATTGTTATGTAATGTAAAATAGTAGGTATGGTTGCTATTAGGGTTCATCACAATGGTGTGATGCTACATAGGAATAAATAAGGAGGTTGACTTTGGTAATATGATCTAGGGTTTATACTTAGTTGACCCTACTTGATTATCTAGGTCTGTTGAAGATGAACACATGGGATGCTAATTAGTATTGATAGGGTTCCCATCTCTTATGTGGATTTGAACTAGTATTTAATTGTTAGATATGAATCTATGGTTACTAATGAAGTAATATGATCACAAGTTCTAACCTAGGTTTTAGGTTAGAAGCAAACTAGGATTCATATAAATTAATGGAGCTAGGGTTTGGTGCATAGTTGAATTAGGGTTTTAGGGTTCCACATAAAATTATGAGGTTATCACTTGGTTTATAATGAAACTAGGGTTTCCTAATTACCCTATAATTCTTGGATTAATAACCTCATTAATAAAGTTGAAGTTTATTAATAACTTTGAAATTAAAATAATATTGGATTTGACATTTTATGATTTTTAATGAATTAATAATTAAGAGAATTATTAATAGGGTTTAAAATCCTCCTAATAAGGATTTAATAAGTTAATCATAAAAGAAATTTAATTTTAATGTTTTTCTTATTTACTTACTGGTTTTTATTTATTTTATGAACTTTTCCTAATTATTGAATTTTAAAAGTATTTAGAATTAAAATAGAAGGCTTAAGTAACAAGTATTAAACAATTGAATTTTTATTAGAAATAAAAATTACATATTATATTTTTATTGAATAGAGATTGAATTTCTAAGAATTTTGATAACTTATTTGTATTTTTCTGAATTATAATGAATTTTATAAATTAATGCAAAGTTTCAGTAATTAATGGAATTTGAATTTGAAACAAAATGACTAAACACACCCGGGCTAGTGTTACCCAGGGACACAGACAGGTGGGGCCGTGTCCACCTCATCTGCCACGCAAGCTTTGACCGAGTCAAAATCGCTGGCGTGGCGATGAACACGGTGGCCGGCGGCAGTGAGCGACGGCGCCGATGATCCGAGGCGCGAGAGGACAGGCGACTAATCTCGTTCGATCCAGCACGCAAGGGTGAGCTATTTGGTGGCGACGCCGCTACGCAATGGTCACCGGAGCGGCGGCGGCGATGATGTCTGACGGCGGCGGACACGGGCACACGATGCTAAGAGGCTACGGAACGAATTGGGACGCGATAGTAGTATCAATCGACGGGAAATCTTACCACGATGCTTTTCTGAGGGTCGATGGTGTGGATTAGGGGTTGAGGTGAGCTCAGTTCCGCCATTGCCGGCGATACCCAGCGACAGAGATGAGGTCGATTCGCGGTACACGATGCTTCCCCGGACGATTCCTTTTGCACCATGAACATGTCGAGGACGGCGGTGCTGCTGGTGGTCATGGCGAGGCACGGGGATGCCTCAATCACCGGCGGCGAGCGGAGGTCTGCGGCTAGGGTTTCGGTATAGTAACGAGGAAGAAGAGAAATGGGTGCTAGGGTTTGTTCTCCCGTATTTATACGGTCACCGGCTATCGTCGATGGTCGCGGGGTCCACTTTGGCGGCCGGGACGTGGAGCTTGCCATCGCCGTGTCGTTCTCCTGTGCGACGACGGTGGCGAAGACGAAGACGAGTGCTTCGTCTCCGAGTCTTATCCCCACGAAGGGGTACGTGGTTGGTTTGGGCTGCGGCTTGGGCCGGACTCGGGCCGTGTGTTGGACCGCCGAGGTGGGCTGTAGCGGCCAGGTGAGTCTCTTCTCCCTTTTCTTTTCTGTTTTTATTTTCTGTTTTCAATTTCATTTATAATTCATATTTTGAATTCAATTTGGTTTCCAGATATTTCAATTATTTTGTTCGAATCAAGATTTAGTTTCCTAACTACTATTTTCTCAATTCTATTTGGGACACTTCATTTTAGATGAGATTCTATTGCACACCTGGAATTTTTATTCAAAATGTTAAATAGGCATGAGTTTATATTCTTATTTGATTCCTTATTCTTGTGAATCAAATCTATATTGAATTATTTGAGTTGATAATTTATACTCCAAGTGTTTTAGAAAGATTCATTAGGGCTTGTCCTTTTATTTGATAATTTGATTACTTGCATAATATTTTATGTGAGCATCTATTTGTTCAGGCCTTGTGGGTATTATTATAACCCATATTCATTAGCATTTGTGTTATGGTCTATTAACATTTTGAATTATCTAGAGTAGATATTACTCTCCTCAAGGTTGGGTCTTAATTATATAGATTAGTGGTTGGTATGAGTGGTTATTCACCACACATGGTTTTAATTATGAAATGTAGCACAAGGTTTTTCTTATGTTCAGGAATTGAAGCATAAGACTTGTTTGATGTGAAAATCTAGGGTTCAATTGCTATTTACCTGATGACACATGGGTTGAATCTTAATTGTGGTTTAGGTTTCATTTGTGATCACCCATGTGATATACAATCTAGGTTGAGATATAATTCTAGGTTGTAGCTATGGGATGTCACCATAGGGCATTGGCTAGGTTTTAATCTCCCCTAACCATGATAAGGTGGTTACTTACCTAACATTTCATGTTCTCCTTTAGTTACTAAAGATCTGAGAATTGTTTCTATTTGATTCCACTATTGTTATCCTTAATCCATTATTAAGTAACTAAAGTAGATATGGTTCTTTTTATAGTTAACTTTGGTTCTAATGATGAATTGTTTCTCATCATAAAAAGTATAGAGTTTAACTCCAAGGTTTTCTTATGTCCTTAGTTGAGGAATGAATGGAATATAGATGTGGTAGAGTTATACCTGTGATCACCAAGTGGTTCACAAGTTAAGGTTGGAGATCTAAGCCTAGGGTTGTTTATTATTGATCTCCCTATAATTTCATGTGGCCAATGATATCTTCTTATCCTATTAGGGTTTAACTTATCCTCACATCTCTCCAAAGCATGATCATATTTTATATTTGATCATCTTGTTCTTAATATCTTAACCTCAAGTTCTTAGGGTTTATGATCATCACTCAATTCATAATGATCAAGTTTTGGCTTCCTAAATTATTTCTAATGGAATGGGTTCTCACTTCCATAATCAAGCATTGTCTTGATCAACTAGGATATATCACTTCTATTTTACTTTCTAGGATGGTCATGGTCATGGTTGTCTCAATAGTTTTATATCCCAGGGAATGCCTGAGATATTTACTTAATGTTCCCCCCAAGAACTGATGGTTTAACCATTTGGATATTTAAATGGATAGAACTAGGATTAGTATGGATGAGCTCTCTCATTTGGAAAGGACTTCAATGCTAACCTAATATTAGGCTCCATAGAGGTTGATGTGATCATCAAGATCTATGTTTAACATTAATGGTTATCTCTTTCTAGGGTTGTCTTGAAGGTGATGATTTGAATACTTGGATGTATATCCAAGGTTTAACTCAAGGTTTGTTATTGCTTCTTTAATACTTATCATAGAACTCTCACCTCTCGAGGTTTGATGTGTAATAACTTGGAATGGAGAAGAATATCTATTTCTGGAGTGGATCTCCTTGTCTTGCTTCCAAGATTAAAGTAGAATGGATCTCCTAGGGTTTATGATAAGTGCATGGCTTAGTTTAAGACATGGAGAAGATAAGTGAAGAATAGTTTCTCCAAGTATTGTTACTTGATTTCCAATTGAATAGATGTTCTTATGTTATGGCAAGGGATACCTTGTTATGATCTTTTATAAGATCAAGTAGTTGATCCTTGATTAAAGGGTTGTGGTGTTGAGTATTAGTTCTATTTGATCTAACCCCTTAGATCAAATCATCTTTACCCAAAACAAGGTTTTATCAAAGTCACATTGAGGTTTATTGCGCTTGACTTGATGAGCTACTTCAATTCCACCAAGGTCAAGTGAAACTTCGATTCATCGTGATCTGTTTTACTTTAAAGCGCGAAAATTCCCCAGATTTTCTATGCATGAATGCAATGCACACAACTGTTTCCTCTATTTTTGTAACCCCATTACCTGGGATATTACAGTCTCTACCCCTTAAACTAAACTTCGTCCTCGAAGTTTGATATCTCTCACGTTTCGGAGTGTGGATCAGACTTGTGCAGACTACATCTTTTCTCAAACTCCTTGGTGATCTCACTGGATATAATTGAATATATTCCTTGTCCAGATTCTTCCTGGAATCCATTAGGGTTTGTCTCCGAACCATGGTTCTTACTTTGATTCATTGATCTCTTCCAACTCTATAAGCTTGTTTCCTTTCTCACTGAAGATTCAATGATTAGGACTTCTTCTTGTCCTGACAGTCTTAATTGAGGAATAATCGGATAACATTCTCCTATTTGATAAAATAGGTCTTTGGTTTCCCTTACTACCAAAATTGCAGTAATGGTACTTAATGAGGTCCTAACTATGGAATTGGTCGTGATGGTTTATTTTTCCTAAGAATGGATTAGACTCATTTAGTCCATCCAATCATGGTTTATAGTTGATACCTCTAACTATTTTGGGTTATTTAGGTTCCATGAAAGGAATCTTTCATGTTGTCTCCGATTCGGTATGGTCAAATCCCTTCGGTCTTTGAATTCCTTAAGCTATATCCGGTCTCCGATATTTCCTTCGTCCAACTTCTTTATCTTTGACTTACTTGAGCTTAAGTACTTCGAGTAGATATTACTTATTTGCTCAAGTTATAATCCACTTCTTACGTCCTCGAGGTATGAACCTCGGCTTCGGTCCGACATCCTTCGAAAGTAGTGTTCAACGAGTCTTATGAAAATAAGATCGAACTTCCTCTCGGTTCAGACCTTCTTCTTCTATTATGCTCAAAGTATTGAGTTATTGTACATCCAACTCAATCTTTACTCTACCCCTTAGAGTTTGCTTAAGGTCTTCAACTCCTTTTCTTCCAACTATTGGACTTATGATTAGAATATTGGTATAGGTCTTGTTTATAATTTATATTCCTCGAAGGTTTTGCGAAGAAACTTTGTGGTGTATCCACTCAATTGTGGACATCCAATTTGAATCCTTTGACTAAATGTTTATAGATCTAGCTATTTGGCTGACAAGATTTTTATTTGTTCACAAACTTTTGTTACAACTAATTAAATTGTGGACTGTTGGTAATACCAACTGATACCAGCTGTGGTTATTATACCAACTGTGGCTATTTGATATCTAAAAATGGATTTTATTATAGGTTCTGATTAATTGGACGAGACATCTTCTACTTTATCTCGCCGTATTGATATTATACCAATTGTGGTCTTTTGATATCAACTATGGTCTTCTTATATTTGCTATGTTTTGATAGGTTATCTTCCTTCCTTCAGGGTTTATTTTGCAAGAAAACCACTAGTTGACACTATGATTATAGTATCCTAAGTGATTTCCCATGCATTCCCTCTTCTATATTAACTATGGATCTGCTTCAGCTTCACCATAATCATTATATTTATCACCTTCATGCTTCTTTCGTACTAAAGTACTCCTCTGTTGAGGTAAGCATGAGTTTCTGATTGTACTTCCTTCAGAGTATTGTGGTTGCTTCCCACAATTTTGCTTCCTTCTTTTTAATGAATCTTCCTCTTGTCTTTACAATCTTCAGAATTCGTCACTTCGTCACTTCCTCACACGAATACCCTTACTCTCTAGATCTATAGCACCAAGTAAGATCTTGATATAGCAACATGCATTTGCATATCAAAGTCAAACTTCATGTATGGATCTAGTCAAACAATGAAAATCCAATAAAATCCAAGAAGATTCAGCTTTGTGCTTATAATACACACCATCATAAGCCTGAATAATAATAGTTGAGTAAGACATCTCTAAACATCAGGCTGAGATGTGTAGTATATAACACCACATAATGTAGGTTTATATCGTGATACTTAGCACGAATATAGGGAATTTTACTATTTGTCTCAACTTTTACCTTAATTGCACATTTGCAATAAGATAAACTTGAAACAAAGTGGTCTAGGATAGTTGTGGTTAACCTAATTTTCTTTGGAAGTACTAACTTAGCTTCCATTTTGTTGAGGATTACTTCAATGATACGTCTGGTTCTAACATCACTATTCTAGACACATAACTATTGGAATATAGCTCCTATACTTTCAAGTTATTGTATCGTAAGGCTATGGACCTAATGTTCTTGACACAGTTCCCATGGTTTTTGGAACATAATTCTTGCACTATTGTTTAGCACTTGACTTCTTATTATACTCCTCTAAAATATTTATACTGTTCTATTCCATCACATAATGATTCTCAGGTGAATCATATATGATTAACAACTCTACCATGTAAGTAATCATATTTTATTCATATCTCTCTTCCTTATTTCCCATGATTGACTCATCATGGTCTGTACTACCTCATATCACTCATAGTTATCACTTACTATCAATTTTCTTATAAGTTTGAATAATTTACTTACCCCTGATTATACCTGTTAGTGGAATATCTTTTTATATACCTATCTTCAGTACTTGATAATACTCCTATTACCGGTCTGGATAACTCTTACTTAACCATAACATATGTTGGTATACACCTTCCAATAGGATATCTTCCTTATGGTTGTATCCTCTCTTTGGACTACCATGTATTGTATACCAACTGTGATCTACTCATCTATTGTTTTTAAGGACTTATTTGTGTACTATATACTTGGGATTAACTAACTAACTTTGCTTTAGGAAAGATAGATAATAAGGTTGACTCAAGTGTGTCAGGATTATTCCCAAGTGAATATCCATCTCAAGTCACAAAAAGATTTGGTTTACCTAAGACAACTTCCTATAGACACTACCAATCCTATAGGTCTCCTTTAAAGGGTTTTAATCCTAGGGTCAAAGCATTTGCTCTGATACCAACTGTGGTGACCCGGCATACCACTGCATGGTGTAGTATGCAAGTCTGATATAACACCAATGAAACACCGTTCCACTCGTATTATATCGCTCAGAGTGGTACAACAGAAACATATGCGGGTCCAAGGCATGTCTATAGAATTACAACACAGACTCTATTACATATTATCCACACAGCCTCCTACTTTACAATGAGGTAAAACTGCAAATAAACTCCAAAAGAACGACTCGTGATCTAATCTTATCACGGACTCTATTTGTAGAGTATTTGACTAGCTATAGAGGCTATGAATAGATTCTAGCTAAGTAGGAGCTAGGTTTAGGAAGCTAGTTCCATTCTATGGCTAAACTAGGTTTTCTCCTTGTTGGATGTGGTATCTGACTCATCTGACAGGGTCCTGTCTCTTGAAGTAGTTGTTGACTCCTCGGTCTTCGAGTTGCACTGTAGCTCCTCCTTCGATGCCTCCATATCTAAGCAGGGGATTTAAGAGTGGGATGAGTACGAGCGTACTCAACAAGTTCATTATAGGAAAGAGGTGTTTAATGCACTAGCTACAGCATTAGACGAGAAAGTCTAATACCAATGCAAGATTTCATAATCATTTCTTCAAAAGGTTGCTTTTATTCAGAAGAACTATGTCCGTCAGCCTTCACCGGTTTACTAGAACTTCATGGAGCTCCTTTCCGGCAGCGTTCGCAGTTCCATATCCCGGAACGAGGAGTGACAGGTCACGGTTCTTTACACTCTGCGAGAGGTGTGTTGCTTTACCCATAAGAGATCTTAACCTTGGTGCCAACCGGGCAATTTCCCCGTCCACACTTCCTATGGTGTGAGGCCCGGTATAAGGTCTAGCCAATCATGTTCCTCCGCTACCTCGAACACCCACCCTTTTGTAAGATTGTCCTCCCCTATATCCATGATGAGACCGTTCCGGGCATTCATATGCCTTCCCCTATCATCATGGATAGACCGTTCGGACACCTTACAATCCCTCATAGACCGCAATACCGTGGGGACTTAAGGCTTCCCCAGCCTACCGCTTGTTCTTCGAACGACAAGTGTCTACGGACTGTGCCGTGGGGACTTAAGGCTTCCCCGACCTACCGCTTGCCGCCGACAGATACAATTGTCTACGGTAAAGCGCATCCGTTGATGAACGAGAGGTGGAAACACTTTTGACTACTCCGTCCCACTCCGGATCTTATGGTTAACACGGGTATTACGGCACAAGAATCACTGGCGACATTTGTTGTTTAATCCTAGATGGATATAAACCCGTGCAATGGAACCTCCACCATATCAACACAATCCATGGTTCCATTGCCCACCACATAGTCATATTCATAGTTATGAAAGTAGTGGTTTTGATTTTTGTGCAATAGTGATAACCATAATACTTTGCAAGTAATTTGATAAAAATACTTCAAATGACATGAGCAAGTGATGAACTTGCCTTTCTTGACTGCAAGATTATGCAGGCAAGGTCTTCGATACGCAATAACTCCAAATTCTGAAATAGCATCATCGTCCGGTAAGGACGATGCTTAAAAGATTGGCAAAGATGCAATAATGCATAAGAATGAGATGCAATCGCTCTAAGCGTGACCTAACCCCGATGATTTAGGATTAGTGAATTGAAATGATTTGTTTAGAATGTGTTGCACTTTTAGGGTGATTCACAAACAAGGTTCTTATTCAGGTGTGGTTACATGGTATCATGAACAGGTGCTGCAATATATAATAACAATAAGATTAATAGCACACAACTATAACATTTGGTATAATCTTAACATGTAATGAATAGTGGTTGGTTTTAACACTACATGGCATGGTTAATGATTAATTATCATATACTTCAAAAGAATAACTTTTGAAGAACATGTTCTTTAATAAAGAACAAGTATGATAATTAGGGTTGTGGGGTTCTATGGTTTACTTTGGTTTCCACTGCTTCTGGAGTACATAGTAGATGAATCCCAACAAAGTTGGATTCATCAATTAAAAACCTAGGGCTGATAAGGCTGAGTTAAGCCTAGGCATCCTAAGCAAGTATTTTTACATGGTTGCTATCAAGGTTGATTTATCTGGCTGATGATGTTAGTTAGGGTTTATAGGTTCTTATAAGCAGGGTTGGTGATGCTTCTTTATTTACTTCAAAAGAATAACTTTTGAAGAACATACTTCTATAGTAATAAGAAGTATAACAATTAAGGTTGAGGTTGTCTTTTATTAGCTATTGGATCTCTAAGTAGAGAATGGTTGGTTCCTAAATAGGATAGTTCATAAGTATCCCACACTAGTAGGATTTAGTGGAACATTGTTATGTAATGTAAAATAGTAGGTATGGTTGCTATTAGGGTTCATCACAATGGTGTGATGCTACATAGGAATAAATAAGGAGGTTGACTTTGGTAATATGATCTAGGGTTTATACTTAGTTGACCCTACTTGATTATCTAGGTTCTGTTGAAGATGAACACATGGGATGCTAATTAGTATTGATAGGGTTCCCATCTCTTATGTGGATTTGAACTAGTATTTAATTGTTAGATATGAATCTATGGTTACTAATGAAGTAATATGATCACAAGTTCTAACCTAGGTTTTAGGTTAGAAGCAAACTAGGATTCATATAAATTAATGGAGCTAGGGTTTGGTGCATAGTTGAATTAGGGTTTTAGGGTTCCACATAAAATTATGAGGTTATCACTTGGTTTATAATGAAACTAGGGTTTCCTAATTACCCTATAATTCTTGGATTAATAACCTCATTAATAAAGTTGAAGTTTATTAATAACTTTGAAATTAAAATAATATTGGATTTGACATTTTATGATTTTTAATGAATTAATAATTAAGAGAATTATTAATAGGGTTTAAAATCCTCCTAATAAGGATTTAATAAGTTAATCATAAAAGAAATTTAATTTTAATGTTTTTCTTATTTACTTACTGGTTTTTATTTATTTTATGAACTTTTCCTAATTATTGAATTTTAAAAGTATTTAGAATTAAAATAGAAGGCTTAAGTAACAAGTATTAAACAATTGAATTTTTATTAGAAATAAAAATTACATATTATATTTTTATTGAATAGAGATTGAATTTCTAAGAATTTTGATATCTTATTTGTATTTTTCTGAATTATAATGAATTTTATAAATTAATGCAAAGTTTCAGTAATTAATGGAATTTGAATTTGAAACAAAATGACTAAACACACCGGGCTAGTGTTACCCGAGGGACACAGACGAGGTGGGGCCGTGTCCACCTCATCTCGCCACGCAAGCTTTGACCAAGTCAAAATCGCCGGCGTGGCGATGGACACGGTGGCCGGCGGCAATGGAGCGACGGCGCCGATGATCCGAGGCGCGAGAGGACAGGCGACTAATCTCGTTCGATCCAAGCACGCAAGGGTGAGCTATTTGGTGGCGACGCCGCTACGCAATGGTCACCGGAGCGGCGGCGGCGATGATGTCTGACGGCGGCGGACACGGGCACACGATGCTAAGAGGCTACGGAACGAATTGGGACGCGATAGTAGTATCAATCGACGGGAAATCTTACCCTGATGCTTTTCTGAGGGTCGATGGTGTGGATTAGGGGCTGAGGTGAGCTCAGTTCCGCCATTGCCGGCGATACCCAGCGACAGAGATGAGGTCGATTCGCGGTACACGATGCTTCCCCGGACGATTCCTTTTGCACCATGAACATGTCGAGGACGGCGGTGCTACTGGTGGTCATGGCGAAGCACGGGGATGCCTCTATCGCCGGCGGCGAGCGGAGGTCTGCGGCTAGGGTTTCGGTATAGTAACGAGGAAGAAGAAAAAATGGGTGCTAGGGTTTGTTCTCCCGTATTTATACGGTCACCGGCTATCGTCGATGGTCGCGGGGTCCACTTTGGCGGCCGGGACGTGGAGCTTGCCATCGCCGTGTCGTTCTCCTGTGCGACGACGGTGGCGAAGACGAAGACGAGTGCTTCGTCTCCAGTCTTATCCCCACGAAGGGGTACGTGGTTGGTTTGGGCTGCGGCTTGGGCCGGACCTGGGCCGTGTGTTGGACCGCCGAGGTGGGCTGTGGCGGCCAGGTGAGTCTCTTCTCCCTTTTCTTTTCTGTTTTTATTTTCTGTTTTCAATTTCATTTATAATTCATATTTTGAATTCAATTTGGTTTCCAGATATTTCAATTATTTTGTTCAAATCAAGATTTAGTTTCCTAACTACTATTTTCTCAATTCTATTTGGGACACTTCATTTTAGATGAGATTCTATTGCACACCTGGAATTTTTATTCAAAATGTTAAATAGGCATGAGTTTATATTCTTATTTGATTCCTTATTCTTGTGAATCAAATCTATATTGAATTATTTGAGTTGATAATTTATACTCCAAGTGTTTTAGAAAGATTCATTAGGGCTTGTCCTTTTATTTGATAATTTGATTACTTGCATAATATTTTATGTGAGCATCTATTTGTTCAGGCCTTGTGGGTATTATTATAACCCATATTCATTAGCATTTGTGTTATGGTCTATTAACATTTTAAATTATCTAGAGTAGATATTACTCTCCTCAAGGTTGGGTCTTAATTATATAGATTAGTGGTTGGTATGAGTGGTTATTCACCACACATGGTTTTAATTATGAAATGTAGCACAAGGTTTTTCTTATGTTCGGGAATTGAAGCATAAGACTTGTTTGATGTGAAAATCTAGGGTTCAATTGCTATTTACCTGATGACACATGGGTTGAATCTTAATTGTGGTTTAGGTTTCATTTGTGATCACCCATGTGATATACAATCTAGGTTGAGATATAATTCTAGGTTGTAGCTATGGGATGTCACCATAGGGCATTGGCTAGGTTTTAATCTCCCCTAACCATGATAAGGTGGTTACTTACCTAACATTTCATGTTCTCCTTTAGTTACTAAAGATCTGAGAATTGTTTCTATTTGATTCCACTATTGTTATCCTTAATCCATTATTAAGTAACTAAAGTAGATATGGTTCTTTTTATAGTTAACTTTGGTTCTAATGATGAATTGTTTCTCATCATAAAAAGTATAGAGTTTAACTCCAAGGTTTTCTTATGTCCTTAGTTGAGGAATGAATGGAATATAGATGTGGTAGAGTTATACCTGTGATCACCAAGTGGTTCACAAGTTAAGGTTGGAGATCTAAGCCTAGGGTTGTTTATTATTGATCTCCCTATAATTTCATGTGGCCAATGATATCTTCTTATCCTATTAGGGTTTAACTTATCCTCACATCTCTCCAAAGCATGATCATATTTTATATTTGATCATCTTGTTCTTAATATCTTAACCTCAAGTTCTTAGGGTTTATGATCATCACTCAATTCATAATGATCAAGTTTTGGCTTCCTAAATTATTTCTAATGGAATGGGTTCTCACTTCCATAATCAAGCATTGTCTTGATCAACTAGGATATATCACTTCTATTTTACTTTCTAGGATGGTCATGGTCATGGTTGTCTCAATAGTTTTATATCCCAGGGAATGCCTGAGATATTTACTTAATGTTCCCCCCAAGAACTGATGGTTTAACCATTTGGATATTTAAATGGATAGAACTAGGATTAGTATGGATGAGCTCTCTCATTTGGAAAGGACTTCAATGCTAACCTAATATTAGGCTCCATAGAGGTTGATGTGATCATCAAGATCTATGTTTAACATTAATGGTTATCTCTTTCTAGGGTTGTCTTGAAGGTGATGATTTGAATACTTGGATGTATATCCAAGGTTTAACTCAAGGTTTGTTATTGCTTCTTTAATACTTATCATAGAACTCTCACCTCTCGAGGTTTGATGTGTAATAACTTGGAATGGAGAAGAATATCTATTTCTGGAGTGGATCTCCTTGTCTTGCTTCCAAGATTAAAGTAGAATGGATCTCCTAGGGTTTATGATAAGTGCATGGCTTAGTTTAAGACATGGAGAAGATAAGTGAAGAATAGTTTCTCCAAGTATTGTTACTTGATTTCCAATTGAATAGATGTTCTTATGTTATGGCAAGGGATACCTTGTTATGATCTTTTATAAGATCAAGTAGTTGATCCTTGATTAAAGGGTTGTGGTGTTGAGTATTAGTTCTATTTGATCTAACCCCTTAGATCAAATCATCTTTACCCAAAACAAGGTTTTATCAAAGTCACATTGAGGTTTATTGCGCTTGACTTGATGAGCTACTTCAATTCCACCAAGGTCAAGTGAAACTTCAGTTACTGTGACTGTTTTACTTTAAAGCGCGAAAATTCCCCAGATTTTCTATGCATGAATGCAATGCACACAACTGTTTCCTCTATTTTTGTAACCCCATTACCTGGGATATTACAAGCGGCAAGAGCGCGATGCGCGATCTGTGGGTCGACGCCTCCGTAACTATCAAGCAGAGTCCACGGCCTCCATCAACCTGCTCACGAACCAGATGGAGAACATGGTGGCGCTGATGGAGCGGATGCAGACCAGCATCGACCGGCTGTCACAGCCCGAAGGTACGATACAACCTGATAGTGGCCAAGCACCAACCTTTGTGACACCTCCACCACGCTCAAGCTCGCACCTTTCACCCATTCCTGAGGTATCCACGCCACAATCCACACCACCTGCACCAAATCCACCACCTTTCCCACCCAACCTTGGTCGGCTCACACCGGCGCAGCTGCCGCTCCCACCAAGCACGCAAGATGCCCGACAGAAAGCCGTGAGCACGGAGAGCGATCCAATTGTGTCCACCTCTGCGGCATCGTCCTCGCGGCCAAACCAAGTGCAGCGCACCAACCCCGCCACACAACCTCAATATTATCAAACCATGCCTACCACACAACACCAGCCACCACCACCCAAAGCCAACCAATTTCCGTTCACAACACCCAGCCACAACCACCATATACCCAGCCAACACAATAAGCCATGCCATATACCCACAATCATCCACTAAACCAAACCTTCCCTGCACACCGTTTCCAGCCGCAACAACCCACTAGTGAGTTGCACCTGCGTACACCACATGTGGAACTGCCTATTTTCACAGGAGATGCACCAAGAGTAGGGTTACTAGAGTGTGAGGATGTGTTCAATCTTGTTGAAATACCTGTGGCCAGCAGAGTCAAATGGGGACTGGCACACATCAGAGGACAGGCAAAAACTTGGATCAGTAGCTCGGGCATTCACTTGCAGACGATGACATGGCCAGAACTCAGCCAAGTATTGCTCGATCGGTTCCCTGATACGATAGCAAGTGACCCAATGGATCATCTGCAGCTGCTCAAACAAACCACAACGGTCAATGCATACATCGACCAATATGAGCAGTGGATGACACAAATGAAGAGGGAACACAGCTACTTACCTCAAGACTTCTTTGTGGACAGGTTTACCAGTGGACTCAAAGATAGCATCAAACACTTGGTACAATGCCAGAAACCTGACACCTTGTTGTCTGCATACTGGTATGCAAGAAAATATGAGCAAGCTTACCTACTGAATGTCAAAAAGCAGGCCCCAGCTGCAGTGGTACCTCGACCATTCCCTCAACAACAAAGCCAGCGGCCAACCATACAAAGAGACAACAGAAACAGGGCACCCAACAATAACAGGGGTCCCAAGCTGTGTTGGTACTGCAATGAATTTTTTTCCTTGGCCACAGATGCAGAGAACACTGAATATGATTTCCCTTCAAGGTTATGGGGAAGAAGAGGAGCAAGAACAACCTGTGCCATTGCTGATTGATCCACCACCACCAGCCATACAACATGTGGTAGTGAGACCTGAACAAATGCTGGAACAACAACAGGAACAACAGCAGCCAGCAGCTCAACCAGAAGAAATAGCTATGTGCATATCTGCTGCAGCTTATACTGGATCCCCTAGTGATTCTACCATATCCTTGCTCCTGAACATCTGCAAGGCACAAGCAGTTGCTCTAGCTGACACGGGAAGCACAAGAACATTCATGGACCTGTCCTTTGCAAAAGCACACAACATACCATTGACAGCTACTAAGGAAAGAACAGTCAAAGTAGCTGGTGGGGGCACTCTGGCGTCTGGCTTCATGGCATACAAGTGCAAATTCACTGTCCAGGGCACAACATTCATGATAGACTTCAGAATCCTAGAATTACAAGGGGCTGATGTCATACTAGGAGTGGATTGGTTCAAGCAACACAATCTTGTTACATTTGACTTCATTGGCAGACAGCTTACTATTGGTGTACAGGGAAAATTGCTCACATTCAAGGATCACCTCCTACCCACAGATAAGCTACTCATCTCTTCAGAAACATGCAACAAACTGTTGTCTCAGGGAGCTACGGGATATTTCTTGCTATATACTGACATGGAACAGCAACAAGACAATCCAGAAATGGGTATGCCAGTATCAGATGCTATCAGTCAATTACTACATCAGTTCAAGGATATATTTGAACTGCCAAAAGGGCTGCCCCCACAACGTGAGCAAGATCATCACATTCTCTTACTTCCTAGCAAGAAACCACCTAACATTCGGCCCTACAGAATGTCTCACAGCCAAAAAACCAATGTAGAACATATAATTCAAGAGATGTTGCAGAACAAAGAAATAAGGTTGAGATCTAGCCCCTACTCCTCACCCATCTTGCTAGTGAAAAAGAAGGACAAGTCCTGGAGACTATGCACTGACTTCAGGGGTTTGAATGAACAAACTGTCAAGAACAAATTCCCAATACCAGTGATTGAGGACTTAATGGACGAATTGCATGGGGCACAACTGTTCTCCAAATTTGATTTGCGTTCTGACTATCATCAGATCAGGATGCATGAAGCAGACATCCACAAAACTGCCTTCTCCACTCATTTGGGACACTATGAATACCTTGTGATGCCATTTGGGTTATGCAATGCACCAACCACATTCCAGCAGTTGATGAATACTATATTTGCACAATATCTTAGGAAATTTGTGTTGGTATTTTTTGATGATGTACTGGTGTATAGCAAAAATACAGAGGAGCACAAGAAACACCTGGAAATTGTGATGCAAATATTCCAAGACAACAAGCTAAAGGCAAAACTCTCTAAGTGCAAATTTGAACAGACACAAGTAGAATATTTGGCGCACATTATATCTGGCACAGGGGTGGCAACTGATCCTTCCAAGATTCAGGATATTATAGATTGGAAAACACCACAAACAATCGAGCAACTGAGAGGATTCTTGGGGCTAGCTGGGTACTACAGGAGGTTTATCCCACACTATGCTCTCATCTGCCAACCCCTGCACAAAGCACTGAAGAAAAACTCCTTTGCTTGGGAAGAGGAGCAACAACTAGCTTTTGACAAACTAAAACAAGTCATGTCCCAACCTCCACTACTGGCTCTACCAAATTTTTCCATTCCTTTCACCTTGGAAACTGATGCTTGTGATACTGGCTTGGGAGCTGTACTCATGCAGCAAGAACGTCCTTTGGCTTTCTTCAGCCGTGCTCTGGGTCCTAAGAATGCAGCACTGTCAGTCTATGAGAAAGAAGCACTAGCTATCATGGAATCATTGAAGAAATGGAGGCATTATTTCTTGGGCAACAAGCTGGTTATCAGGACAGATCAGTGCATCCTCAAATACATTGCAAGTCAAAGGCTATTGGAGGGAATTCAACACAAGTTGATGCTCAAACTCTTGGAATTTGATTATTCCATCCAATACAAGAAAGGTTCTGAAAACACAGCTGCAGATGCTCTCTCCAGGAAATACCAGCCTACAGAGACAGTGGAGGCACAAGAACACTGTCAGACTATGGCTATAGCAATTCCATCTTGGACACATGATATCACTGCTTCCTATTATACTGATGAAGTGGCCTCCAAACTCCTACAAGAGGTAACAATTGCTCCACACAGCCATGCTAACTATTCTGTTCAGTCTGGTATTCTCAGGTACAAAGGAAGAGTGTATATTGGAATAGCAACTGATCTCAAGCAGAGGGTATTTGATTATTTCCATTCTTCTATATTTGGAGGGCACTCTGGATCAAGCATAGTTTCTACTGGCCCAAGATGAAAAACTATGTAGCTGAGCAAATTGCAGCCTGTCCTGTCTGTCAAATATCCAAGACAGAGAAGATCCAGTATCCTGGATTACTGGAGCCCCTCAATATTCTCCAGAAAAAATGGTCTGAGGTGAGTATGGATTTCGTGGAGGGATTACCTACATCCAAAGGGAAGAATGTCATACTGGTTGTGGTGGACAGACTCACAAAATATGCACACTTTCTTCCTCTGTCTCACCCATACACTGTCCAAACTGTGGCTGATCTATTCATCAACAACATCATCAAGCTACATGGCCCTCCAACAGTAATCACTACTGACAGAGACACAATTTTCCTCAGCAAATTGTTGAAGGAAATAATGGCTGCATTAAAAATCTCCTTGCACTTTTCTACTGCCTACCATCCTGAATCTGATGGGCAAACTGAAAGGGTGAACCAGTGTATGGAACAATACCTCAGATGCATGGTCTTTCAGCAGCCAAAGAAATGGATTGATTACCTCCCTGCTGCAGAATTTTGGTACAACTGTAGCTACCACACGCAATCAAAATGTCCCCTTTTGAGGCATTGTATGAGTATGCTCCTCCTTTATTGACTGAACTACCTGGCACTCCCTCTATGACACCAGCTGCACAAGAGACCCTGCTGGACAAAGAGAAAATGATATTGACCCTGCAGCATAACCTGGCCAAGGTACAGAAATCCATGAAGAAGTATGCTGACATGAACAGAACTCCTAGGTCGTTTGTTCTAGGGGACATGGTCTATCTGAAGATGTTGCCACAGAGAGAAACAACATTGGGCTCAGGAAACCCTTTGAAATTGGCCTCCAAATGGTATGGACCTTACAAGGTGATCCAATTGGTGGGCAAGAGGGCGTACAAGCTACAGCTACCTGAAGGCACCCTTCTGCATGATGTCTTTCATGTTAGTCAGCTCAAGAAGCACATCGGACCCAAGGCTATTCCTTCCAAACACCTACCATTGGTGATGCCGACGGGCAAAGTCAAGTACTGTCCCTTGGCCCTGCTACAGCGACACCAAGTCCCTCGCAGTTCTGGTGAGTACGATGTTGCGGTGCCGCAGTGGCTCATCCAATGGGAAGGCATGACAACAGACGTGGCCACCTGGGAAGATGCAGATTTCATCGCCAAGACTTTTCCAGCGTTCAATCCCTGAGGTCTTGCCTCGAGGGGGGAGCATTGTCAGGACAGTGTCCCGACGAGATCACTTCTTCAGTTAGTGGACGGCCCAGATCACTTACGACAAGATCCAACGGTCCGCAGCTGCCGTACTTTAAATTCCGTTTTTCCCGCCTTAAGTGTGTTAGCAAGTCTGTAATAATACTTTGCCTAAACTAAGCGTGGCCCTGTCCTAGTATATAAAGGGCAGGGGTGGGTGGATGGGAGGCACGCTAAGCTATTATGAAACCCTATATTCCTGTTTATCGTCTTCCTCCTCCTACCGACGAGCACCGCCGGAGCGCTTCTCTCCTCTCCCTTGTCTGAATCTTGTCCAGCGAGTGTCTAGCTCCTGACAGGCTAGGCACGGGTCGCGTCTTACCGTAATTAATCTCGCTGTCATAGTTGCCCGCCATTTTGATTCGTCTATTTTCCTCCGGAATGCGCCCTCACGATCGAGCAGACCCAGGAGAAACTGTCTGCTATTTCGCTTCGTCCCTTTTCCTCACCATGGCTGGTAGGGAGCGGGGTGGAGCAAAAGAGGCCGATGGCTGTCGCGCGCGAGGAATGGGCCTAGGGACCAAGTGCCGCCAGCTTTGCGAGGCGAGTTTATGCTGTCAATTTTATCTGAAATTTTAGACGCGTTTGGTTGCCTGGGCCGATTTCCTGCATGGCTTCCCCAGTGAGATGGGAGCCATTGCGCGTTCAGAACGGGCCATGGGCCAAAAAGCGCCACTCGTTTGGTAGCATGTGCAGAATTTTTTGGCCCAGCAGAAACGAAGGGCTCAGTATGTTCGATTTCATACGAGCCCACTAATAGCCTCACCATTCATCCACATGGTGACATTACCTCTCACCTTCTAATCTATCACAAAGGCTCACGCCGCCGTTCACAAGCTTCGACACGTCGGCGATCACGAGGCAGACACCACCATGGCACCGCCGATCACACCGATCAAAACCGTCACCACGTCGCCGACCACGAAGACGAAGAGCATCATGACACCGTCGGTCACGCCGGTCAGAAGCATGGGCATGTCGCCGACCACGAAGACGAACACCACCAGGACACCACCGGTCACGCCGGTCACAAGCATGGACACGTCACCTACCACGAAGACGAACACCACCATGACACCGTCGGTGACGCCGGTCACAAGCATCACCATGTCGCCGACCACGAAGACGAACACCACCAGGACACCGTCGGTCACGCCGGTCACAAGCAAGGGCACGTCACCGACTACGAAGACGAGCACCACCATGACAACATCGGTGATGCCGGTCACAAGCATCACTATGTCGCCGACCACGAAGACGAACACCACCAGGACACCGTCGGTCACGCCGGTCACAAGCATGGGCATGTCACCGACCACGAAGACGAACGCCACCATGACAGCATCGGTGACGCCAGTCACAAGCATCGCCATGTCGCCGACCACGGAGACGAACACCACCAGGACACCGCCGATCACGCCGGTCACAAGTATGGGCACATCGCCGACCACGAAGACGAACATCACCATGACACCGTCGGTCACATCGATCACAGCACGTCGCCGACCATGAAGATGAACATCACCATGAATCCACCACCATGGATTATCACCTCTCACTTCTCACCTATCATCACCATGTTTCCGTCCATGAAGATGGCGAGCGAGAAGTTGAGCAAAAGTACTCCAAACCTTAGTCACACATATGTACATATTGCAGTATACTTGCGAGTCATTTATGTATCAACGTATGTACACCGAAACAAAAACCTGTCAACATGAAAGTCATGCGGAATGGTGAGGTGAACCTACTCCTGAAAGAAAATCTCAAACGGTTGAGCGTGTGCGACGAATTTGACAAAATTCGCGTAAAACTTCATACACGAAATTGACGATTTACGACCGACAAAACTTGAAACCGATTATGGGAATTGGTTCGTATCATCGATACACATCTTTTTCGTGTACATCTTATTTCGATTTGGACTATGTTTGTGTTGATTTGAGAGTGGGTGTGTGGAGTAGTGTAAGGGAGAGTGAGCTTAAGCAACCGCTTGTGCAACCGTTGCATCGCTGGAGCCAAAGTGGCGCGAGAACGGGCCTAACTCCGGAGAAACTATCATTCTTTCCTCCAGGGCCTGCCCCGGGGTGGTTTGAGAACCGATTGATGCAAGAACGCAGCTCGGTCCGGACACCCAAACGGGGAAATTGCTGGCCCGATGCGAGCCAAGAGGCATGCAGCCTACCAAACACGCTCTTTGCGTTTGTATGAGAAACGCGCTTAGACGGAAGTAATTTTTTCCGAGAATTAAGGGGGCGTAAATCCCCGCAGCTTGTTATATTACTCGAGGTGACCGACAAGAAGACCAGAACTCGTCCAGATCCAGCAGATCTTCATCAGGAATATCGGCCACTTGTGGCAAGCAGATGAGCAGGTCCAAACCAACTTATTCTGACCAAAACAGCAGCCCCCTCACCAAAAAACAGAAACCTATGGGCACTAGCACCCAGCCACCCAAGGCTTATTCTTATAGAAAAAGCTCAATGAGCAGCAAATCCACGTCCGAAGAGATTCGAACCCGGGTTACAGGGTAACCACCAACTCGAGCTAACTATCTAACCAGCAGCCCCCTCACCACTAGCCTGTTCCGGGGAAGAAGACGATCAAGGCTGCAGCACTGAATAGACAGAGCACACACGAGCAAAGTTTCCATTCTTGTGCCAGCGTCAACCGTCAGTAAAGCACAGACATGCGTGTCACCGAACCCGGGGAGCCTAGATCAGGCCCAAATTGGGCCCGTGCCACCACCTCCCATCATTGGTATGCCATCTCTATGACGCTGCTCGCACTCGTCGCGAGATCCCGCGTATGTTCGTTGCACGTCAACCCAACCTGCATGACTATATCGAGCCCGGGATGGGTCCATGCTGCCATAGTCCACTCGCCACGAAGAAGCACAGCAGAGAGAGGGTTGACACCTTGGCCACTCCGCCAAGCACACCGCCGCCACCCTCTCCGTCGCAGATATTGGAAATGATGAATTAATATGAGCTCTTTTACGATGATTGGCACGGAACTTTGGCTTCATCTAATTAATCTGGGTTCAGTCTAATATATTTTTTCGTAGCCGTTGATTAAATCGGTATGTAACTTCTATAATACTTCAACAATTCTAAACAACCGTTTTGAAGGTCAACAAATATTAATCAGAAAAAAAAAACTCATCAACTCCTCCTTCTTTCTCCTCAATCACGCCGCCGCCCTCTCCTCAATTGCGCCACTAGCCACCACGGTCGTGGCAGCTCCTCCATCAGAACCGTTAGCCGCTGCTGTTGCCCCTCCCTCCATCGAAGCCAGCAGCCACCGCGGGCGCCCCCTCTCCTCCATCGCAGCCGACAGCTACCGTGGCCGGCCCCTCTCCTCCATCGCAGACGCGAGCCGCCGCCTCCCCTCCCTCCGTTGCAGCCGCCAGCCGCCGCGGCCGGCCCATCTCCTCCATCGCAGACGCGAGCCACCGCCGCCCCCTCCCTCCGTCGCAGCCTCCTACCGCCGCGGCCGTACCTCCCTCCGTCACAGCCGCCAGCCATTGGCGCCCCTCCCTCCGTCGCAACCACCAACCGCCGCCACCCTCTCCGTCGCAGCCCCCCGCCACTCCGTCACAGGGATTGCTGGGAGAGCCACAAAATATGAGTTGAAAGTCATACAATGGTATTTACATAAGGCCATCTGTTCTCATTAAGCAAAAATGTTCAGATAGAAAGCAAATATGTTTGTGTTATCCATCAGTTGCCTGTTACTGGATACCTAAATACAGTGTCTGCAACTAAGTTCGAATCAAATTCAGTATTTGGGAATTTCTATCTCCTAGTGGCTAATCGAGGTGTACCCCTGCCAAAAGGAAATACCAAATCCTACCGGATTTTTGTGTGTTCAGTACTGCATGCTCACTGTGAATAGTGCCGCATAGCCATGCAAAAGTGAAGAGCTTATGCTAATTTTAGTTGTTAGAAATTTAAATAAGGTTGGCGGTTTTGACTGTAGAGGTAAAGAAATGGTTTCAACTTGTACTAATATTATAGGAGAATCTAAAAATTTGCAGCCTTTTCCCTTAATCTTATAGGCGTTAGAGCACTCGATGTTTACTTGTCCATTGTTTACAGAACTGCAGGAAATGTAAGGAATTATTTGGTTACTCTAACACATGATGGCTGTTCCAAGAAATCTAATTGTTAGTTTGTATTTGATATGCAGGAAGATATGGCCCTTAGCTCATTGCTGACATGGATACATGATCAACTCCCCAGTATATATGATCAGTCTTCACATGGCATCTCTGACTTTTGCTTAAACGCAGCGTTCATGCTTTGTTCATAAGGACAGTTGGTCTCCGCTGCCATTCAACTGTTGACACAGCAACATCTTCAGAGACACTCGCATGTCATTGGACAGAAGGAGCCATTGAGAATTCTGAAGGTAGTTTGATAGTGTAGATGGCCAAAGGTAATCCATTAGCTTTAGCATCAGCCAACAAGAGCGTACTAAGCTCTATGCCGCCGATCAGTTCTTCATCTTATAGTGCGGCTTCAAGCCTGACAAAGTCATTGAGATCTAGGCCTTCTAGAAGAAAACTATAAGCTACCGGGTGTCCGATAGTGGCAGCGAATCGGAGGTTGGCCCTGGTGGCGAGGTGCAGTGCGGCAAGGCGGACATTCTGGTGGCAAGTTGCAGTGTTGATTTCCACGATGTGAACAGTCAAAACTTATAAGGTCAAGCCTGTAATATTTGAGGATGGGGCACTTAGTTATCTTTAATTATAAGAATGTGACCATATCATGTTCTTGTAGAAGATACAAATCCAAAGGTTTGTTGTGCAAGGAGGATATACAGACCTTCTATTTCAAAATGATTGATAGTCACAGCTTCTGCCCCTTCGATAAGAATGGATTTTGATGCAGTAAATCTCAGAAAATGGAAGGAGTAGGCATAGCAATAGTTACTGTTCCTTCTTGCGGTCACAGACCAGTGTTACTTTTAGAACTACAATATATGTAATGCTACACTAGATCATTACAGTGAGTAACTGTTACTAATTTTGTCTCTCATCAGCATCATGCCCTTGACACAAATTTTTATGTTAATTTGTGTTTACCCTGTGGCAGTGATTCTCTTTGATTCTTCTATGCTTGCTAAAATTGTTGGAACTTTGGTTAGTAAATTCTTTCCCAAATCATGCGCTGTATTTAAAGTGCTTGCTTTCACCATGTGTACTCAAGTATCATCTCAAGCCCATCGACAATTTAGCTCATGTAAGCATTATGAAGTATTACTCAGTACTGAGTGCATAGAAACAGGAGAATTACTCCCTTTTCAGTAAATATTTCAAACAATCTCAAATTCGAGGGCAACAAACCAAATGTTCATTCATTCAACAATCTGGATATATACACTGGTATTTTCATGTATTTACTTACAATTTCACAATCCCCGTGGTACACAAAATATACTATTACAGTGCTCTAATATCTCATCAACACCAAGTGTAGTAGCAACAACTCTTTCTTCACCTCAAATAGACATGTGGTGAGCACATTTACAACCAAAGGAACCTTGCACTGTGGTGAGCACATTTACAGCCAAAGGAACCTTGCTGGCTATCTACCATTAGAATGGCAAGCTTTTTTGAGATGGAAGATCGAAGCTCTGCTAGATGAATATATGTAATCTGAAATTTTTCAAGAAATCTGCTTCGGTATCTGAACAAGATAGTAATTAAAATTCTTCAAGTGTTACTATAGAGAAGCAGAGCACTTCATGTCTGCGGTCAAGATCAAAAAGTAGATGAACAAGACAGCTTTCCATCTGAACTAGCAGCCAGAAATTTCTGAACAAGATAGAAACTATCGCATAATACAACACTCAATCTCTTAAAAAAAGTATAGTACAAACACCACTCACCAGTGGGGAAGAAAGGAGTGGAATCACATGTGTTGGTGCTTCCTTTTTTTCCTTCAGATGAATCAGGTGCTCGCCAGTGCCGTCGCTTCCATGCAAAGATGAGAAGCAGCTTCGGCGAGTTCCAGCAGAGCTGTGCGCGACGGATAGCGAGCAGAAAGCAGCAACGCGGAGTCGGATGCACGCCAGCACCGGTGCTTCAGCGAGATGCAGAGCTCCAGCAGTTCGGTGCGGTTCTATTTTTCCGTTTGATTGGGATCGATTACTCTTGTATGACATGTTACAGAGACGATAAGCGTACACATACGATCCACGTTTGGGTGATTTAGCTTTAAGATACGTGCGGACTCATCCAATGGTTTGGCCGATCGAATGGTCGTTTGTTTTTTACAATTTCCGTTAAATATATTAGAGGTTCCGGTCCTACAAATTTTAGTTCCGGTCCCACACTTTTAGTTCCGTCAGTTTGGTTCCATCTATTTACCACCGTCTGATCGTGGTGAATGGACGGTAATTCAAAATGCCAATCACTCTAAAACTTGTAAATATATAGATAATATATGAATTGTCAGATTATTATTGAACACGTTGTAACCTGTAATAGATATCTGACCATAAAAAAGCAGTACACAATCAAGCAAACAGTCCAATTTATACTCTTAAAGTTTGTAACAAAAATCTAATGGAATGATACACTAGAAATCTTTCTATTAAAATATTTGTTAGAACATATCTAAATGGATATATCTACCAAACTATTTAATATATTTAAACATTAATGCAGACGCAAAAAAAATGACGCATAATTTTTTTATCTATGTTTGTATAGTAGGAAATAAAATAATTTTGTAAAATACATTTGTTTAGCACAAGATAAGTCTAATAATTAATACACATTGGAACAAAAAAGAATGATACAATTAATATTAGTAACATTTCATATCGGATTAATTATTTTGAATGTGTAACAAAGAAGGTGTATAACAAAATAATTTATATATGAGTATAAAAATTTAGTATAAATTATATTTATTTAACTTGCACTTGGTCCAAAATTTATTTAGATCGGTGCTGCATGTCCCTGCAGGCGAGGCCAATGGGATCCAAACAGACTTCTTCTCGGTCTCGCCATCGGAGCCGCCAAGGGACTTGTGACTCACTGCCTGCTATCGTCTTCGGTCTTGCCCGAGCTAGGATCGAGCAATTGCCGGTACATGTCTAATGGCTAGTTCTTCCACAGATATAGAAGTATAAGTAACCAGATAGAGCAAAAGGTCGTAGCACCATTCTGTACCTGCAGGAATAAGATGGATGGAAGACGAAGTAGATTAGTGCAGCAGTCAATTGTTGTTGGATCAGAAAGCAAATCTAGGTAGTCTTATGTTACACATGTTGATCCTCCTTACAACCCACACCACACCATTGACGGCGGAGAGCAACTAATGAGATGGCCCAATGTGGAAGGATTCTACTATCTTGGGCTGGGTCTACAAAGTTTAACACATAATCAATGTTATGCACATGATAACAAACATAGTACGTTGGAACAAAGAGATAAACAGAGCAGAGAAAAAATAATGTGTATATTCATTCAAACAAGCAAGCAAAGCAGTTGATCTCAGTACTAAACAGAGTATAGACATTCATTCTAAGCAAGCAAAGGAATGAATGCTACAACTAAACAAAGCAGATATTCATTAAACCAATTATAGCAAATATTCGTCAAACTAAACAGAGTAGATCTCGTTTGATTCAACAACAAAGAAGCCAGGGGGTATCTACCATGTAAACCGTGATGATGTTTGGCGCGAAAGCTCCTACAAGTCCAAGAAAGGTGCACATCACCTTGAAAAGGTTCACGAAATCGGCATCGGTATCCTGCTCCTCGAGGCCAACACGCAATGGTAGGGCCAACAATCCACCGGTGCAGAGAGGCCGCATACTTGAGAAGGCTGAGGCGCTCCGACCTGGTGCACAGAATCGCGTACATCAGGAGATTCACCAACTGGAATAGGCCGCCAATGATGTTAATGATCACCACTTTGTACGTCTTGGAGGATGCCCAAGGTGGGCAACACGATGTTGGTGAAGAATGCCGCAACCATGGCATCAGGCCGGTGTCCGCCCACTCGGAGCGCCTTGCGTGTCCATGACGCGTAGGTGAGCGAGCACCCTACATGCATGAACCATATAACCAGTTTACTCTCTATCATGACGATGCACAGAGTGTACTATTATCAGTAACGCCAGATGCGCATACTCACAACGAAAAAAAAGAAGTGTCATCTGCCAAAACGTAGCTAACCCATGTGAAGATGTCTTCCATGGGGGCAGAAAAATGCAACTAAAACGAGTTACACTTTTCTCAGAGAACTCGTTGGTCACCTATTATTTCATTTTATTTGGACACCTATTATTTCATTTCATTTGGACCAAAAAAATTTTTTTGATAAAAGGGAGTCACCCCCGATTCCATTAAGGAAACCAGAGTCTACAGAGTATCATCCTTTTTCTTACAAACACATCCATCACTCAGCCAAACTACAAGCCAGTTTTAACCATACTAAAACACCACTTCATAACAAACAAGAGAGAAAAGATAGAGGAAAGCTGCAGACATAAAATAGACAGGTTGCATCTTCCATTTTCCTCTTCAAATTTCCTTCTTGTTGCTAGTCTTCTTCTTTCCCTCTTCTTTTATTTATTCCTACATCATCAATCTCGACGTCCATGAATTCCAACTCTTCCTTGATCCAAATACTTCCGTTGCTACTCTTTCGAGCACCATTGCACATAATTCCAGCCAACTTTTAGCGTCCTCCTTCAGCTGCAACAGACTCCAACAATTAATATAGTAACAAATGTTCAGAATAACAATATAAGGTTCATCATGCCATTTTTTCTCAAAACATGCCAAGTTTCTTGGTTTCCAAATGCTCCAGATAACAGCAAGAATTTCTTTCTTCTTCCCCCAAAAACCCTTCAACCAATTAGAGATGCAATGATCAGCAGAATAAAATTGTAATTTTAAACCAAAAGTACAACTTACCACATTCCAATGTATCTAGCCAGGGGACAGTTGAAGAAGAGATGATTTATTGTTTCATTGCACCTACAGAACAGACATTTCTTCTCACATTTACCCCCCCCCCTTGCAGCAGCACATCTCTTGTGAGTATGCTTTTTTCAACATTAACCACAAGAAAATCTTAATTCTAAGGGGTATCTTAACTTTCCACATAAATCTGTAAGGGAGTATTTCATTACATTGCATTGCTAGGTAAAAGTATTTAACTGAAAAATCCCTTGAGTTTGTCAATTTCCAAATCAACTTGTCAGGTTCATTAATCAAATTAACCCTTTCCAACAGCATTTTTTAAATCATTCCATTGTTCTCTAAGTCCTCCCACCATTGCCCTCCTAAACCTAAGCCCTTCCACACCTGCATCAAAAACGTTCTGAACTGTAACATTTCTATTCATAGAAACCAAGAACAGTCTTGGGAAAGTTTTGGCTAAACAAGCAGGGTCTATCCAATGATCCTCCCAAAAACTGGTTTTGGCTCCATCTGCAATTTGAACCCTACAGTGTTGCCAAAAGAATTTTTTAATCTCCATCGGCCCTTGCCAGAAATGTGAGTCTCCATTCTTGGTTACTGCCTGTTAAAGAGTATGCTTTTGGAGATATTTCTTCCTAAGGATTTTTTGCCAAATTCCATCCTCATTAAAAAGTTTCCATATCCACTTAGCTAATAAAGCAATATTCATTTTCTCCAAGTCTAGAACCCCTAAACCACCTTGATCTGTTGGCATGCACACTGTCTGCCAATTAACCAGATGATATTTCTTTTTATCTTCAGTCTCATCCCATAGAAAACTATTTCTAACTCTGTCCATTTTTTCTCTCACACCAATTGGTATCCTATAAAAGGAGAGCATATATAAAGGAACACTAGTCAAGGATGAGTTGATCAGGGTAACTCTTCCTCCTATCACCAACATTTTTCCTTGCCAGTGCCCTAGCTTATTCCTCATTTTCCCTTCAACAGAATCCCAATCAGAGTTCCTCAGACTTTTTTTGTTAATTGGTACACCCACGTATTTCATTGGAAGTAATCCAGATTTACATGTGAATATTCTTTTAAAGTCTCCTTTCCTTTCTGAAGCTTCCCCTAAGCAATATATGTCACTTTTGTGGAAATTGATTTTCAATCCTGACATTTGCTCAAATAAACAAAGAATTGTTTTCAGATTCCTTGCCTGATCTAGGTTATCTTCGAAGAGGAGGATGGTATCATCTGCATATTGCAGAATAGCAACACCCCCCTCTATGAGATATGTGCCTAGTCTAGTCAATAAACCCTCCTCTTGTGCTCTTTTGACAAGAACTGCAAGAATATCTAGAGCAAGATCAAAGAGAATGTGGGAAAGTGGGTTTCACTGCCTTACACCTTGGTGTGTGGAAAAGTATGCCCCAATCTCTCCATTAACATTGATCCCCACCTTTCCACTAGTCACTATTTTCATTATGAAGTCTATCCATTTTGATGGTAGTCCTTTTGCTTCCATTGATTGATGAAGAAAAGGCCAGCTGACCTTGTCAAAGGCTTTTTCAAAGTCAATCTTGAACAGGACCCCAGATTTTTTATTTCTGTGTGTCTCATTTAAAATTTCATGCAAAATATTTACACCCTCCATTATATATCTCCCCTTAATAAAAGCAGTTTGATTTAAGAGCACAATCTTCCAAATCACTTGAATGAGTCGATTAACTAAAACCCTTGTTATAATTTTGAAGGACACATTCAAGAGGTAGATGGGCCTGTATTTTTTAATCATGGCTGCATACTTTCCTTTTGGAACTAAGGTGATCACCCCATAATTCAATCTAGCTATGTCCAATTCTCCTTTTTGGAAATCTTTTAGTAGACCAAATAGATCTTGCTTCACCAATTCCTCATTTTTCTGGTAGAATTCTGCATTAAAATCATCTGGGCCAACTGCTTTATTAGCTGCCATTTCAAATAGAGCAGTTTTTAGGTCCTCCATGGTAAAAGATTTCATTAAAAGTTCACAATCCTCTTCATTTAGCTTTTCCATTCCTATATCACTAAAACAAATATTATTTAAATCTAGATTACCAAAGAGTTTTTTATAGAAGTCAGTGATATCTCTTTAGATTTTCCTGACCTTCTATCAAACCCTCATCCTGATTTAAACTTACAATCCGAGTTTTCCTTCTCCTCCCATTTGTCTTGGAGTGATAATACCTAGTGTTATTATCCCCCTCTAGCATTTCTTTTTCTTTTGCTCTCTGGATCCATTTAATTTCTTCTTCTTTACTGATTGTTTTCAGTTGATTCTGTAACGTTTTCTTTACCTCTATCTCCGATTGCACTAAACCATATAGCTCCCTTTTTGTCAATTTCATCTAGTTGGGCAGCTAGAGTTCCTCTCTTCCTCTTATATTCCCGCTCTACATTTGGATTCCATCCTTTCAAGGCTTTCCTCAAGCACTCAAATATTTTTTTGCCATATATCAATGTTCATATCCCCATAATATGTTTTGTTCCACACCCCATTTATCACTTCTTTGAGATCGGGCCTTAAGAACCAGAAATTTTCAAATCTGAAAATAGCCTGGGTCCTGGGTCTATCTCCTGATTTGATCAAAATAGGAGTGTCATCAAATAATTCAGTTGGCAGAGTCGTTGCACACACCAATGGGAATTTCTCCCATGATGGTGAAACTAAAACTCTATCCAATATTTCATAGGTGGGATCTTCATGGTTGTTACACCAAGTGAATTTCCTGCCTGAAAGAGATATTTCCATTAATCCACCATGTTCAATTAGAACATTAAACAGAGGGCGACATCTATTATATCCCCCTGGCTTATTTTTCTCACTTTCTTTTCTGGTCATGTTAAAATATCCAGTGATCAGTATGGGGTGAGTGGAGTTTCTAATGGCATTCACCAGTTCTACTAAGAAGTTGGCTTTGCCATCTTGCTGTGCATCCCCATACACCACCACTAGATTCTAAATGAAGTTGTCTTTTTTTTATTGCTATAAGAAATCTAACAAAATAAACCCTTTTTTGCTTTTCCATCACATCATAAGTTTCTTTATTAACTCCTATGAAAATCCCACCAGATCTCCCTCTTGCAGGTATACCATCCCAGTGGAACTCATACCCTCCACTTATTTCTTTGAACAAATTAGTGGGGTATTCCTGTCTCACTATTTCTTGTATACCCACAAAATCTAGTTTATGATCCTTTATGTTTTTTCTTATATAACTTTTCTTACTTCCTTCCCATGTACCTCTACTATTCCATGTAAAGCCACTAATCATTTTGATTCTTTCTTTTTCCCCTTTCTACACTTCACATTTGGTTTAATGGGAGTTTTGTAGTGAAGCTCCAAAGGAGTCACTCTCCCCTCTACATTCTGTTTTTCCTCACTAATATATGGAGCAATCAAACTGTCTGCTAAAACCTCACAGTCCCCTTTTCCTAATTTGAGAATATCCAATAGAACTTGGTCTACAACATCTGGATGTCTGTCCATGTCTACTGGGCATTCTAAAATTTCAGGGTCCTCCTCTTTACTCAAGAAAATGTTCACCCTAGCTTGTTCTTGCTCTCTTATCAGGGCTAAATTAGTATCAATCATATCTAAAGTAGTGCCAAAATCAATCCCTACCTTGCTAGCAATGTCTAAGATACTATAATCAGAAGTGTTAGCAAGAGTAGGTAGAGAAGTACTACCTTCAGATGATTGGAGATTCTTCACCATGGCTATTCTTTTGTCTCTATCCATGATTGGTACATCACTTTTTGGAGCTAGACTGTTGTTGAACCTGTTCCCATTATCCTATTCTATCTCTTCCAAGATACCCACACCTTTATGTTTCTTTTTCCATGATTAGGTGACTTCCCATCCTGCACATTGTTGATTTTTTTGGTCATGCTCAAAGATGAGTCAGATTCCACATTCGTATCTTCTTCATCACCAGATAAGTCCACTCTCCCAATTGTTTCCAGATCATCAGTCCGATCTTCCATCTCTTGATCATTTTCCTTCACATTATCACCAGTTTCCTTCCTCAGGTTTCCCCCCTCTTTTCCATTGCTTTATCTATTGGCCCCATCAGTTCTTTCATGCCTTGTAACTGGCTTGTTTATTGTGATGAAACAAACCCTTTTTTCTTTGTCAGAGCAATTGCATCCTCATTATGTCTCTTTATTTCATCCTTCCTTTCTTCCAAAGCTTTCTTTGTCTGTTCACTTGCTTGTATGTGACCTCCTTTAATTATCCCCTGGCTTTCTTCAGTTCTCTGTCTTTTCTCTCTTCTATCTCCCAGCTCTTGTGATAAAGTGTCTTCCATTTCATCAAATTCTTGTATATATTCTTCTTCTGGCCTTAACCAGCCTTCCTCCACCACTTGCTCAACCTGGAAGTAAATGTAATAGATCATCAACTTTTTCGTGGTTAGCTTTGCCATAGCAGGAATGTTCTTGTAATTGACCACTCCAACCAGAAATCGTATGCTTCCATCTTTCTGAAAAGCTTCCATGTCTACTTCAACAACTTGTCCAAGTGTTGAGCCTACTTCACAAATCTCCTGGTAATTTTTCAGAGTTTTTGGAACTCTCTTGGCCCTCACCCATATTGTATCAAGCTTACCAGCTTCTAGGTTTTCATCTGACCATTGCTTCACATTTACTTTGATGTGTGCACCTCTTAAGGTGACCCAGTCATAGATTGACACCTCATCTATCCTTGCAGCAGATGAAAAATTGACTAAGAACCTTCCAGCTGAAACTTCTTTTGCTTGCCAGGTCCACTTCCATGGGTAAGTTCTTCCTAGGCACATCACCAACAATTCTTCATCAACTTGAAAGTCCACTTCCTTTACTTTAACTATTGCTATTGCTTTCCCTTTCTCCTCGGCTCCAGCACTCTTTTTTGCATGTTCAGCAAGAAAGCAGCATAGACCAGGTCCTCTAAATCCAACAAGATTTGCAGTTGGTTTTTTTGTTTGAGCGAGGCACATCTCATGGACAGATGACCCTTGCCACAGTTGACACATTCAATCTCCTCAGTGCAGTCCTTGGAAATGTGTCCTTTTCCCCACATTTGTTGCAGAGAAAATTGTCACCCACAATTGTTTTCCTCCCTGCCAACTCTGCCTTAGAGCTTGATTCTAGCTGAACATGTTGCATTGCCCCTGAAGAAGCAGCAACTGTTGTAGCAGATACCGTTGTTCTTTCATCAGCAACCTTGTTCTGCGCGGTTGAGACTCCTCCTGAGCTAGTCGACACATTCTTCTGCACATAAGCTCTCCTTTGCCCTTGATACTGTTCCATGTCACCAGCTCTCACTCCTGCCTCTGCCTCTGCGCAACCTGCACCGCTGGTGAGTATTGGATTACCTGTTTTACCCGTACCCACTTGATTGAGATTGTGACGGCTCAAACATATTGCTAGGCCGTGCAGGGAGCTGGGACTACCCTTTTTTCCCTCAGCTCATCCTTCTTTTTCCCTCAGCTAGACTACCCTTTTTTTTTACCTGCATCCATTACCAGCTTCATGTACCTTACCTTTTGGGACACACTAGTGCATGAAAGTTTCAGTTGGTGTTCTTTTTTGTGATAGGATATGTTGATGATATTTTGAAAGATATTTGTAAAAAATAAAGCATACCACCTCCATCCTGCAATATAAGAAGTTTTGTCAAGCTAAAACAATTTCCCAGTGTTAGTGATGTATAGACCCCTTTAATGTATATTCCCAATGTATGAGGAGCTTCCCTACATATTGTAACAGAGGTACATGTACTGGCCTTTTGCCCCCTATGAATCCTAGTTGCTCATTCACAACATGGTATTAGAGCTCATGGTTTAGCTCTTTGCACGCTGCAACTCCGTACTCGATCCGCGCTGCCGCCGATGATCTTTCCGGCCATCGTTGCTCCACTTTCTTCTTCCTCTCCCGTTTTTGCCGGGATCAAGTTCTTTTAGCATTTTTCATCGATTTGGAGCTCCTGCTGCCTCCATCCGGCAATGCTCCAGCTGTCACCGCCTCCGGCCGGCCACGCCCAGGCCGCCACGGCCTCAGCCGGCCCCATCCCGGCCACCTCTGGACGGCCACGTTCTGACCCCTGTCGGCCCCTGCTTCCTTCGCCGGCCCCGCTCCGACCATCACTGGCCCCAGCCCAGCCTCCCCTAGCCCGCCTCGGCCCCGCCCTCTGCCGGCTCGCCCCGGTGCTGCCTGTCTCCGGACGGCCAGCCGCTGACCATGGGAGTGCTGCTGGTGAGCCTCCACGAAAATCTGGCTCTGGCCAGATTCAGATCTGAGAGTTGACCCAAAAAAGGGCATCCTCTTTGTCTGGCTACATCAATATTCCTCGATGCCCCGTGATCTTTGATGGTACCAATTATGGAGAATTTGCTGCATTTATGCGCATTCACATGTGTGGTCTTCGGCTGTGGGGTGTTCTTACCGGCGAGGTCTCTTGTATGCCGCATCCCACTGTTCATGTGCCTCCTACCCCGCCGTCTGTGCCACGGGCCCTTGCTGAGGATGCTACTCAGGCTGATCGAGATGCAGCCAAGTCTACCGAGGCTGCTGCTGATGAGGCATATGAGGAGCGGGTACTTGCCTATTCAGAGGCTCTTGGCTCCTACCGTGATAGTTTGGCTGGTTTTACTCAGTGGTGTGATGAGGATACTCGAGATGCTGTCGTTCTTTCGCAGAGTGTTCAGCCACAGTTTGCTTCTGAGTTTATGGGTCTCGCTACTGTTGCTGAGATGTGGTCTCATCTTCATCAGCGCTATCAGCCTTCTGGGGATTCTTTGTATTTATTTGTGTTGCGCTAGGAGCACGATCTTCAGCAGTGTGACTCTACTGTTGATGAGTTCTACACCCAGAGTGCAGTGATCTGGCGCTAGCTTGACTCCCTTCGCAGTGTTGTATGTGGTGCTTGCTAGTGTTGCCGGATAGTACGTTCAGATATGGACATTCAGAGGATCCATGAGTTCATGTCTCGACTTCGTCCAGAGTTTGAGCCTCGTCGTGCCCAATTGTTTGCTCGAGGCCGTGTTCCTATCTCAGAGGTGTTGACTGAGCTCCGTGCTGAGGAGACTCGTCTACGTGGTGCTGGTCTGCTTGGGACACCTTCTGATCTTGATGCTCGAGTTCCCACTGCCCATGCACCGTTGCTTCTACCCACACCAGCGACTGCTGCTACTGGAGGAGCTCGCCCTTCTCGTGGTGGGGGTCACACTCGCCCTCCTCGGTTCTGCACTCATTGTCGGAGGCCTGGTCACCTTGAGTCTGACTGCTATCAGAAGTGGCGAGGTGTGCCTCCTCGAGCTCCATCTTCAGCGCCCATCACCACTAGCTTCACTAAGCAGGATATAGCGAGGCTTCGGTGTCTCATTGCCTCCTCTGGTTCTGCTTCGACATGTATTGTTGCCTCGGTGACTAGTTCCTCTACACAGTCAGGTACATCCTCGTGGGTTCTAGACTCTGGAGATTCTTTTCACATGTCCCCTGATTCTTCCTCTCTTTCTTCTCTTCCACTTCATGTCTGTGTTCTTACTGCTGATGGCACTTCTCTTCCCGTTGCTAGTCGTGGCACTCTTTCTACTTCCTCCTTTTTCGTTCCTGATGTTTCTCATGTTCCTCGTCTTACCATGAACCTATTTTCCGCTGCTCAACTCACTGATTCTGGTTGTCGGGTCATTCTTGATGTTGATTCTGTTCAGGACACTCGCACTCAGGCACTGGTTGGTGCTGGCCCTCGGTGCCGTGAATCCTAGGGACTTTGGGAGCTTGACTGGCTTCATGTTCCCTCTTCTACCACTTCACCGACTACACCACCTGTGCTCGTTGCTTCCACTACCGCCTCCTTTTAGCAGTGACATCAACATCGTGGTCATCTTTGTGGTTCTCGCTTGTCATCTTTACTTCGTCGAGGTCTTATGGGCCTATCTCAGGAGATGTATCGCTTCAGGGTTGTCAGGGTTGTAGGCTTGGTAAACAAAATCAGTTACCTTATCCTACTAGTGAGTCTGTATCTCAGCGACCTTTTGATTTGGTTCATTCTGATGTATGGGGTCCGACTCCCTTTGCTTCCAAGGGGGGCCAATGCTACTATGTTATTTTTATCGATGACTTCTCTCGCCACACTTGGATCTATTTTACGACTTCTCGCAGCAAGGTTCTCTCGATATATAAGTGTTTTGCTGCCATGGTCCATACTTAGTTTTCCACGCCTATTCGTGTGTTTCGGGCTGACTCCTGCTGGTGAGTATATCTCCCAGCTGTTGTGTGGTTTAATTTCTTGCTGAATAGGGCACTCTTGCCCAGTTCTCCTGCCACGGCGCCCATGCTCAAAATGGTGTGGCTGAGCGCAAGCATTGCCAACTTCTTGAGACGGCTCGTGCGATGATGATCGCCGCCTCTCTTCCTCCTCACTGCTGGGCTGAGGCTGTGTCTATTTCCACCTATCTCATCAACTTTCAGCCCTCCATGGCGCTACAGGGTGGTATTCCTCTTGAGCGTCTTACTGGTTGCGCTCCTGATTATTCGACACTTCGTCTCTTTGGTTGTGTTTGCTATGTTCTTCTTGCTCCACGCAAACGTACCAAGCTGACTGCTCAGTCCATTGGATGTGTCTTTCTTGGCTACAGTCCTAAGGACAAGGGCTATAAGTGTTGGGATTCTATTGGTCGTCGGATGCGCATCTCTCGGGACGTCACTTTTGATGAGTCCCGTCATTTCTACCCACGTTCCTCCTCCTCTTCCTTCTCGGTGGATGATATCTCTTTTCTTCTGTTTCCTAACTCACCCCCTCTTGTGCCTCAGGTCCCTGCTCCGTCGAGTCCCTCACCACCTTCTACTCCTTCTTCACCCACCAGACCCCCTACCCTCCCTCACTGCCTTCTCCTTCTCCACCCTCCACACCTTCCTCCCCTATGTCACTTTCCTCACCTACGGTGCTTCCTCCCTACCCCTTTCACTACTCCCGTCGCCCACGTGAGGACGATGTTCCTCCTCCTGACATGCCCTCCACCTCTGGTGTGATGCCCTCTCCGTCTGAGCCGACTCATCATCTTCGTGCTCGACCTCGTCCTCCTCTTGATCGCTATTCTCCCACTCACTATGGTCTCTCTGCTGTCCTTGAGTCGACCTCTTATCGGGATGTTGTTGCTCATCCTGAATGGCAGCTAGCGATGGCTGAGGAGATTGCTGCTCTCGAGCGTACTGGCACCTAGGATGTTGTCACTCCTCCTCCCTATGCTCGTCCCATCACCTACAAGTGGGTCTACAAGATCAAGACTCGCTCCGATGGTTCTCTTCAGCGCTACATGGCTCGTCTTGTGGCTCGCGGCTTTCAGCAGGAGCATGGCCGTGACTATGACGAGACCTTTGCTCTAGTGGCTCACATGACCAGTGTTCGTGTTCTTCTTGCCCTTGCTTCTGTTCATCACTGGTCTGTCTCTTAGCTTGATGTGCATAATTATTTTCTTAATGGTGAGTTACTTGAGGAGGTATACATGCAGCCACCTCCTGGTACTCTATTCCCGATGGCATGGTCTGTCGTCTCCGGCGCTCTTCTATGGACTTAAGCAAGCCCCTCGCGCCTGGTTTCAGTGTTTCGCCTCTGTGGTGACCTCTGCTGGTTTTGTCCCCAGCGCACATGACCATGCGCTCTTTGTCCACACATCTTCTCGTGGTCGGACTCTCCTTCTTCTTTACGTAGATGACATGATCATCACAGGTGATGATCCTGAGTATATTGCCTTTGTCAAGGCCCGTCTTCGTGATCAGTTTCTCATGACTGATCTTGGTCCTCGTCGCTACTTTCTTGGGATTGAGATTGGTTCTACCTCCGATGGCTTCTATATCTCCCAGGAGAAGTATATTCCGGACCTTCTCACTCGTGCCGCTCTTGGTGATGAGCGCACTGTCGAGATTCCTATGGAGTTCAATATCCATCTCCGTGCCACTGATGGTGATCCTCTTCCGGATCTGAATCGCTATCGTCACTTGGTTAGGAGTCTTGTCTACCTTGTTGTCACCCGTCCTGATATCTCCTACCCAGTCCACATTCTGAGTCAGTTCATGTCTGCTCCCACTAGTGTCCACTATAGTCATCTCCTTCGTGTCGTCCGCTATCTTTGTGGCACTATCTCCCGTCGTCTCTTCTTTCCTAGTTTCAGCTCCTTACAGCTCCAGACCTACTCAGATGCTACCTGGACCAGTGGTCCATCGAATCGCAAGTCTCTTTTAGCCTACTGTGTTTTTCTTGGTGGTTCTCTCATTGCTTGGAAGACCAAGAAGCAGATTGCAATCTCTCGTTCGAGTGTCGAGGCTGAGTTGCGAGCAATGGCTCTCTTGATGGCAGAGGTGACTTGCTTACGTTGGTTATTGGCGGACTTTGGTGTTTCTGCTGACACACCGACTCATCTCTTATCTGATAGTACTGGTGCCATCAGCATTGCGCGGGATCCGGTGAAGCACGAGCTCACCAAACACATTGGCGTTGATGCCTTCTTTGTGTGTAATGTTGTGCAGGATCAGATTATGGCTCTATAGTATGTGCCTTCCGAGCTACAGCTTGCTGACTTCTTCACGAAAGCCCAGACTAGAGCACATCATTGATTCTTTCTCTCCAAACTCAGTGTTGTTGATCCACCATGAGTTTCTTCACCATGTTTTATTTTGGTTATTTCTGCAGGTTTTCTATAAAGCATCCAAATAAAGATTCAATTATGTAATATAGAATTTAAAATTAGGGCTCGACAAGCTGTGGTTCGGTTACAGGTAAGTTGACCTTTTTTTGTATGCGGGAGTCTGGGAGGATCGTGGTCTTCTATCATTCTCTCTTAAGTATTTATACACTTTAGGGAGGGGAGGAGAAATATCTTGCTGCTTGGAAAAAGATATGTGAAATCAGGAGGAACGAATTTGACCAGGCCTACAAGCTCTTAGAGCATCCCCACTCATTGGCGCTCCCCACGCCCAAATCCGGCGAAATTTTCGTCCGGATTGGACGAAAATTTGGCCTGGGGAGCACCGAAGTTCCAGCCGTCCCCCCGGCAGGAAACCCCCAACCTCGACCATTTGACATGTTTCAAACAAATTCGACATAAAATTTAACAAGTTCGGCGAGCAAGAGTGCGAAAAATTGCTGAAACAAATTCGGCGATAATCAGTACAATGTTTAACAAGTGCTGAAACAAATAAAGCACACAATTTCACAATTTTTGAAACAAATTATGACAGACTAGTTGGCGTCTGCGTTGGCGTTGCCTCGGAGCGTCCATATGTGCTCCACCAGATCATCTTGCAGCTGCTGATGCATTGTAGAGTCTCGAATGTCCTGGCGCATAGCAATGAAGGCGGCCCATGATGGAGGCACCTGGTGATTAGGATGTGCAAGAGGACCCTCTCTCTCATATGGTGCTTGCTGCTCAGCCAGAGGAACCGGATGTTTTCGCTCATTTTCAATAATCATATTGTGTAAGCACACACAACAATTCATCACCTCCCACATCTGATCTTTGGACCAAGTCATAGCGGGGAACCGGACGACGAAGCAAATCTCTGCTGGAGGACACCAAATGCACGCTCGACGTCTTTTCGGCAAGCTTCTTGTTTCTTGACAAACTCGCAAAGTTTGGGGGTGCTAGGTTTCGAGATAGTCCTCACAAATGTTGACCACTTTGGATAGATACCGTCTGCAAGGTAGTATCCTTTGTTGTAGTGCCGACCATTGATCACATAGTTCACCGGGGGAGCATGAGCCTTAGCAAGCTTGGAAAAGATCGGGGAGCAGTTTAGGACGTTGATGTCATTGTTGGATCCAGGCATACCAAAGAAAGAGTGCCAAATCCAGAGATCATGGGTAGCCACTGCTTCAAGTATCACAGTGCAGCCGTTTTTGTGACCCTTGTACATTCCCTGCCACGCAAACGGACAGTTCTTCCATTTCCAATGCATGCAGTCAATGCTTCCAAGCATCCCTGGAAAACCCCTAACTTCATTTGTTGCAAGGATCCTCTGAGTGTCTTCGACAATGGGTGATCTCAAGTAAAAGTCCCCGAACACTGCTATGACGGCCCTGCAGAACCGGTAGAAATAATCAAGGGCGGTGGACTCCGCCATCCGAAGATAGTCATCTGCACCATCACCGGGAGCTCCATAAGCCAGCATCCTCATAGCCACTGTGCACTTCTGCAGTGACGAAAATCCAACCAAGCCGAGTGCAATCCGCTTTGCATCCGAAGTAGGGGTCGAAGTCTCGGATGGCATACACAATTTGCAGAAATAGCTTTCTGCTCATCCTGAAACGATGCCTGAAAACAGTCTCACCGTGCAATGGATTGTCGGCGAAGTAGTCGGCGTACAACATGCAGTAGCCCTCCATTCGCTGTCTTGGCTTGCACTTCCAGCGACCTGGTGCCGACCCACCACGTCGACCAGTTGCCACTCTAGCGTACAGGCTTGATAAGCAACCGATGATCAGCATGTGCTCCTCGTCTTGGGCGGCGGCTGTCATCTCTTCTCGCATAAGCTCGACGAACATCTGCTCCTCCTCTTCGTCCGAGTCCATGGCCGGCGAGGCAAATGGACGAACACCTGACGGGCGTGGTCGAGGCAACCCGAGCCGCAAACGACGAGGAGTAGGCCGTCGTCGGAAAACAGGCCGGCGGAGGAGCAGCCAGATAGGCCGTCGTCGAAAGACGGCGGAATATAGGCAGGTGGGGGGAGGGGCGGCGGAATCTGGGCAACAAGCTGGCGGGGTGGTGACGGCGGCGAGAGAGATACGAGGGGTGGGAGAGATTTTGAGTGGGGTTCGTGTGTCCAGTAGCCGACAGAGTGGGCCCTTCCCCGCTTTTCACTCGTCCGGAGTCCCCGAGCGCGCCTCGGGGGACCGGGGTTGGCGTGGGCTCGCCGGATGGATTTAGGACCAAATCCGGACGAAAACGAGGAACCGGGGGCGCGACTGGACCGAATTACGCCGTCCGGATGGAAAAAACGTCGATCGGGGGCCTCGTCGGGAAGACGAGCGGGGATGCTCTTAGATGTACAACTTGAAGAAAAGGTAGTATCACTATCTCCTGAGATCTGACGTACTGTACTATTCTATCAAGTACCCAGCAAAAGTATCAACAGAATATAGCTGCAATCTGAAAATAATTATGTGATTTGGACTTTAGATGAACGCGAATGTGTCCTCTTGCCCTATGCAAAATGAACTGTTGCATGTTGTAAAACCGAAATCTGCAATGTTTATTTACTAGCCGTTTTCCCAAACCTCTGTTTCATTGCATGATTCAAATAGCATGCAACTTATATATGAGGTCATTCTTGATGTACAATCGAAAATGCGTTTGAATTTTCCTGTAAAGATATGATTTTCTTGGTTCAGTTATGGTGAAAATGATAGCAAATAGAAAAGAAGCTTATCTATATAAGTACTGTTATTATGGGGAATGGGAAAAAAAAGGAACATCAACAATGTGAATCTTTAACTATTTTTCGACAAAGGAATATATTAATATTACGAAGATATCAATTATATCCGATCTGTGCAACAACACAGTGCTCTAATGGTAATACGGATACATACAGCCTAATTTTTTTTTACAGAAAATTGAAATCCTGCTACAGTGATTTATTCTTGGTAGCATCGAGCCAAACACCACCAAAGATCCATTTTCTCCAAAATCGATGACTCCAAGAAAGAAATAGTGCACAAGTGTTAACGATCATAGATCATAAGGTTTTCACCTAGGAGAGAAAATTTGCACTCACAAAACAACACGTTCAATAAGACCATTACCAGACACAGCCAATTAAGTTTAGACCTTGAATTTTCACCTTGCAACTGTTGAAGTGTATAAGTAGATTGCCTAGCCCTTTTCATCAGTTCGGACTTTTAGTTCAAGTGGCTAGTGCATGAAGCTTAACATGGTATCAGAGCACCAGGTATCGAGTTCAAATCCTAGCTTTCTCAATTTATCCTAAAAAATTATCTCCCTCTTCTCGCTGCCTCCTGCCGGTCCGGCCTCCCGCTGCCTCTTTGCCTCTCTACACGTGTTGACTTGTCTTCTCGTCTGACGTATATAAAGTAGATTGCCTAGCCCTTTCCATTAGTTCAGACTTTTGGTTCTAGTGGCTAGTGCATGAAGCTTAACAGCAACTTCAGACTTTGAATTTCTTATGTGTTATCGCCCCCACTTGTCGATACCGCTGCTCCAAGTCATGAATCACCAAGCCAAAACCTCATCGCCACCAGGACTCGAACCACCATAATCAATCATCATATCTCGACTACCACGGTCATTCTCCACGAGTGACTTCACCATAGAACTAAAGATATGTCCTACGATGGCAACTCACCGTAGAGTTTCGGATCGCTCCCTCTGAAAGACTGAAACCAAACATTTATATAGAAAAAAATATGGTTGCAGGAGACCAAACACGATCCAATCCGGCAATCTCCGGGCGACATGGAGTTTGTCAGTGGAATCTTTCGGAACTCATATTTCGATCAGATAAAAAAGACATGCTTCAAGGACACTACCATCTTGACACGAGAAGAATCTTTAACTACGGAGTATTAACTCCATCGCATATATGTTGTCCCATTCAATAACTCCAACGATCGAGGGTCAATGTTACACAGCCGGTCTAGAAGTGCCAAGGAAACACTAATAGCAGCAACACCGTAGTAGTACTACATGCCAATAACCTGCTACAAATCCATCCATGGATATGGATCTAAAATGAAATAAAACCATGCGTAGCACAAATTAAACTGTCAGTAGGTTCATATCCACATGGCTGGATGAAATCACAGGCTTGCTTCATGGATGGATCAGGGGGAGAGACGGATGGTGATGTGCTTGGTGTCGTCGCTCCGAGCGAGCGAGAATGTCCCCTCGGCGGAGGAGTTGAGGTAGGACACGGACAGCTTGTACTCTCCCAGGAAGGCGCTGAAGTTGAAGGATCCCCGGTCGTTGGTGGCGCCGAGCACCTCCTTGGTCTGCCACTCCCCGAGCAGCCTGTCCACCACGTCGCCGGCGGGCAGGTTGACGAAGCTGCCGTCGGTGAGGCACATCTGGTAGCAGGTGGCGTTGGCGTCCATGGCCGTCCACAGCATGATCCCGTCGACGGACGGGTGCGCGAACCCCTCCCTTAGCACCTCCTCCAGGTACGCGGCCTGGGTGCTGCGGTCGAGGGCGCTGCTGATGTCGATCTCGGTGAGCCACACGGGGAGGCGGAGTGTGCCGAGCTTGTCGAGCACAGCGCGGACGTAGGGGATGTTGGGCTTCCCGAAGTGCCCCTCCAGGCCGATGCCCTCGAAGGTGACCCCGGCGTCGGCGAGCTGCCGGAGCCGGGACACGTAGGAGTCGGCGCTGGAGCTGACGTCGTCGCAGACCTCCACGACGTTGAAGTCGTTGAGGAAGAGCGTGGCGAGCGGGTCGGCCCGCTTCGCCGTGCGGAAGAACTCGGCGGTGGCGTTGCGGCCGAGGCGGCTCTCGTAGAAATCGAAGTGGAGCATCTCGTTGCTGACGTCCCAGTGCACGAAGTCGCCCTTGTAGCGCGACAGGAGGCTCTCGATGCGCCCCGCCACGGCGGCGCGGAGCTGGTCGGCGCCGGTGAGGTTCTTCACCCACCAGGGGGTGTACTTGGGGTCCTCCCAGAAGATGTTGTGCCCGCGCGCCACCGCGTCGGTTGACTGCACGAACTGGAGCAGCTGGTCGGCCAGCGTGTAGTCCTCCTTCCCCGGCGACGGCTCCGTCGCGTACCATTTCAGCTCGTTCTCGAACACCGCCGCGTTGAACCGCTTGCTGAACCACTCCTGCATGCATCCACCAGTACAACGATCGATCCACATCAGTCGATTCTCTTTGTTTTCAAGCAGCATCTTCATCAGCCATCGATGGACAGCAAAGTTATTGTCGGAACTTCATTTTCTTCACGAGTATGACCGGCGACGTACCTGATAGGGCTTGTTGCCGAGGATGGTCTTGCTGATGGCCGACCCAAAGGGGAAGTCCCTGCTCATCTGGTGCACGGCGATCTTTGCGCCGACGACGCGGCCGCCGCTGCTGTCCGACACGTGGACGTTCACGAAGCGTTTCCGGATCTGCCATGGAGGGCAAACACTGCTAGTGTCAGTTTCAGTATCCACCAGTGTGTTTCTTCTGTGATAATAATTTTACAGGAGCATAATTTCGTGCATGCAACATGATGATGTACCAGTTCGATGCGGTCCTCCCTGTGCTGGCTCCATTGTTCAGGCGAAAAAGGCTGCAGAGAGGCGCTCCTGATTGAGACCATGGAGGCGTTTGGGCTTGCAGTCTACAGAGAGAATTAAAATGGCATGAGAAACAATCCACTCAAGCGTGCCCTCGCAGACCTGATCGTTCCTAAAAATCATCGGCCTCTCACCTGGAAATAGAGAACAGAGGTTTGTGACGCCGAGCTGAGAGTGAAGCCGCCCTTGAGGAAGGACCAGCAGTCGTTTCGCACTAGAGCTGTGCCCAGGCACTGAGATTCACCGTTGTCTAGCGACAAGATCTTTGCCTTCACATGGACTGTTGCAGGCCCATCGAATTTCACCCAGCCTGAAGAAAATCAATCCGTGTAAATACTAGTATACTGATATCTATTCTTCTCAATTTACTATTCAATTTTTTCTAAAAAAATCCACCGATCTATTGATAATCATCGTGTAGTCAAGAACCCAAAATGTAATAAAACAATATAAAAAAATGTCTTTAGACCATCACCCGAGCAAGACAAACTTATCATAGTAGAGCTTATTGTAGTACGCAAACGATAAGTTGTCGTGCTAAGATTCCAAAGGTGCAACGCGCCAACGCAGAAACCATCGCAAAAGATGAGACCCGTAAATCAGAACAGGCATAAAACCAAACCAGCAAACACGAAAACCGACTAGACCCAGGAGATCCACTGGACACACAACTCCACGCGGCCTCCATCAGCGCTAGATGCATCACCGAAGCGAGGATAGGATAGAGAGGACCTTATTATGTCGTCGTCTCACCATCTCGAAGAAGACACTGACTAAAACATAAACAAAAATGAGGAGTTTGATAGATGGTGGCTTGCCAAGCTCTTCCGTGGCATTCTCTTTGTTTTTCTTGACCCCAGGCTTCTCCCGTGACAGCTAGGAGAGTAGGCGTGTGTGGGGAGCTGCCTGTGGGCAGCAACAACTTTACCTTCTTTGACTCTGTTCTATGTGATTGATACACCTTTTCATGGTATATTCTCGAAAGAAAAAACATAAACAAAAATGGAAACCTTGCCACCAGCTAGGGGCTATATTTATGCACCGTTTGACTAAGCTCAAGACATACACCGTTTGACCAAATAACCAGCGGATAACAAAATGACCAATAATACATGGTAAATAAAAAGGGCAGCACTTCTCTAGTACACCGTATAAATAATGACAACCAAAATGAATGACAGAACAATATAGGAGAACAAAATGATCAGTTCACAAAGGAGCACAACCACAAATACAATTAGTTCAAATGTTCAACATGATCTACAATATGGATCGGTAATTTTGGAGGATGAGAATAGTGTTTAAAATTTTAGGGGCTATGGCTGGTTGGGGACGAGGGTGGGGGAATGAGAGCAAAGGGTGGGATTAGAGCATGTCTAACAGGCCTCGTATAACCCGCCCACCCCGTAAAATTCCGGCGGGATACGGGGCAGGCGCGATTTTGGGCGTCTAGCAGGCCCCGTATTCGGGCCGGCCCGTTTCGGCGGAATACGGGGCCCAGGAAATCGGTCCCGTCGCCCCGTACTTATACTGGGCGCAGGTGCGAGTGAGGGGTTAACCCCTCACTCGCAACCCTAGCTCCGCCGTGCGCCGCCGCCTCCTCCTCCTCGCTCCCGGCGAGCAATTAGTCGCTCCCCGCGCCGCATTCCACCCCAGATCCGGCATGGACGCCCGCCGCCGCAAGACCGCCTCGCCGGCGAGCGGATCGAGCGATCCCGCTCGCCGGACAACGTGGAGGATGCGTGGCGGCGCCAATGCAAGAGATCCACCGCCGGGAGCCGGCGTGCGGCTCGCAGGTACGCCGGCGCCGCGTACGTCCCGCCGAAGCTCGTTGACTTCGCGGCGGGCGGGCGCCGGCACAACGAGGATCCACCGATGAAGCCGATGAGCGGGCCCAAGTTCGACGAGTGGCGCGCCGACCGGGAGCGCCGCCGGCCGGGCGAAGGAGGCTTGGAGCAGCGGGAGCACCAGCGCCGGAGGAGCTCCGCTCGCCGGCGAGGAGGAGGAGGCCCCCGACTTGTTGAAGGAGCTACGACAGGTTCCTCAAGGACGACGCCAAGAGGAAGAGGGCGGAGGAGGAAGAGGTGGCGGCGGCCATCGCCGCCGCGAAGGAGGCGGAGTTGCGGGAGGCGGAGGCGAACTCGTACCTAGTCGACCTCCCCGAGTAGGATCGCGGAGGTCTGGATGTAGAATCGTTGATCCGTATGTATGATCCGTAGTATGATCAATGAAATTGAACTTCCCGGAGTTTTTATTTTTGAAAATACGGGGCGAAATACGGGGTCTGCTAGACGGAATGGCTCTTCCGTTAGCAACTTTTCGATACGGGGCGAAAAGCGGCGAGATACGGGGCAGAAATATAAGGGTCCTGCTAGACATGCTCTTAGGCCGGGTTCCCAGTATCTTTACATGCCCTTCCTTTACCTTGGCCCTACATGTCATATGTCCTAGCGGTTTACTAATGGGTACCATGTATAGGTAGTAGTGACTTAGGGCATCTCCAACCGGGCGACCCATCCCGCGTCCGCGCGTCCGGATGGGTCGAAACGGACAAAACCGCGGCCCAGCGCGCGGACCCATCCCTAAAACGGATGGCCGCGGCGTCCGGGACGACCCAAACCCGGCCCAAATCTTGGACGAGTTTGCGTGGCCGCGGACGCGAAAGGCTGGTCGCTCGCGTCCTCCCCTTGTCCGCCCCCGGCCCGCCCGTCCGCCCTCCCAAAACAGAAACACTCCACTGTACTCCCAAAACCTAGAGATGGCCGACGAAGCGACTGCCGCCGCCACCGCCACCACCGCCACCATCGGAGAGGAGGCACCCACGGCTGTTGCCGCTCCTGCCGTGGAGGCGGCTCCTGAACTGGCGGAGGCCGAGCTCCCCCCCGGGCCGCCGACGAAGAAGGCGAAGGCCGACCTCACCCCGGAGCAGAGGAAGATGGAGAGCAAGAAGAGGGCCGACCGCCGCAGGGCGCTCGACCAACGGAAGAGGGAAATCGCTGCCGCGGAGGAGCGGCAGCGGGCGGCAGAGCAGCTTCTCCAACTCAAGACGGAGGCGAAGAGCACTGTCCTTCAAGAGCAGCAGGCGCAGGCCATGCTCTTTTACGGCCACGCAGCGCTCGGCCAGCACATGATCATCCCTGGCACCGGCGCGGCCTCGGGGGGGGAGCTCGGCCTCCTCCGTGACCCGGCCCCTTCCTCCAAGGTCAACTACCCCACCGACTGCCCCGTTTGGGCACGAAATGGGGGCGCATGGGCGGCACGCGTACCGACTCACGGGATGGGTCACCGGAGGTGGGCGAGTCCATGACGGGGCCGTCACCTTCGTCCGTTGACCGGAACCGTGCGCCGGCGAACTCCAAAGGCCCCAAGAACCTGGGAGCAGCTGCGACGTCCGGTGCACGCAACCTGTTCGACGATCTGTCGGCCGCGCGCGCGCAGTCACCGTCCACCGTGCAGGCCCCTCCGTCTTTCGCGCAGACAATGCCGACGACCCTGCCATATCCTTCGACACAGCAGGCTCCCCAGCCCCCTCCCATTGACACACAGGAGGGCACAACTGCCTGTCCCGGCAGCATAAACATCGAGGAGGAGCCGTTGTTCGGTGAGGGCCTCACACAAGCCGCAGCCGCACAAGCTCGAGGTCGCCGGTAAGCAAACGAACCGCCAACTACACGGAGAAGGAGGACAAGGTGCTCGTCGATGGATGGTTGACCATCGGGCAAGATGCGTTGACGGGTGCCGAGCGAAGGGGACCGCATTCGGCGCCGGATCTATGAATACTTCCATGAACATCGCAAATATGGACAGGAGCCATTTGAGAGCGACCGCAGCGAAATATCGCTCCAAAAGAGGTGGGGAGCAATTCAAACGGAATGCAACAAGTTCCGAGCGGCGTATGATCACGCGAGGCGGATCCCCGTTAGTGGCATGGGTGTGAAGGACTTGGTATGATTCTTAACCTCAACTTATTCATCCGATGTTTGCACATCTGTTTATCGTTGTTGTCTCGCTTTGCTCTAGGTGTGGCGAGCTTTGGAATTCTACAAAGTCAACAATGGAGAGAAGACCTTTGCCTTCCCTCATTGTTGGAAGGAACTCCAAGGCACCCCCAAGTTCCGGGAGGGGTACGAGGGGTACATGGCGACCTTGATCGGCAACAATCCCGCCAAAGATGCCACGGTCATTGACCTTGATGGTGGGCAGCCTTGCGGTAGCTCCGCTTCTCGTGCAAGTCGTCCACGCGGCCACAAGTCAACCAAAGCCGACATGAAGCGTGATGCTTCGTCCATGCTATTGTATGGCACTTTGAAGGAGATGCATGCGGACAGAGAGGTGTCCACGGACAAGAGGGATGAGAGGAGGCGCCGGGAGAAAGAAGAGGACAGGAAGAAATTCTTTGATGTCCAGCAGAAGAAGCTTGAGATTGAAGAGGTCAAGGCCAAGACCAAAGCTAAAGAACTTGAGCTCAAAGAGAGAGAACTTGAGCTCATAGCAATGGCAAGGGCCAAAGAGGTGGAGCTGAAGGCGAAGGAAGTTGAGCTCAAACGCCAAGCCGAGGACAACCTCATCATGAACGCCGACTTGACCAACATAAGCGAGGCGAAGAGAGCTTGGTTCGAGAAGAGACAGAAGGAGATCCTCGAGCGCCCAAATTGAGTTAGACAATCTCAATTGTAATTTTATATTTTTCTCAAACTATGGCACATTTTATTTGATTTATCATGGTACATTTGATAATATTTTATGGTATTTGATAATATTTTATGTTTATTATATATTATTCTATGTTTACGAGATATTATTCTATATTTGTTAGACATTGTTTAAGGATCTGTGGCCAGAGGACCTATTTTCCAAAGAAATAGGCCAAATGGCCAAATGGCCAAATGGGTGGCCGCTGCGTTGGGCGCAGCGTGCGACCCAAACGGACGTGGGGCTCCGTCCACGCGTCCGCTCGGGCACGCAAACGGCCCAAAACGGACGGCCCAGCGCGGCCGTTTGGGTCGCCCGGTTGGAGATGCCCTTAGACCCGACACTGCCTTACCTGTTGGGAAGTGTTTAGCTACTAATAAGATCCCTATGGATATTAAACTTTTACGAAAAACATCCCCAAATAGGTGAATTAACCTCTAGGGATCGGGGAATGAGCCCCGTTGCCAAATTGACACCGCACACCGCTACGTGGCTACAAATCCTAGCTCAGTCGTAATCCAATAGGAGATAATTCTTGTTTTCATTTTTTTTATTTTTCCATTTCGTTTCCTTTTCTTCTTTCTGTTGTTTCTATTTTATTTATTTTTTATTTTCCATAATGTGATTTTTCTAAAAAAACTACTTTTCAAAAATATGAACATTGTTTTAACACAAATATTTTAACAATCTGATTTTCTCAAAATTTAACATTTTTAAAATCTAAATATTTTTTAAATTTGTACATTTTTTAAAAAAATTAAGCATTTTTCAAACTTGAACAATTTTTCACTTTTGAACATTTCTCATTTTTTGAAAAAATCATACTTAAATATTTCTATTTTAAAAAAATTAGCATTTTTTAGAAATCCAAACGGTTTTCCAAATGTGAGCATTTTTTCAAAAATGGAACATTTCGAAATAACTGAAGCATTTATATGTTTTTTATTAAAATTTTAAAAAATCATAAAATATAAAAGAAAAAAGTGAGAAATGGGTTAGGCCCATTAACCACGTGGGGTGTGCGGCGGCTGGTGGGCGCCGGCCCTGGTCGGGCTATAGGAATTGCCCTTCTACTCGCATTCTCGGTGTTGTGCACACAATTACCGCTATCAATACACAGCGCTGCTGGGTTTCTTCCCCAGTACGGCCAATCATTTTTTTTTTTATGAGTAGACATTATAACTTTGTTAGATTGTCTGATTTCTACAAATGCACTTTTAATGCTTTGTGCCAAAATACTCATTCCATATCACCATATGGTCTACTATGCCATTATACAGGTATACACCTGATGATTAACCATGTAAGTGGCCGTCCAAGCATGGTTTTCTTGCCCAATCTGGTGGTGCCTATCCTACCCTAGCCGCCGCCCACCCACCCACCGAGCGAGCGAGCTTCTTTGCCATGCCCCGCATGGCGCCTCTCTGAGTACGCATCGCCACAAAAACACAAAAGCTAGCGCCAGTAGTCTCGCGCGCCTGCTCTGCATCTGCATGGACCTGTGTGTAACTGTGTTGATGGATGGGCACACACGCACGCGTCCTCTAGGCTCTATCCCTACCATCGGAATGAAGGAAACGAAGGAACGCATGGGACGAACACCATCGATCGATGGTCCAGTGCCGCGCGCGGCCACATGCGCCGCTGGGCAAGGTGACACGTACGGGGACGGGGAGGACGGCGGCTGGCTGGTGCGCAATACCTCATCTGCCTAGGCCGCTTGCTGCGCGCCATCGTCTCCACCTCCGCGTTTTGCCTCAAGTTTTGTCTCGCTTTGCACGCGCGTTTTCTTGCCGCGCGCGCGCATGCGCATTCGAGTCGACGACGAGAAGAATCTCGCCGGCCCCCACCACCGGCGCTGGCGGCCCTACGCCAACCAGCGCGCGCACTCGCCGTTGCCGCCTTGCCTCGGCCGTCTTTCTCCATGCTCCTTACCTCTTGCCTGTTTGTGCTTGATTTCCGATCTAGCTAGACCCTTCCCCCTCTGATTGGTTCCATTTCCTTGGATCTTAGGGCGTTGTATGCTATTGCTACGTGTTGGGGCTTGGCAGTTACCAAAATGTGGACAGATCTAGCAGGGAGATGACTAATGGGACCATATCATCCACGGAGATTTGTGGTCTCTTCAGAGTGACAATTTTACCTAACAACTCTGGTCTCTAGAACTGCGAAAAATGGTTATGGACGATTAGAGAGCAATGCTACATAACTATGGGAGGTCTGCACGACTCTAATTGGGCAATGGGTGGTTAGTGGGTAGGGTCGTAGCGGCGCACCCACAGTTCCCTACTGACCAGGCTGCAACTTTTATTATGACCGGAATTTGGTCTCTCATGCATATGGTCGTCATTTGTCTACCTTGCTTGAATTTTCAAGGGTCCTCTTACCTGGTGGACTAATTCGTTTCACAAAAATAGCAAAAACTTAGTTACTGTATTTGACTTTACATGAAATTCTCTGTCACTTGGAGATAATGTGATTGTAACTTTTTCAAGTACGTAAACTTATGAATGCACAATCCCATTTACAATAATATATATAGTTGGCTTTTCACCCTTGATTTTTGTGATTTTTGAAGTAGTTGTTTGATTTTTTTTAGTAAGTCGGTGAACTTATGAAAAATAGGAGAAACTAGGACTTAGTCTTACATATGAGTTCAGAAACATATATGCTACCTATATTTCTCCAAATTTAAACTTTACGACTAGGGAAGTTCTGAGTCGCCACAATCAAACGAAAGAATGGGGAGAAAGCAATCAAACGGTGGGATAGCGTCGCGCTCAAGACCCCAAGCAAGACGCTCGTGTTGTATCTTTTTCCGAGATTTAATTACGGAGTAGTTGTTTATACCATCCATCTAACACATTTTCTATGCTGGCATCTCTTGTTCTAGCTCGCCAATATTTAGCTATGCACCACCAACACGCATGCAAATCAAGTACTACTCTCTCTTTGGTTCTTGTTCTGACTTGGTAAAACAAAAATGCATGACAATGCATGCCAACTGGGGGTAACATTTCCACCAAATTGTCAAAGCAAATTAGGGATATATATAGCTTGCTATGGAGAGAGTCACTCACAGGAGAAGCTGTAGATGGTGGCCGCGGACATGTTGTAGAGTACGAACGACGGCGAGTAGTTGCCTTCATCCGCCGTTCTGAAGTCCTTGATTTTCTTCGCCCACCGCAGGATGCCGCCGTTGTACAGAGCTGGTTCAGGGTGGCCTTTACACTGGACAAGGGGAAAAAAATAAGCAGTAGATCAAAGTACGTGAGAAAGAGAGGCAGATTTTCTTAGAGAGATCGAAGCTCTGATAGCCTTACTTCGGTATAGGCTTTATAGTCGTAGCGCACCCCATCAGCTGCACGGAAGAAATTAACATCAAAATCAACCAACCGTCAGCCAAATCAGGGTAGCTGAATGCAGGATCGATTGAGCGGAGGATGCATGCGTACACTCACCAGAGGAAGCATGTGGAGCGAGCGAGGCGACGAGCAACAGCAATGGCAGGAGGAGCATCAGCATGGTCCGAGGAGGAAGAAGAGCCAACGACACCGCCACCGCCTCCATAACTAAGTGCACAAGAGCTATGTTCAGAGTACAGGCAAACGGCCGGCGGGGTGTAACCGTGTATATGTAACCAATTATCTCGTGATCCCTTCCTTTTGTCTCTGTTTGCGGTCGGTGCGCCTACCGAGCATTTATACAGCAATGCAACAAAGAGCTACTAGTACTAGCTAGCTAGCAAGAAGAGCTTCACATTCGTTGATAATCCCAGATTAGTGCAACAATCCCATGACCGGTCAAAGCTACTGATGTATACTAGATTCTACAGTCAGTATAATCAAGTATACACACCTGATTATTAGGAAATCTACAAACAGTATATACAGGTGTATTAGGTTCTAATTAGTGCGGAATATAAATATACAATTATTATTTTTAGGTGGGTAACATGAGTGCTACACTGACTATAAACATTGACCACGTTAGCGCAAAAACACCTGGATTAACCTGGAGTGTTTGACACTTTGACTTGTGTTTGCTAGCTCATGGATAACGACAGTACATTCTACACATGCCACGTTGCAAACCATCTATAGTTTTTTTTTGCAAACAATCTATAGTTAGCTAGTTAGTGGCAGTGCCATGACAGGCAAGTCAGTGTTTGACTCGGCAGTTTATGGACTTGGTTGGATAGATGGCAATAAGTAGATAAAAAATGTGAAAAGCAAATGTACTAACTAGCAAGTAGGGAGGGAGAGAGAATGCCAACAACATGTGGGTGCGACTGTACCTACGCACAAAGAGAGATCGAACCAAACAAGAATTCGTATGGAATTGCGCGTGTTTACCCAACCTTCCTTTCGGTGTGATATGTGCAGTGTTGTCAGTTTGTCACGCGCGGACGCCGAACAAAGAACCATTTCCAAGAATCTACCTGTCGACTGAGGGTGGCCGGAGTGGTCAGCGGCGTTCACTGCTTTTCACGGATTGAATCGTGCAAGGAGCGAGCATGGACTGACACCTCGCCAATTAGAGCTTTTAGAGCATCTCGATTCGCGTCTTCCAAATCGTCCTCCAAACGATGCTGGATCGAACGTTTAGGGGACGTGTTTTGTTTGTGCCGCGTCGCTCAAACGTCCCCCCAAACATTAAAATATATTTTTTTTGCATTTTTATTTCAATAAAGAGAAGAAATATTCCACAAACTAATACATAATTGGAAACGTGGTTTACATGAAGATATAGTTTGGAACATAGTGTTCCACAAACAAATACATAGTTTGAGGTTTGACACAAATATAAAAGATTGAAAAAAAAACTAAACCTAATTAGGCCGGGCATCGAAGGTTTCGTGTGTTCGCTGCCAAGAAAGAACACTCGAGAGCACACCCAGCCACCCAAACTGGAAAATCCAGCTGGTGAGGGTGCCCATGTTGGTTCTTTCGAGGAAGAACATCCAGAAACCTTCGTGCATTTTTTCGCTGCGAAGAAAAAACACTCTTCAGCCGTCGTCCTCCTCGGCGTTGTCGCCGTGGTAGTTCCGGCGGCAACGCGTTTCGTCGAACACCTTGACGCTCACGTCCCTGTCGCCGAAGTAGGAGAACACGAGCATGAAGCCGGCTTGGACGCGGTGACAGCGCGCGAACTTCTCCCAGCCGATGTGGAGGTACATCTTGCCGCGCGCGTCGTAGATCACGTCGACGATCCACCGGCAGCAGTGGCAGCCATCCTCCCGCAGATGCAGCGAGCCCGGGCGCTCGTCGTCGGCGGCGAAGTCGTCCGACAGCCTCTGGATGCCATGCGGGTCGCCCTTGAGGACGACGATGAACTCGAACAGCACGTGCCCCTCCTCGTCCTGCCTGTCCGACAATGAGGACGGCGATGGCGTCGCAGGCGACGACGAGCGTGCAGCTCTGCCGCGGCCACGACCACGGCCGCGAGCTCGGCCTCCGCCTCTACCAGCCATGGCGTCGACTCTTCAGATGGTGGCGGCTAGGGTTGGGGAGAGAGGCGCTAGGATTTGTGTGTGAGAGGGACGATGAGAGGCGGCCCTTTTTAATAGGCCGGAGGGAGGCGGGGGCGGTGGCGCTCATTAACGCCGGCACGCAGAGCTAGGCGGCGACGAGACGCTTCGCTGCGCCTCTGCGGGAATTGCACCGTCGCTGCGCGCCAATAACTTTCGTCGCGAGGTAGACGACGGTTAGGTTAAAATTCAATGTGCCACTGATGGGTCGGCCCCGCCACTCCCCGCCTCGCTTTTCGGTGCGTACGGCGTCCCCGGTGTGTCCCCTGTGGGGCGGGGACGGGCTCGGGGCGCCGGACAAAAGGCGGCTTTGGGGGACGCGGTTGGGAATTTTTTTTTGTCCGGCGCGCCCCAAATCGCTTTGGGGGACGGTTTGGGGGACGCGACTGGAGATGCTCTTACGGTGATTGATATGAACCTAGGTTTCGTCGAGTTTCGTTGAGTTCGAATTTTCTGACCGTTGACTAAAACAACTTGTATTATTTTATTAAAAACTCATTATTCATCTATTTTAAAATAAACGACTCAACTTTATCTATATAAGGTTGTATCTAGATGTATTTTTAGTATGTAGAAACATCGTTATCTAAAAATATTGAGTCGCTTATTTTAAAATAGAGGGAGTATTAAATTGCAATAGGATGTCCACCAAAAAGTGATTCGATCCCAAAAAATCCCCCAATCTACGCGAGACCTTTGGTGTTTGACCAATTAAGAGTGGGGGGAACCCACATAGTTATATGGCTTATAAGAAATCGTTTTCCGGAAGGCAGCCCGGAAGTTTGTACATGACTTTCTTAGTTTTGTCTTTAGTTGCATTCATCTTGCAGACACTTTCATTTTCACATGATTTGTTATTAGAGTTAGCTTTGTTGGATATAGTGCCCTAGAGCAATAATAAAGGATGTTTATTATTATATGTCTATAGTTCATAATAGTTTTATGTCATGATATAATTGTGTTAATCAGAAATATTGATACACATGTGGTAATGTAAACAAACTAGGGTCCCTAGCGAGCATTCACGAAGATGCATGCATAAACTTTGTAGTTTGTTGACACATATTCCCACATATTTGTAACATATATGATGTTATATCCATGTTTTGTATTGATTTTTGGGATTTACCAATGATCCCCTTTATTTTGGTTATAACTCTATAGGACAGGAAAACCATATTTTGTGTATTTTTAGCTTTCATGGATCTAAACGAAGTCAAATGGAGCTAGAACTTTGGGGATATCAATATTACATCAAGAGAAGCGTCTGGAGCACTTGGACCTCACTAGATGGGCCAGGAGGGCCAAAAGAGATCAGGTTGTAAGGCCCTAAGTGTCTTTTTGGTAATTAATGACAATCCTCCATGGACTAATGTTTTTGGCCCTAAGCATGAAGAGATACAAGGTTGAGCAAGACTAAGAGTGAAGATTGAATTCAAGTTAGTCAACACATGAATCATAAAGATTTTACCACTTTGAATCGTTAGATCTTGTGGGTGGTAAGCCTTGTCAATTATGCTTCATGAGCTAACCCACTATATATGCGTATTTGTGTTGTATATGTGGGTTAGGTATCTTTCCATGGGTATGCATCAAGAGTATGATCTCACATAGCCTATGAGAGGATGGCATCAAGCTTGGATATCATCAAGGTTGAGAAGGGTAAGTTCAAGATGAGTATATCGAAGATATTCTGCTTGAAGCTTGCCATCTATTTGGTGATAATGGACATGTGAAGATGTGCCTCAGTGGAGCTATTCCATAATGGTTTATGGGGGAGAAATTGTGAGTCTTCACGAAGCAACAATGATCAAGTGAGGCATTCCGGCTTGAGTGGAGCTTGAAGCGTTATCGTCAAGATCAAGTGGGATGCGCAAGGCAAAGGTATGATCTTGCTAGGTTTTCCTTTTACCGATCTCAAGGTGGTTCTTGGGAGACCGGGTTATAGCATAGATAGCCGCACTATCAAGATGGGCTTTCGGTTGAGAAACTTGATTGCATCGTCATACTTTGCATCCCTATATTATTTTTGCTTCTTAGTGTTTTTCTGTGTGAGGTTCTTGATCTTGTTGCTAGATTTTGAACAATCCCACGTTCATCGAAAATGGAATATGTATGCAACTTCTATTGCGTTTTCGAGTTTCGACGTATTTACCGTTTCTTGATGTTGCGAGGCTCCCTCTCTAAAATAATCTAAAAACATTATGTGGGGAGTCTCAATATTTTTTTGGGTTCTATTCATCGTTATCTTACCAACATAATTGGTTTCATCTCAATCGAAGTCCGGATGCAAAAGTTTTCGCATTTATCGTAAGGGCTCTGTTGTTCTCGGCGCCAGGGTCGGCGTCTCGGGTGCTGCTGTCGGGCTGCCCGGCACCTGGGCCGGCATACCAGGTGCTGCTACCGGGTGACTCAGCACCTAGGCCGGTATGTCGGGGCCTATGTCGGGTAGGTCGGGACCCTGGCCGGTCCTGCTGGGCTCAGCACCGTGTGGCTCGATTTTAGCTCAAACGGTCATTTTTCTTGAAGGGGTATAAAAGGGGCCTTCTTCCCCATTGTTTCTTAGCATTCTTTGGCACGTTTTTTACCATCATTCTTGAACCTCTTGATCTTGATTCCTCTCCCTTTACTCCCATGATTCTTGCATATTCTTGAGGGATTTGAAAGAGGAGATCTAGATCTACAACCTCCACCAATCAATTCCTCCTCTAAGTGAGGGGAATTCTTGGGATCTAGATCTTGGAGACAATTGTTGATTTCCACCCTTGTTCTTCCTCTCTTGTTCCTCCATATCATTTGTTGCTTTTGCGGGATTTGAGAGAGAAGGAGTTGAGCACCCTTCTTGGTGTTGCATAGTATTGAGCTCTACAATACGATTAGTTCGAGTAAGAGACCGTGAGCTTGTTACTCTTGGAGGGGTGACCTCCTAGTTGGCTTGGCGGTTGGTGCTCCGGTGACCTCTTCGTGGAAGATTAAGAACTGGTCCGGGCTTCTCCTTCGTGGAGCTTGTGAAGTGGTTGTGGAGCTTGCCATCTCCGGAGTGGAGGAAAAGCTGACCATAAGGGAAATGACTTTGTCCTTCTTGGTATTGGCTTGGAGAAGAAGGTGAGCCTTCGTGGCGTTCAGGAGACCTTCGTGGTAGCCCTCAGCTTCCAACGTGACGTACCTCACCTTGTGTGGGGGAACACGAAAATACATCTTCGTCTCCGCGTGACTCGGTTATCTCTATCCCCGAGTTTACTTTCCTTGTGATAGCTGATGGCTGTGGAATACTCCATATTTTCTCGCGTTTAAACCCTTATCTAAGTCAAGAAATTGACAAAGTTTACCTCTCAACTTGCCACTAATGACTAATCAATGCAAAGATGTGCAATCTCTTCTATTTTTGGATGTTGTGCAGGAAGTCGCGTCATAATGACAAATGGACCTGCAATTTCTGAAGAAAATCACGTCAGGAGCACGGCAAAGTTGACTACGCTCGGAAAGCCGGTTCCAGGAGCTTTAATAGGCACTGGTACGGGCAGGCCCCGCACGTACCGTGCATCCGGACCATGCGCTGCTATGTTCCCGAGGTCAAACCCTATAAATTTCGTGAAGGGACCGACGCTGAAAACAGAGCCATTCATCGCCAAACAGAGCCGCAATCCACCAGATCCATCTGTACCACACTGAAGGAGATCCATCACCATAGTTGATCCATCCCATCTACCATCTCCTCCATAGCCATAGCCATCACCATTGTAATAGACATCTCCTTGAGAATTGGCGACCATTGTAAGAATATTGTGATTTCAATCTAAGTATTTTGCACAATGATTAATATCTTTGTATTTGATCTTAATATTATGTGTGGGTAGTCCTCACGAGCCGCAGGTTGGGGTGAATCATCGCAGCGTTCATGTGCATCTAATATTATGTAAGGATTGAATAGGAGTTTTGCAATCTTGTATCCTTGTCTCTTTGCCTCGTCTTGATGATCTGCGTGTACCCTTATCATTCGAGTCAATCAAGGGAAGAGGTGGGATGAGTGGAGAACGGCGTGCTACCGCGAAACCTCAGTGACATAAAGGGGAAAGTAACAGTGCATGTTTAGTGATTCATTCAGGATTATGGCACAATCATGTAGCTTAAGGCTTTGGTTTGTATTCATTTAATTAATAGCTATTGTTGCTTGCGGCTATAAGAACAGTGGTTGATCTTATCATTAGGCTCTTGTCACCTCTGTCTTTAGGGGCAAGAGTATTTACGGATGTGCTACTCACAAATATATTATCTCTATTTTATTTGTTACACATATGCGCTTTAGTTATATATGTATGCATAGCTATAGGTGAAACCTTAACTCTGGCCTATTTTCATCATTTAACACAAACCCGTTAGAAGTAAACAACCCCCTTAAAAGTAAACTAGATAAATCCGGTAAACTGAAGATAAACTATACTAGCAAGTCTTGTAGACATTTCCTTTACACCATTTAGCAGTGCTTCCCAAGGTTCGATTAAACCAAGGTCTTCTAGGGAAAAAGCTTACATACTACAATCCGTAATCCGGATCGAAGGTATCAACCCTTTTTCTGGCGTCGTTGCCGAGGAAGCAATTTCGCTATTCCGGTAAGGTTACTAGAGACCTTGTTAATTGCTTTACTTTTAGTTTTAAGTTTTTATTGACTATTATTAGTTTACTGTTTTATTTTTTATTTTAAAACCATAAAAATAGTTACTTGTTATTTTACAGTCATAGAAGAAAATACCAAAAATATAATCACTAGTTAGAAAAGAAGCTTGTGTAATATGCTATCCCCAATGATGATTTTATTCGTGCACCCATAACTCAGCCCGCTGTTACAGCGGAGAACTATGAAATTAAGCATAACCTTTTAAGTTTGGTTCAGCAGAACCAATTTGGAGGCTCGGCCGTTGAGGACTCATGTATGCACTTAAACATATTCACTGAAATTTGTGATATCATGCACATTAAAGATGTTGACCCAAATGTTGTTAAATTACAATTGTTTCCTTTTTCTTTAAGAGGAAAAGCAAAGGACTTGTTGCTAGCTTTACCTAAGGGCACTATAACTTCATGGGATGAATATACTAATATATTTATGACTAAGTTTTTCCCACCAGCAAAGACTATCAACTGCGTTCTAACATTACAGTTTTTAGACAAGAAGACTGCGAGCCACTAGCGCTTGCATAGAAAAGAATGTAGAAAGCCACGACGAACTGTCCAAGTCATGAAATGGAGGATTGGTTAATTCTACATTTATTTTATAATGTCCTTAACCCAATGTCAAAGTCTATGCTTGATACTACAGCTCGAGGAATGTTCATGAACAAGCCAGTTGAACTGGCAAGGAGGCTTCTAGATGATATGCAAAGCAACCATGCCGCAATGGCATGTAGAAAGATCCTCCTCAAAAAAGGTAAATGCAGTCACCGAAGGTCAATGAAGAGCTTACTTTAAAGGTATATGAGCTTATACATATTCTTAAGGGTAAGGAAAATACCTAAGTTAATTCCACCACAATTTCTAATGTTGAGGAAGTAGACTCCATAGCAATAAATCCTTATAACCCTGCATGGAAGAGTCAAAACTATGGTTCTAATTTTTCTAGACAATATAATAACAATGCAGGAGTTCCAACTAATAACTACACCAATGGTAGTGGAGCAAGCAATGGTAATACCTCAATAGAAATTACTTTCAAAATAACTTATGCATGCTCAAGCTGAACAAAATAGTACCCTTACAGAGCTTGCTGAAAATCATAGCACTATGTTAGGGAATTTTTCTGATCAAACCGTTTCTCTTAAGAATGATGTTCAAGTTCTACAGGAAAGGACGAAGACCGTCGAGACACATTTGGGGAAGATAGCTGAATGACAAACTATAATACTTGCAAGATTTGCAGGTAAGCCAGAACCATACCCCGTTGAAGACCTCAAGATGATGAGGATTGAAATAAATGGAGAAGCACTTGAAGAACTGGACTATAATAATGCTCCAACACTAGAGTACTCTGTAGAAGATCTCATAAAGATGGTCACGTAAGACACCCCAGAGTCGATGAAGGTAATGGTGAACGGTACCGTCAATTTATTCATGAAGTATCATGCAAAGTCCATGATTTAGAACAACAATATAAGAAGCTAGCTGAAAAACTTCCAGCTAAGCTTGATGATATATTTGAGCCCACTATAAAAAATTATTTTGGAACAAATGAGGTGGCTACACTTTGTGATCTTGGTGCAAGCGTCTCCACAATTCCAAAGATCTTATTTGATAAGTTAGGACTGGGGCCATTCAGAACTACTGAGCTAAGACTTCACTTAGCTTATTCATCATATAGACAAGATGTAGGCATAAAAGATAATACTGTAGTAGAGATTAAAGGATGTCCTGCCCTTATTAATCTTATTATTGTGGACATGCCTGAAGATCCTATAGCTCCTATAGTCTTAGGAAGGCCATTTCTTACAACTATCAAAGATCTAATCAATTTGCATAAAGGGAATGTGAGAATTGGACTACCATCTAAAGACCCATTTGTATTACACTTCCCTAGAACAAAGAAGGCCAATCATGATGATGATGGGATCATTACTTTGAAAGCTAATTACTTCGGAGTGGGTCTTCCACTTCCAACACTTAAGTGATCACCATCTTGGTCAAGCTAATTGACCTTAACTAGAAGCGTTTATGGGAGGCAACCCATGATCAATAAGTTTTTCTTTCTAGTTCTTGTTTAGTTTAATGTTTAGTTTTATTTATTTGTTTTTTTAATAAAGAGTGTTCATGAGATCCTTTGGGAAAGAGGGGAAGGAAATAATTAACAATGCCTTTTTGAATTTATATACTAACGGTTGCGCATTCTTGATATATATACTGATATTTTTCCTTAGTCATTTTCGAGGTAATGTTGATGCACAAGGGCACATGAAAATTGCACAGAAATTTTGATGTTCGCAGGTTACTGTAACTTTTGTGGCCATCGGTACGGCCGGAGCCGCCCGTACCACGCGCCCGTACCGCATCTGCAACTTCGAGGAAGAAAAGATGGAAATTTTTCGAAACCATCTGTAACTTTGGCGACCATCGGTACGGGCAGACCAGACCAAACCATGCGCCCATACCGCTTCGACGACGGAAACTCCAAATTTTCGGAAAACATATTGTAAGTTTAACGACCATCGGTACGGGGGATACGCCTTACTCCTAAGGAGGTTGCAACTGGTACGAGCGGGATGCGCCTGTACCGTGCGCTCGTACCACGCGTTGGGAGCCATAAATAGGCAGGGAAGAGGTAACTAACTCAAAAATTTCATATCATCTCTCTCTTCCTCCTCCAAACTCAAAACCAACTCCACTGGATCTTCAATTTCGTTTGTTTTTTATTCGATTTCTCGCACTCCATCGAAGTATGGTACGTTTCTCCTTCGATCCCCAACTTTTTATTCGTGAATGCATACTCTAGCTTTTACCATTATCAATCTAGACTTAGGTCATATTATGAACTTCATCACCTTAATGAGCATGCTAGATTTCGATTTTAGAGGAGATTCTTTTATAAGATGTGTAGATGATGATCATATGTCTATTTCTATTGGATTAGATTTTATTTTTGTTAAAAGAAAATTGTGCCTAAGATACTAAACTTTTAATTATTTATTTTAGATGAACACAAGGAGCCGCTCGTGCGATGTGGCTACACAGGTTGCACTACCGGTTGAAGACTAACCCGCTTCGCTCGGTATCGAGTTCGAAGACCAACGTCACAGCAACCGTTTCAACCATCTCAAGGACCGCGAGATCAAGTCGACAAAATGGGCTTGAAATCTTGGTATTGAAACAAACATTGTGATTTCAATCCAAGTATTTTGCACAAAGATTTCTATCTTTGTATTTTATCTTGGTATTATGTGTGAGTAGTCCTCACGGGCTGCGGGTTGGGTTGAATCCTCACATCGTTCATGTGCATCTAATCTTATATTATGTGCAAGGAGTGAGTAGGAGTTTTGGAATTTTGTATCCTTGTCTCTTTGCCTCATCTTGATGATCTGCAAGTACTCGTATCAATCGAGTCGATTAAGGGAAGAGTTGAGATGAGTGGAGAACGGCGTGCTACCGCGAAACCTCATTGACAAAAAGGGGAAAGTAACGGTACATGTTTAGTAATTCTTTCGGGATTATGGCACAATCATCTAGCTTAAGGTTTTGGTCTGCATTCATTTACTTAATAACTGTTGTTGGTTGAGGCTATAAGAACAGTGGTTGGACCATTAGACTCTTGTCACCTCTGGCTTTAGGGGCAAGAGTATTTACGGATGTGCTACTCACAAATCTCTTATCTATATTCTCTGCGATTTAATTATATATATATATATATGCATAGCTGCAGGTGAAACCTTAACCTTGGTCTATTTCCATCATTGAACACAACCCCCTTAAAAATAAACTATATAGATCGGTAAACTGAAGATAAACTACACTAGCAAGTCTAGTAAACGTTTCCTTTACACCATTTAGCAGGGTTTCCCAATGTTCGATTAAATCTAGGTCTTCTAGGGAAAAAGCTTATCATACTACAATCTGTAATCCAGATCGAAGGTATCAATAGCCATAGTGCTTGAAGTACCTACATCTTGTTATCACTTGTATTATATATATCTTGTGCATATCTTTCTTATCTAAGTTATTGTTGTTGCACTTAGTTGAGCCTAACATATTTAGGTTTTGTGCTTGTAAAATAAACGTTAGTTTAATTCCGTATTCTTACAAGCCAAATCTATAATAGTTTTTAAAATGCTTATTCACCCCCCCCCCCTCTAGGCGACATCTCGTCCTTTCACATGTTGCGTGCCCAATCAAGGGGGTGCGCCACCCATGCTCTTTCCCTCCTCGACCGTCCGATTCACTAGATTATGTCTAACCTAAAAACCTCTATATAAAGGACTTATGTAAGCTTCCTCTAGGGAGCTCCGCAAAAACATCGAAACACCAAAATAGAGCCAAAACTAGTGAAAATTGGAGGGGAAACTCCACCGGAGGGATCTCCAACGTCTCCACCATCATCACTATGATGAAGAGGGAGCAGTCCACCTCTGAACTATGGGTTTGTGGCAGTAGCTTAATATATTTCTCTCTTATTCTTAATAAATCTAGTACTATATGAGCTGCTTGATGTCTACGGGTGCTTCTATTCTTGTAGACAGTGTTGGGCCTCCAAGAGCAGAGGTTTGTAGAACAGCAGCAAGTTTCCCTTAAGTGGATCACCCAAGGTTTATCGAACTCAGGGAGGGAAGAGGTCAAAATATCCCTCTCATGCAACCCTGCAACCACAAAGCAAGAAGTCTCTTGTGTCCCCAACACACCTAATAGGTGCACTAGTTCGGCGAAGAGATAGTGAAATACAGGTGGTATGAATAAATATAAGCAGTAGTAACGGCGCCGTAAAAGTGCTTGCCGGCGTGTGGTTGATGGTGGTAATATTGCAGGAAGTACAGATGCAGTAAAAACAAGAAACAAGCAGCGATAGCAAGTATTTAGGAACAAGGCCTAGGGATCATACTTTCACTAGTGGACACTCTCAATCATTGATCACATAACAGAATAAATAGATAAATGCTAGACTCTACACTCTCTTGTTGGATGATGAACACCACTAACCGTGTAGGATTACACGAACCCTCGAGTGCCGGAGTTAACAAGCTCCACAATATTCGATGTTCATGTTTAAATAACCTTAGAGTGCATGACAAATCAACATAACCAAACCAAGTACTAACATAGCATGCACACTCGTCACCTTCACGCTACGAAAGGAGGCATAGATCACATCAATACCATCATAGCAATAGTTAACTTCATAATCTACAAGAGATCACAATCATAGCCTACGCCAAGTACTACACGATGCACACACTGTCACCATTACACCGTGCAGGAGGAATAAACTACTTTAATAACATCACTAGAGTAGCACACAGATAAATTGTGATACAAAACACATTGCAATCATAAAAAGATATAAATAAGCACTTCACTATGTCATTCATAACAGTGAATAAGTATTCTGTGAAATATAGCCTAAGAGACCCACAGGGTGCACACACTGTCACATTTACACACGTGGGACAAGGAGTCTCCGGAGATCACATAAGTAAAACCCACTTGACTAGCATAATGACATCTAGATTACAAGCATCATCATATGAATCTCAATCATGTAAGGCAGCTCATGAGATTATTGTATTGAAGTACATAGGAGAGAGATGAACCACATAGCTACCGGTACAGCCCCGAGCCTCGATGGAGAACTACTCCCTCCTCATGGGAGACAGCAGCGTTGATGAAGATGGCGGTGGTGTCGATGGATGAGCCTTCCGGGGCACTTCCCGTCCCGGCGGCGTGCCGGAACAGAGACTTCTGTCCCCCAGATCTTGGCTTCGCGATGGCGGCGGCTCTGGAAGGTTTCTCGTATCGTGGCTTTTCCGTCTCGAAGTTTTAGGTCAGGGACCTTTATATAGGCAAAGAGGCGGAGTCGGAAGGTCAACGAGGCGACGACACAACAGGGGGGCGCGGCCCCCCCTCTGGCCGCGCCGGCCTGTCATCTGGGGCCCACAGGGCCCTCCTCTGGCGGCTCTCGGGTGTTCTGGAAGCTTCGTGAAAAAATAGGATGCTGGGCGTTGATTTCGTCCGATTCCGAGAATATTTCCTTACTAGGATTTCGGAACCAAAAACAGCAGAAAACAAAGAATCGGCACTTCGGCATCTCGTCAATAGGTTAGTTCCGGAAAACGCATAAATATGACATAAAGTATGTATAAAACATGTAGATTTCATCAATAATGTGGCATGGAACATAAGAAATTATCGATACGTCGGAGATGTATCACTGCTCAACATGATTATGGTCATATATGTAATTCCTATGTGGTGGATCTTAGAGCATCTCACGTTAAAAAACTTTACAGCGCCTGATTTGCGTTATTTTGCGCGCGGCAGACGACTGCTTTACATGGCGCTCCATATTTTCGCACGCAAGGTTTCACCATACGCCCAAAAATTCAGCGCGCTGGACATATTTCGGTGAAAGTTTCAATCAAACGCAGATCAAACAGATACAAATGCGATAAACTAAAGTAAAACAGGAAAATACGATAATCTAAACTAAAAAAATATCTAGTCATCAAACTCGATGTCGAAGTCCGATGAACTTGAGATGGCGTACAAGAACAAATCCACCCACCAAGGATCGTTGTCGTCGATGGTGCTCGGGCCTTCCATCTACGCCAAGATGAACGATTGGCGCCCCCGCTTGGCTTGGCTCGCCACCTTGCGCTCTGTCCGCTCCTGCTTGAAGAACTCGTTCTCGTCGACGACGTCCTCAGGGAAGTTCTCGTGCCACGATGCCATGGTGTGCTCGTCCTCCGCGGCAATGGCGAGCCGGTGTTGGCTCTGCCTCTCCTCGTTGGTGACAAGGTGCAGTGGAGGCGCCAACATCTCCGCTTAGGCGGTGGAATTGACGTCGTGGAAGTTGAGATCACGGCGTGAACGTCCGAGCCTCCATGTCGCCGCGTCGTATGGGGAGCACTTGGAGCGGCGCTTTGGCGGTGCAAAGCGGTGAAGCAACGCTTCACCGTTGTGGTGGCTGCTCTACGCGCGCCCTTTTTATACCACGTGCTGGATCTGGCCTGATAAATTTAGCACGCGATTTGCCGCTTTTTCCCGCGTCCGTCAAACATTTTTCCGCGCACTTTATTGTCGAGCGTCTTCTAGCGAACACCTGCGCTAAAATGACGGTTTTTCCGGCACGAGTGTGTTTTAGAGCATCTCTAGCAGATCCCATCCGCACAATAACTACCATTTTGAGGTTTTAGAGGAAAAAAAAAGGGTCAGTCCGGACACCGCATCGAGCTTCCATCCGGATTTTTTTTTCCAGTGTATCCAGTTTCGCGTCGCAGGAACCTAGTTTCGCGAGCCCGTAAAGTCAATTTGATAAGGAAATTAGCCTTCTTCTTGTTCTTCTTTCCTTGGATTTGCCAGGTACGAATGAATCCGATAAGATAAATATACTGTATTCATGATGAAAGGAATGAAAGATTGGAATTCAAGTAGGATTCACCACCTTGACCATGAGCAGGATCAGCAGGAGAGGTGCCTCTGAGAGTGGCTTCAATCTTACTATCAGCCAGTTAATACATTCGACCTTAAAATACGGATTATGAGGTATACCTCCCCTAGTAAAAAAAACAAAGGGTGAGTTTTCGCTACCATCATTGCAAGCGGGCGAACCCTATCCTCACTTCCGTGTTGGCGTGAAGAAAATTCCAGCCCATCGTCACCGTATGGTTGGTCTGACAAGTTGGAAAAGAAGAGGACATAGAGAAGAGAATCTTTTCGGGAATATGCTGTTATACTGTTTACGGTGTCTGACCTGTGTGTCGATTTTTCAACCAGCAAAACTTGTTTGGGATGGTCTCCATACTATTCAGGGTTTGCTGTTTGCGGTGTCGGCTAGAGGCTTTTACCGTGGCGGTTGAGATGCTTTTAGGGCATCTCCAACCGGGCGACCCAAACGGACGCGCTGGGTCGTCCGTTTTGGGTCGTTTGCGTGCCCGAGCGGACGCGCGGACGGAGCCCCGCGTCCGCGCGTCCGTTTGGGTCGCGTGCTGCGCCCAACGCAGCGGCCACCCATTTGGCCATTTGGCCATTTGGCCTATTTCTTTGGAAAATAGGTCCTCTCGGCCACGTATTCAGTTTGATATATAATAATATCTCGTAAACATAGAATAATATATAATAAACATAACATATTATCAAATACCATAAAATGTTATCAAATGTACCATGATAAATCAAATAAAATGTGCCATAGTTTGAGAAAAATATAAAAATTACAATTGAGATTGTCTAACTCAATTTGGGCGCTCGAGGATCTCCTTCGTCTCTTCTCGAACCAAGCTCTCTTCGCCTCGCTCATGTTGGTCAAGTCGGCGTTCATGATGAGGTTGTCCTCGGCTTGGCGTTTGAGCTCAACTTCCTTCGCCTTCAGCTCCACCTCTTTGGCCCTTGCCATTGCTATGAGCTCAAGTTCTCTCTCTTTGAGCTCAAGTTCTTTAGCTTTGGTCTTCGCCTTGACCTCTTCAATCTCAAGCTTCTTCTGCTGGACATCAAAGAATTTCTTCCCTGTCCTCTTCTTTCTCCCGCGCCTCCTCTCATCCCTCTTGTCCGTGGACACCTCTCTCGTCCGCATGCATCTCCTTCAAAGTGCCATACAATAGCATGGACGACGCATCACGCTTCATGTCGGCTTTGGTTGCCTTGTGGCCGCGTGGACGACTTGCACGAGAAGCGGAGCTGCCGCAAGGCTGCCCACCATCAAGGTCAATGACCGTGGCATCTTTGGCGGGATTGTTGCCAGTCAAGGTCGCCATGTAGCCCTCGTACCCCTCCTGGAACTTGGGGGTGCCGTGGAGTTCCTTCCAACAATGAGGGAAGGCAAAGGTCTTCTCTCCATTGTTGGCTTTGTAGATTTCCAAAGCTCGCCACACCTAGAGCAAAGCGAGACAACAACGATAAACATATGTGCAAACATCGGATGAATAAGTTGAGGTTATGAATCATACCAAGTCCTTCACACCCATGCCACTAACGGGAGCCGCCTCGCGTGCTCATACGCCGCGTGGAACTTGTTGCATTCCGTTTGAATTGCTCCCCACCTCTTTTGGAGCGATATTTCGCTGCGGTCGCTCTCAAATGGCTCCTGTCCACATTTGCGATGTTCATGGAAGTATTCATAGATCCGGCGCCGCATCGCGGACCCTTCGCTCGGCACCCGTCAACGCATCTTGCCCGATGGTCAACCATCCATCGACGAGCACCTTGTCCTCCTTCTCCGTGTAGTTGGCGGTTCGTTTGCTTACCCGGCGACCTCGAGCTTGTGCGACTGCGGCTTGTGTGAGGCCCTCACCGAACAACGGCTCCTCCTCAATGTTTATGCCGCCGGGACAGCAGCTTGTGCCCTCCCGTGTGTCAATGGGAGGTGGCCGGGGAGCCTGCCGTGTCGAAGGATATGGCAGGGTCGTCGGCATTGTCTCGCGCGAAAGACGGAGGGCCTCGCACGGCGGACGGTGACTCGCGCGCGCGCGGCCGACATATCGTCGAACAGGTTGCGTGCACCGGACGTCGCAGCTCGCTCCCGTGTTCTTCGGGCCTTTGGAGTTCGCCGGCGCACGGTTCAGGTCAATGGACGAAGGTGACGGCCCCGTCATGGACTCGCCCACCTCCTGGTGACCCATCCCGTGACCGGTACGCCCGCCGCCCATGCGCCCCCATTTCGTGCCCAAATAGGGCAGTCGGTGGGGCAGCTTGACCTTGGAGGAAGGGGCCGGGTCACGGAGGAGGCCGAGCTCCCCACCGAGGCCGCGCCGGTGCCGGGATGATCATGTGCCGGCCGAGCGCCGGGTGGCCGTAAAATAGCATGGCCTCGCCGCTCTTGAAGGAGAGTGCTCTTCGCCTCCGTCCGGGAGTTGGAGAAGCTGCTCCGCCGCCCGCCCGCCGCTCCGAGCTCGGCTAGCGGTTTCCCTCTTCCGGTTGGTCCAGCGCCCGCGCCGGTCGGCCCTCTTCCCCGCTCTCGAGCTTCCTCGCGCTCGGGTGAGGGTCGGCCTTCGCCTTCTTCGTCGGCGGCCCGGTGGAGCTCGGCCACCGCCGAGTCAGGAGCCGCCTCCACGGCGGCGGAGCGGCAACGGCCGTGGGTGCCTCCTCTTCGATGGTGGCGGTGGTGTCGGTGGCGGTGGCGGCGGCAGTCGCTTCGTCGGCCATCTCTAGGTTTTGGGAGTACAAAGGAGTGTTTTCTGTTTTGGGAGGCAGACGAGCGGCGGGCCGTGGGCTGACAAGGGAGGACGCGAGCGACCAGCCTTTCGCGTCCGCGGCCACGCAAACTCGTCCAAGATTTGGGCCGGGTTTGGGTCGTCCCGGACGCCGCGGCCATCCGTTTTAGGGATGGGTTGAAGGAGATATGCCCTAGAGGCAATAATAAAGTGGTTATTATTTATATCTTTATGTTTATGATAAATGTTTATATATCATGCTATAATTGTATTAATCGAAACATTAGTAC